>NW_004443970.1:21137966-21145106 GCF_000243295.1 Trichechus manatus latirostris
TCTCCAGCTGGACCAGGCGAGCCTCCTCTAATGTCCCTGGGAGTCAAGTACACTTGCAGGCCATGGGGATTTGCAACTCTTTGTATAGGTTTGCCCTCAACTACCAACGAAAGGTTGGTGGTTCGAACCCACCCAGTGGAGCCATGAAAGAAACGCCTGATGATCTGCTTCCATGAAGATTACAGCCAAGAAAACCGTATGGAGCTCAGTTCTACTCTGTAACATATGAAGTGGCCATGAGTCAGAATCAACTCAATAGCAGTGGGTTATTCTTTTGCTTCTCCACACTCATGCTAGGACTCAACGAGAGTTGGGGATGTGAACAGAGGTCTCCCTGGTCTCCGACACATCTTTCTCTCCTGGATGCTCTGTACAACTCAGCTCATAATGTTACAACTGTATAGGTAGAATTAACGTTCCCAAAGTTCAGTTATGAATATTTAGCAATGCTCTTTCCAGCAATGTTGAAGCAACTATTAAATATTGTGACATACCATACTAATGAATAACGCCCAATAGGGAAAGTAATGAAAGACTGCTTGCTGTTCTAGGATACATTTCAGCCTGCTTGTCCCAGACGTGAAACTGCTGGCTGGACTCTACCTCATTGCAATAACTCCCAGGGCAGAAGAAAGCCGACATTTCTAATCCCTTGAAATAGATCTCTGGCTGGTGCAAATGGTTAACGTGCTCAGCTGCTAACAGAAAGGTTTAAGGTTTGAGTCCTCCCAGAAGCACCTCAGAAGAAAGACCTGGTGACCTACTTCCAAAAAAATCAGCCTTTGGAAACCCTATGAAGCACTGCTCTACGCTGACACACATAGGGTCACCATGAGTGGGAGATGATTCGACAGCAATTGGTTAACCGGTTTCCCTCACTTCAGTCTGGCTTTCTAAAGCTTCCGTAAACCCCAGAGAAGGGTCTATGACAAAACTCTTTCCATTAGAGACAGCCCTAGGTGATCAAGGTTCTGTCTGCCTCTCTTGGCCCCAGAGTGGGCCAGAGTTCCTGTTTCATTGTAAGGAACCAGCCAGTTTGGAACTTGGCGTGGTGGTGAGGAGGGGTGTAGGGAGAGGAATTGGCAGACAGCACCAGTCACAACTCTCCTCTTAGGAAACAAGTGGAATTAAACAATATGCTCAGAAAGCAAGTCCACCAACCTCTGTGTGGTCCTTTCCTAGAAAACAAAACAAAACAAAACAAGACAAAAAGAAATACACGATAATGAGAAAGGAGAAAATGTATTGCCTGCAGAACTTCTTACACAAAGTCTCGTTCCGGAGATGGTGCTGGCTGATGGCTATGTTTCTATCGGAGAATAAAGACTAAGACCTCAACCTTGCTGCTCTGTACTCCAAATGAAGTAAGGAATCTGTAACTCTTATCCAACGAGGGCATAAAAGGAATCAGGACATCTCCCATCTTCATAGCAGTCTCTTGCTCAAGGCCACAGAGCTTGGTTGTGCATTGCAGACTAATCGCCTGAGTCCCTCAAAAGACCCAAGGTCGCTGCCTCCCCCGTGCAGAGGACTGGAGCAGTGTGGGCAATATATGAATGTTGCTTAGCCTTGTCTTGGATGGGGACTAAAGGGAGAGCAAAAACTTCTCTGATTGGTTTCTATCTTTTGGTCTTCTGAAACTTCAGTTTCACTGGGATTAACAGAATCAGAGTAAGGCCTCAGGCAGAGAGATGAGTCACTGATAATTTTGACAGGTCCTAAAGCGGGGAGAATTAACATTAGTAAGGGTTTCCCAATGTGCCCTGGTTTTCTGACAAAGCTTTGGCTTTGTGGGACTGTCGAGTCAATTGGCCTAATACTGTCTTTAGAGTTACTGTTCCAGTCCCTGGTTCAGTGAGTAGTACCTGGGGTCTTAAAAACTTGTGAACAGCCACCCAAGATACAACAATTAGTCTCTATTCACCTGGAGCAACAGAGGAAGAAGGAGATCAGGGAATTGGAGAAGGAACTGGACTGCAGCTTTAACTGCCTTCTTGAACTACTGCCTTCTTAGCTATGAGACCAGAAGAACTGGATGGTGCATGGTTACCATTACTGAACGTTTTGGTCAAGGAATCCATAGATGAATCCTGATCAAAAGGGAAAGAAATGTGGAAAAAAAATCTCAAATTCTTACAGAATCCAGACTTACTAGATCTGTTGAGACTAGAGGAACCCCTGAATCTTTCACTCTGAGAAAATCTTCAAACCATGAACTGAAATAATCCCCTGAAGTCATCTTTAAACTAAACAACTGTTTAGCTAAATTTGTAAAGAATGTTCACCATGAGTATAGCCCTTTTTTAAAGAATTATCTATATGACATCAAATTGTTAACAGTAATTCTAAAGCATGTTGTTGTTGTTGTTGTTGTTGTTAGGTGCCATCCAGCCGGTTCTTACTCATACAACCCTATGTACAACAGAACAAAACACTGCCCAGTCCTGAGCTGTCCTCAAAATCATTGCTATGCTTGAGCCCATTGTTTTAGCCACTGTGTCAATCTATCTCCTTGAGCGTCTTCCTCTTTTTCAATGACCCTCCACTTTACCAAGCATGATGTCCTTCTCCAGGGACTGGTCCCTCCTTATCACATGTCCAAAGTATGTGAGACATAGTCTCACCATCTTTGCTTCTAAGGAGCATTCTGGCTGAACTTCTTCCAAGACAGATATGTTCATTCTTCTGGCAGTCCATGGTATATTCAATATTCAACAACACCATAATTCAAAGGCGTTAGCTTGTCTTCATTCTTCCTTATTCAATGTCCAGCTTTCATGTGCATATGAGGCGATTGAAAACACCATGGCTTGGGTCAGGCACACCTTAGCTCTTAAAGTGACATCTTTGCTTTTTAACACTTTAACGAGGTCTTCTGCAGCAGATTTGTCCAATGCAACGTATGGTTTGATTTCCTGACTGTTGCTTCCATGGGTGTTGATTGTAGATTAAAGTAAAATGAAATCCTTGACAACTTTGATATTTTCTCCATTTATCACAATGTTGCTTATGGGTCCAGTTGTGAGGATTTTTGTAACTCTAAAGCATAGATGAAAACAATTAGGGGGTAGTGAGTCTAAGTCAATGGTGGTGAAACAATATGGGTAGAGATAGTAAGAATTGGTGACACAATACGAAGAATCTAACCAATGTTATTGAATTGTACATATAGAAATTGATGAGTGAGTGTATGTTCTGCTGTGTATATTTTCACCATAATTAAAACAAACAAACAAAACTTATTTATGCTTTTTCCACAACTCTCCATGGCCTTCTTAAAGTAAGACATCTATAACATAGATTGAAGTGCATAAAGTCCTACCAGTAGTAGTACCAGTTGCCCTCATGGTGACCTCATATGTATCAGAGTAGAGCTATGGTTTTCAATGGCTGATTTCTCAGAAGTAGACCTCCAGGCCTTTCTTCTAAGGCACCTCTGGGTAGACTCACTCCTCTAACCTTCTGGTTAGCAGCCAAGTGCATTAAGTGCTTGCACCACCCAGGGACTGCTAAAGACCTAGTCTAGGAAATTTGGACCCTTATGGAAAAAAATTGTTTGAGAATCTATGACAGACATCCTTACTTTCTTATGTAGAGTTAATTCAAAGGGAGGCTGAGTCCATAAACTAGGTAATCAAAAGAAGAATGTTTAAGCTCTGAGTAAAGGCCCCAAACATGCACTCATCTGTCAGTAGAACACGTGAGCTTTAGTGTCCACACAATATCTACTTTGATGGTTTAGAGAAATTTGCAGTCCTGCTACTGACCAGTTGTACCTCAGGCCATTTCACCTCTTGGTGCCTTCATTTCAGTCCACTCACTTCGGAAACATTCACTGAGATCCTACCAAGTGCCAGGTCCCAGCTGAGGTCACACAGCAGAGTTGTTAAGAGTACAGATTTTGGCATCAGATAGACCTGAGTTCATATTCCAGCCCATCACCATGGGAACTGGGTGACCTCGAGCCAACCACTTCCTTCTTTCTGCAACTGTTGAGGAAATTAAATTAAAATGAGTACCAATTTCAGTGTTGCTGAAAGCATTAGGTATGGAATTGTATAACAAGGTTCTCAGGAAGTTGCAATGTCCTTCTCCCCTTCTACTCCTCCTTCAACAATTCTGCTGAGGCCGTCACTACACTTAACCAAGTTTGCTCAACAATGTAGAGTTTACAGAACAAGATTTCTGGAAGAGTGATCAACGGTTCTGGTTTGCCTTGGACTGAGGGGGTTCCTAGGACACAGGACTTTCAAGGTTAAAACTGGAAAAGTCATGGGCAAACCAAGATGAACTGGTTACCCTAGTTTCTGGGCTGCTGAATCTGCTCTAATGCTAAAATCCCACAGCCATGGTCAGAAGGGGTTAACTTAACTCTCAGAGTCTCATTCCCTGCACATGGGAATAGTCAACCCCCTTGACAGCTTCGTGCTCTCCCAAATGCCTCAGGATCCTTTGGAACAGCAGGCTCCTCAGCTTATAAGGGTGTGGAACTGGACAATTATGGTTCTTATTCCTTGCCAATAGTTGGTTCAGTTTATTCAGAGGTTGTCAAGGTTTTCATGAGTCCTCCTTGTCTTTCCTGTGAAACCAAAACAAAGCACAACAGCCTCATGAGCCAGGCAAAGAGAACCTCAATGTTTTGCTCACTCAGTCTGTTACCTCTAACACATACAAAATTGTGTGTGGGCCCCTGGTAAGAAAGACTGAGGCCAATAAGAGTTGGTGTAAAAGCAACTTCACTGAGGCCAGTGCTCCTTGGGAGTTTAGAGTGAGAACAGAAGACAGGCCTGCGTACGGGGAGGTTGACTGATCCGTGGCCTGAAATCTGCTCTTCTGCTTTTCTCTTCTCTCTGGATGGCCTGTTATTGTCATTGCTGTTAGCTGCTGTCAGGTAGGACCCGGACACATGCCCAGTCTTGTGTCATCCCCATGATCAGTTGCAGATTGGACTGCTGTGATCCATATAGGATTTTCATTGGCTGATTTTCAAAGCAGACTGCCAAGCCTTTCTTCCTAGTCCATCATAGTGTGGACGCTCCACTGAAACCTGTTCAGCATCATAACAACACGCAAGCCTCCATTGACAGATGGGTGATGGCTGCACATGAGGTGCACTGCCTGGGAGTCAGAACAAGGTCTCCCACGTGGAAGGTGAGAATTCTAACACTGAATCACCAGTATCCACTGGATAGCCCTACTGGCTACAATATCTCCCAAGCCAACACCTGGGTTCTCATGCCTTCTTCTGAGGTCTTAGCTCACCAGTTAGTGTGGCTCTATGATTTAACTCCCCTCCTTCATTGGCCCTCCTGGGCCTCTCTGTCAGCCACCCCTAGGCAGCCTGGAGCACCTCAAATTCTGGCAAAGGAAAGAGCAGAGAATACTAGAGCAAGGTGCAGGTGTGCTGGGTCTAGGGTTTGGTCAAACAATTCAGTTTGTTGGGAAAATTGGATTTCCACGTGCAGAAAAATGAATCAGGATTCGTGCCTCACACCATACACTAAAGCCAATTCAAAATGGATCAAGGACCTAAAAGTGAAAACTAAAACCATAAAATTCTTAAAAGACAATGAGGTGAAGCTGTGGGACCTAGTGTTTAATGATGGATTATCAGATATAACAAAAGCTCAAGCAGCAAAAGACAAAATAAATAAATCAGACCTCAAATACTTTTGAACACCAAAGGACTTTATCAACAAAGTGAAAAGACAATGTACAGATTGGGGGAAATTTTGGGGAACCATATATCATATTGTTAGGTGCCATTGATTTGGTTCCAACTTATGTATAACAGAATGAAACATTGCCTAGTTGTCTTAGCCATCTAGTGTTGCTATAACAGAAATACCACCAGTGGATGGCTTTAACAAAGAGAAGTTTATTCTCTCACAGTCTAGTAGGCTAGATAGAGGTCCAAATTCAGGGCGTCAGCTCCAGGGGAAGGCTTTCTTTCTGTCAGCTCTGGAGGAAGGTCCTTGTCATCAGTCTTCCCCTGGACTAGGAGCTTCTCTGCACAGGGACCCCAGGTCCAAGGAACATCCTGTGCTCCTGGTGCTTCCTTCTTGTTGATATGAAGTTCCCAACTCTCTGTTTGCTTCTCTCTCCTTTTATCTCTTGTAAGATAAAAGGTGATGAAGGCCACACCCCAGGTAAACTCCCTTTACATTGAATCAGGGATGTGATCTGAGAAAGGGTGTTACATCCTACCCTGATCTTCTTCAACATAACCCAATCCTGCCTCATTAACCACAGGCAAAGAGTAGGATTTACAACACATAGGAAAATTTCATCAATCACAAAATGGAGGACAACCACACAATACTGGGAATCATGGCCTAGTCAAACTGATACACATATTTTTTGGGGACACAATTCAGTCCATGACACTAGTCCTGCACCATCCTCACAATTGTTGCTATGTGTAAGCCCACTGTTGCAGCCACTCTGTCAATCCATCTCATTGAGGGTCCCCCTCTTTTCGGCTGACCCTCTGCTTTACCAAGGATGGTGTCCTTCTCCAGAGATCAGTCTCTCCTGATGACTTTTCCAAAGTAAGCAAGACAAAGTCCCACCATCCTTACTTCTAAAAAGCATTCTGGTTGTACTTCCTCTTAGACAGATTTATTCGTTTTTTTGGCAGTCCATGGGAGAATATTCAATATTCTTCTCCAAGACCACAAATATATCAGACAAGGGTCTAATATCCAACATATATGTAAAATTCCTACCTCTCAACAACAAAAAGACAAAAAACCCAATCAAAAAATGGGCAAAGGACTTGGACAGACACTTCAACAAAAAAGATATTCAAATGGCCAACAAGCCCATGAAAAGATGCTTAATATCATTAGCTATTAGAGAGATGCAAATCAAAACCACAGTAAGATACCACCTCACCCCCATTAGAATGGCAATGATCAAAAAATGGAAAACAAGTGTTAGTGAAGTTGTGGAGAAACTGGAACCCTCATCCGTTTCTTTTGGGAATGTAAACTAGTACAGCCACTGCGGAAAAAAGTTTGGCGACTCCTCAAAAAGTTGAATGTAGAACTATAAATATGACCCAGCAATCCCAACCCGAGGTACATACCCAGAAGACGTAAAGGCAGGAACACAGAGACCTGTGCATCAAAGTTCATT
>NW_004443970.1:21146378-21147691 GCF_000243295.1 Trichechus manatus latirostris
TTAGTTTAAACAACCTGAAAGTATACCAACAGAGGATTTGTTGGAAACCACCTAAATATCCCACAGTTAATGGAATGTGTAAGTAAACTGTGGTAGTTTACAAAACAGTATTTATTGCCTGGTGAAATTTTTATAGAAAACAATGCAGTGCTTACTTATATACATGAGTGCATAAATGAATAGAAAATAATCTAGAAGTATACATCAGGCCTGTCCCCAATATTTAGAGGGCCCAGGCAAGAGGACATATGGGGTCCTACATACTATCTATCAAGATATTTAAAAATCATAGCTCAACCTAGCAAACTGTTAAATAAAATATGTTCTATCCTTCCTTTGACAAATATACATTTCTAACAGCCTGGAGGAGTCCCTGGGTGGTACAAATGGCTAAGCGCTTGACTACTAGTGAAAGGTTGGCAGTTCAAACCCACCCAGCGGTGCCTCAGAAGACAGGCCTAGTGAACTGCTTCCAAAAGATCACGGCCTTGAAAACCCTATGGAGCAGTCCTACTCTGTGCATGTGGGGCTACCTTGTGATGGAATCAACTCAACAGCAACGAACAACAAAAATGGCTTGGAAGGTTGGGTTGAAATGTAGAATTCTTGACTCTTTGGAGCTCTGAGCCGGAGTGTCACAGGTTGAGTAGGCCGGCCTCCATCCCCAACCCTGGGCTCCCAGTGCTGGCCCTTGGCCCTCAGCCCACAGCCTGTCCCCCCTCGGTTCACCAGTAGCTCCATCCCACATCATGAAGAGCTTCACATGCACATGTGTGAACCTCCCAGCTTGCACAGCCAAGTTCTGTCCACACCCCCTCTAAAGAGCCACTACTAGGCATCCGTGGAGCTAGGGGTATGCACCAACAGCATGGTCCACCCTTGTGATGATGGACCCAGGTCACAGGCCCATGCAAGGCATTGAAGTGGGCTTGGGACATTGTGCAAGGGATTCTGGGGCCCTGAGTGCCGTAAGAGAGGTCTAGAAGGAGGGTGGGCACTCGCTCTTGGTGTATACATCCAGGGCTGTATTACCCAGTAAGCAAGGTACACACGGGCCCAACTGTACCTGTCATGGTTTGAATTATGTCCCCCCAAAAATGTGTGTATCAATTTGGCTAGGCCACATTTCCTGGTACTGTGTGATTTTCCTGTATGTTGTAATCTTGCCTCTATGATGTTAATGAGGGAGGATGGGTGGCAGTTGTGTTAGTAAGGCAGGACTGGATCTATAAGACTGGATTGTGTCCTGAGGCAATCTCTTGAGATATAAAAGACAGAAGCAAGCAGAGACACTTGGGAACCTCATACCACCA
>NW_004443970.1:21148900-21150301 GCF_000243295.1 Trichechus manatus latirostris
TAGTCTCTGCTCTTTATCCATAAGTGCTTCAAGTCCTCTTCACTTTCAGCAAGCAAAGTTGTGTCATCTGCGTAACGCGGGTTGTTAATGAGTCTTCCTCCAATCCTGATGTCACGTTCTTCTTCATATGTGGTAATTATGTTGTAAGATTGTAGTAATTACCACAATAATTTGTAGTAACAAATTACCACAATCTTAATGGCTTAAAACTACACAAATATGTTATCTTATAGATCCAGAGGTCAGAAGTCAATGACACAGGTCTCACTGGACTAAAACAAAGTGTCGACAGGGCTACATTACTTTCTGGAGAGAAAGTAGGGGAGAGTCTGTTTCTTTGCCTTTTCCAGCTTCTAGAGGTCACCTGCTTTCCTTGCCTCATGGCCCCTTTTTCCATCATCAAAGCCAGCATCTCCCTGATCATTCTTCTGTAGTCACATTTCCCTCTGACCAAAGCTGGAAAAGTTTCTCCTCTTTTAAAAAGTCATGTGATTACATTCACCCACGTGGATAATCCAGAATAATCTGTCCATCTCAAATCACATCTGCAAAGTTCTTTTGGCATGGAAGCTCACATATTCACAGGGTCTGGAGATTAGGACTTGAATATCTTGGGGGCAGGGGGAGGGCATTATTCACCCTACCACAGGCAGGTATCCCGCTAGGTTAGTTCTGGTATATACACATGTGTTAACCATGATTGCCTTTGGATATATGGGATTATGGATATTCACAGTTTTCTGATTTTATCATAGCTGGGAAGATACTGACTTGAAATAAGAAAATGATATTTTTAAAATGACTCCATTTTGTTTGACTTGGGGAATTACCAATGTTCTTCTATTGTTGTACTTCTAGATCCCTTAAAACCTTTAACTATAAAAATCAGCACAGAGCAAAAATAACTGGTAGAAAAGAATTAGAAATGAAAAGCAAACAGTACAAGGTAAAACAAAGCAAAAAAAGGCAGAAATGCTAACATCAGCTAGCTCTTTTCACTGTGATCTGGGGATTTCGGGGAGGAGGGGATCCTAGAAACCCTTTCTGGGGTTTAGAAGGTCAAGACTATTGTCCTAATATTTCCGGTTCCAGTTGTCCACATATGTCAGAACAGACCTATGCTCCATAGAGTTTTCAATGGCAGATTTTCGGGAAGTAGATCCCCAGACCTTTCTTCTGAGGCACCTATGAGTTGATTCAAACCATTAGGCTAGCAGCAGGGTGTGTTAACTGTTTGCACAACCTAGTATAAACTCATTGCTGTTAAGTTGATTCCGATTCATAGTGACCCTTTGTGTTACATAGTAGAACTGCTCCATGGATTTTTCTTGGCTGTAGTCTTTATGGAAGCAGATTGCCAAGCCTTTCTTCCCCAGCACTGCTGGGTAGTTCTAACTGCCA
>NW_004443970.1:21155354-21157358 GCF_000243295.1 Trichechus manatus latirostris
AGATGGGTGCCTCTGTTACATAACAGCAATAATTAGTTACGAGCTCTTGCGGGATTATAAAATAAATGGCAGGCGCCCTGCCAAAATGCTCTCACATTGTTATCTTATTTAATATTCTCTCCTGGGAGGTTTGTACTATTGCCCCCATTTTACAGATGAGGAAATTGAGGTGCAGTGAGGGTGGTTTACACAGCTAGTAAGTGACAGAACCAGGAAGCAAAGCCTTGGTGTAACTGCGCTTGTTTTTCTACCTCTCTTAAACCATAAGAGATCAGGAGCCCTGGGTAGCACAAAGGGATAAGCACTCACCTACCAACTAAAGTGCTGGCAGTTTGAACTCACCCAGAGATGCCTTGGAAAAAAGATCTGGCAATTTGCTTCCAAACGGTCACAGCCATGAAAACTCTGTGGAGCACAGTTCTACTCTGCACATAAAATGGTGTCCCAATGAATTGGAATTGACCTGATGGCAGTTGGTTTTGATCTGGCTAAGAATCAGAGTGTTGTTAATTGCCATCAGTTGGATCTGACCCATGGTGACCTTATGTATAACAGAATGAAAGTCAGAATAAAAACGAAAAAAACCCATTGCCGTCAACTTGGTTCTAACTCATAGTGACCCTACAGGACACGGTAGAACTGCCCCACAGGGTTTCCAAGGAGCAGCAGGTGGATTCAAACTGTTGACCTTTTGGTTAGCAGCTGAGCACTTAACCACTGTGTTACCAGGTTTCCAATAAACAATAAATGTAGGAAAATAAATAATTATATGTATAAAGTAAAATGAGCACTATGAGAAAAATTAGAGCATAATGAGAGAGATTGAGATTGTCGGGGAGTCCCTAGGTAATGCAAACAGTTGATGTTCTTGGCTGCTTATTGTAAGGTTGTAGGTTGTAGTCCACCCAGAGGCACCTTAGAAGAAAGGCCTGGTGACCTACTTTTGAAAAATCAGCCACTGAAAACCGAATGGAGCACGGTTCTACTCTGACACACATGGGGTTGCCATGAGTAGGAATCAATTCTAAGGCAATTGGTTGTGGTACTGGTTGAGTGTAGGGGAGGTGGAGGCAACTTGCAATTTTAAGTAGGACTTTCAGGGTAGGATTTATTGAGAAGGGAGGGAGAAAATGAACTTACTGCTGTCTTAGGAAAGAGTTTTCCAGGCATAGTGAAGGGCCAGTGCAATGATTTTGAGGCTAGAGTGTGCCTGGAGTAACTAGGAGGCTGGTAGGATTGGAGAGGAGGGAGGGAGTGATGGAAGGGGGAAGAATAGTAGGATATGAAGTGAGAACATTGGTGGAGGGTGGGGCGGGTAGTCATGTTCTGTAGGATCTTGTAGATCTTCATCAAGACTGACTTCCACTCGAGGTGCCCTGGGAGACAATGGAGGAGTGACGTGACTGGACTTCCATTTCAACAGGACCACTCTACACCGTGTGGAGAACAGCATGCCAGGAGTCATGCGTGGAAGCCGGAAGACCAGTTAAGAGGCATTCACAGCAATGCAGTTGAGAGATGACCTTGGCATTGACCAAGGTGGGAACAGTGAAGTTGGAGAGAAGAACTTGGATTCTGGATCTGTTTTGAAGATCTAGTCAATAGGATTTGAATTGGACTGGACATGGATTAAGAACAAAAGGGTTCGAACCACCCACCTTTTGGTTAGCAGCCGAGACCTTAGCCATCACATCACCAAGGTTCCTATACTGTAGCGACTGTACCACATCGCATTTCCACCAGCAACACATGAAAGGTCCAGTTGCTCTGTATTCCTGTCAGCACTTGGTATTGTCAGTTTTTTAAAACAAATTTTAATCATTATAATAGGTATTGTGATTTTTAAAATTTTAACCATTCTAATTGGTAGTTGTTACGTATGATGCCATTTATATAGCATTCCAGTCATATAAAATTCTAGACAATGCAAACTAATCTATAGTGACAGAAATCTCAGCAGTTGTTGCCAAGGGATAGGGATGGGAAAAGAGGGGTAGGAAAGGG
>NW_004443970.1:21158389-21160323 GCF_000243295.1 Trichechus manatus latirostris
TCCCTCCAGGTTGTTTTGAGGCACGCTGAGCTTTGCTAACTGCTTCCTTCCCCAATTCACATTTGATGTTGTTGTTGTTCTTAGTTGCCATCCAGTTGATTCCAACTCATGGCAACCCCATTTGTTACAAAATAGAACTACTCCATAGGATTTTCTTGGCTGTAATCTTTATAGAAGTGGATCACCAGGCCTTTCTTCCACAGTACTGCTGGGTGTAGTCAAACCACCAACCTTTAGGTTAGCAGTCTAGCGCAAGCCATTTGTGGCAGCTACAGACCTCCGATTCGAATTTAAACCCCCTAAAACTTAGTTTCACTAATAACTCGTTACCTGTTGCTGTCGAGTCAATTCCGACTCATAGCGACCTTATAGGACAGGGTAGAACTGACCCATAGAGTTTCTAAGGAGCAGCTGGTGGGTTTGAACTGCTGACTTTTTGGTTAGCAGCCCCACGCTTAACCACTATGCCACCAGGCTCCAGTTTCACTATATAGGGGGACAATTTCCTAACGTGCCTCTCAACATAACGCCATACGATATACAAAGTATCACTATAAAGTTGCCGTTGGCAGAATAACAGCCCCCCAAAGATGTCCACATCCTAATCCCTGGTCCTATGAATATGTTACCTTACATGGTAAAATGGACTTTGTAAGTGTGATTAAGTTAAGGACGTTGGGGTGGGGAGGTCATCCCGAATAATCTGGTGAGCCCAATTTTGAATCTGTAAAAGCAGAGAACTTTCCCAGCTTTGGTCAAAGGGGAATATGACTACAGAAGAATGGTCAGAAGATGGAACATTGCTGGCTTTGAAGATGGAGGAAGGGCCGTGAGCCAAGGAATGTGGGTTGCTCTGTTGTTGTCAGTGGCGTAACTAGGGGAGTGCAGGGGGTGTGGACCACACAGGGTGACACTGTCAGAGGGGTGACACCAAAAAGACTGTCTATATAATTTTTTGTGTGATGTTTCAGCATCACACATATTTTTATAAAAATATCCCTGTAGTTAGTTATAACAACAAAAACCTTTTTCGTAAGCCCAGCTTACATGCATCAATATACCTACAAGGCTAAAACTCTATGTGAATTTACTTTTTGAATCTTCTAATGTGCTCTGGTCAGAGCTGTCATTATTACCCAATATAATGATGCTTCGAATCATGTGGTTTTGTCTGCATGCACTAGAAGCACACGCTGTTGTTTTTGTTGCTGCTGGTGTTTTTATAGTTGCTGATTTTGTCAAATTTTCTGGTGTTTTAGCTAGAATATTGTGGTAATTAGTATTTGTGAACCTATATCAATAACTTTTTTGAAAATGAAGTAGTAATTAAAGGAAAAAAAGGAGTGATATATAGGAATTACAATTTACAAGTAACATTAGTACAAAAAAACATTACTAAGGAGTCTATATGGTCTGGTAGGGGAGGAGGTCCATAGTGGGGTTATTACCTCACTGGGTGACACCAGCTCTAGTGACACCACTGGTTGTTGTGTGCCATCAAGTTTATTCCGACTCATCATGACCCTATAGGACAGAGTAGAACTTCCCCATAGGGTTTCCTAAGCTGTAATCTTTATGGGAGCACATCACCTGGTCTTTTCTTCCGAGTTTGTCTGATTAGAGTGACTGGTAGGTTTGAACTGCCAGCCTTCTGGTTAACAGCCAAGTGCCAGGGCTTACAGCATGGGTGGCTCTAGAAGATGGAAAAACAAGGAAACAGATTCTACCCTACAGCCTCCAGAAAGACTCAGCCCTGCTGACACCTTGATTTTAGCCCAGTGAGACCCATGTTAGACTTCAAACCTCCAGAACTGTCAGGTAATAAATTTGAGCTGTTTTAACCCACTCTGTTTGTGATATGGAAGCAATAGTAACTAATACAGATGTATTCTGGGCTGAAGTGTTTAACCTGAACCTAATCAAGTATCTGCACT
>NW_004443970.1:21165435-21166397 GCF_000243295.1 Trichechus manatus latirostris
ACCATTTAGTAAGCAGCCAAACTCTTAACCACTGTACCACCAGGGCTCCACCCCAAAGACAGTGTCTGAAACCCAAAATGAAGAGTTAACCTTTAACTGCCATTGTAACCCTTTCTTTCCTTACCCCCTCTCCCACCATCATGAGCAGGAATGGGGACTTCAGAGCACCAGGAGGTCAGTTCATGGAAAATAAGCATTGTTTTGTAGATCTGCATTGTAATGTGCTCATTTCTATTTGTGGACTCAGAGCTCATCTTACTCATACTCTCCTGACCTTCTGACACACTGATCATTGAGTCTTTGTGCAAACACTTGCGCTCCATGACTATAGGGCATCACACTCTCCTGGCTTTCCTCTACCTTTTAGATGGCTTCTTTTCAATCTGCTTTGCCAGCTTCGTCTCCTTTCTGACCTCTATATGTTGAAGTGCTCCAGGGATCAGTCTTTGGAACCCTGCCTTTGTCATCGACATCTATGCCTTCCAAAATATCCCAAGACCAAGTTCTCCCCTAGGTTCAGGCTCTTCTATCTAACCGCCTACTAGACATATTGTTTGGATATCTAGAAGGCATTTCAAATTAAGCACGTCCGAAACACAACTCTTGATTCTCCCGTCTGCCCCTACCCAAACCTGCTTCTCCCCCAGGCCCCCCCACCTCTACAAATGGCACTAACAGTGTGATTATTAATTTTATGTGTCAACTTGGCTAGGCTATGCTTCCCAGTTGTTTGGCCAAATCTTGGTCTGGTTGCTGTTTCACAATGTAATCCAATGTAAATTGTAATGCAGTTACTTCCCATAATGTAATGTAACATAATGTAATCAAACAATCAGTGGAAAAGGGAGTTCACCTAGAGTGTGTTCTGCCTCCAGAATATAAATAAATGTTTTAGCAGAACTTTACACTGCATTCTTCCGTGGCCTGATTTACTGATCTTGGGATGCAAGCCTGCAGGACTT
>NW_004443970.1:21167387-21168641 GCF_000243295.1 Trichechus manatus latirostris
ATGCCTGAACTTGGATTCTTTGCAGTAACACGAGCCAGCAGAATTCCTTTTTTTAATGAAAACCCAGTTTGAATTGTGTTTTCTGCCACTTGTTACCACAAGAATCTTCGTAAAAGAACAAAATCCATGTAGCTCACTGTCTACCTTGGCATGACCTATCTTCACTATCTTCATCTGCATGACTTTACCTTTACAGGAAACTCTTGCCCAAGAATATAAAAAGTTGCAAATGTCTTTATTGTTTCCATGGAGAACTTCCTGAGAAACCACTTTAAATGAACATCAAACTGTTAAATTTTTTAATAAGCAATATCAAATGACTGTTGATGCCTCAAGATTCTTCTAAATCTTTCCCCTGGAAACCTCTGTCTTGCTGTCTCCACCAATCCTCAATCATTATATCATGGTCCTTACCCAATCCTCATCAAGCCCCTGAATAGAATGACCCACTTAAATCTGACCCTAAAGCCTCATAAATATCTTAATATCCTGATTTTGCCCTCCCCACTCTGAGAAGCTACTCAGAATCTGTCTGGGTGGTTATCTCCCTTACCCGCAGGAGGCAGTAAACTCAGCTTGATTTATCAACAAGTTATGTTGGTGGTATTTTCAGGGAAAAACCATTTGAGAATAAAAACAAGTACCTAACTCTGGACCAGAGTCTCTGGATGGTGATATCGGTTAACATGCTCTCCTGCTAACTGAAAGTTTACTGGTTCAAATCCACATAAGCTTGCCTCAAAAGAAAGGACTAGCAATCTACTTCCAAAAATCAGCCATTGAAAACCCTGTGGAGCACTATTCTACTCTGACACACATGGGGTCACTATGAGTCTAAATCTACTCGATGGCAATTGGTATTGGCAGCTCTGGACCTGGGCTCTGTGAGTAAGAGAGAGAGTGTGTGTGTGTGTTTGTGTGTTTGTGTGTGTGTGTGCGCTGTCAAGGACTTCCTGAAAAGAGTGACATCCATGTAGAGGCTTTCTTTGGCAAGATGGGTTTCACATGCTTTCTACTTGCTTTCATCTCCCCTGTCATTCTTACGGATCTCTTTTCTTCGGTCATCATTGAAGTTTGAAACTTCTCTCTCTGTCTTCTTTTTCTTCTATAACAGTTTCTCTAATTGCAAAGGCTATGTGATATAGTGGATACTCTTGGAATCAAGTTTGAGTCCCAGACCTTATGAAATATAATGATTTAGGGGGGTTTTACTTAATTTCTGAGACTTATTTTAAAATGGAGTTAACAATACCA
>NW_004443970.1:21169176-21170169 GCF_000243295.1 Trichechus manatus latirostris
AAGACTCAATATTATTTTATGCTATTTCAGTGAGTGATCTAAAATCACTACACATATCACCAAAAATTGTTTCTCATGATTACAAATCTTATGCTTTGGGAAACATAGAATTCTAAGGGGGATGGGGGAACAGGGAAGAACACTGCTTTTGAAGGAGGTGAATTCAGTTTCTAAGTTGAAAAAAGAGAAAGAGAGGCTGCAAGTACATGTTTGATAAAAGGGTGCAGTGGTGATCCAGTGGTAGAATTCTCACCTTCCATACATGAGACCCAGGCTCAAATTCCAGCCAGTGCACATCTTGTGAAGCTACCACCCATCTGTCAGTGGAGACTTGCGTATTTCATCAAAGCTTCCAGACTAAGAAGGAGTAAGAAGAAAGGTCTCATGACCTACCACTGAAAAAATTAGCCAGTGAAAACCCTATGGATCATAATGGTCTGATCCCGTTGTGCATAGGATCACAATGAGTTGGGAGCCACCTCGAAGGCAGCTAACAACAACAGCACGTTTGATGGGGACTTGGGTGATGAAATGCTGCTTGCTCTGTAAGGCAAATCTTTTCTCTGTTCTCCCTCAAAAACTCCCAGTAAAATCTATAGTGCATGCCAATGCAGGGAGTTCCTTATGAATACAAAACAGTGCTGAGTTAGGCTTCAAATCGCTGCATGGCAACAACAATATCTGCAGTCAAAAGCAGCCAGTGTATGGGTCATAAAATGTCATTTTGCTTAATAATTATTGAACATCTATTAGATCCAGGAACTATCTTGAGCGTTAGGAATGTTGTTGTTGGTTGCTGTCAAGTCGATTTTCGACTCCTAGTGACTCTGTGTGACAGAGTAGAACTGCTCCATAGGGTTTCCTAGGCTGTAATCTTTACAAAAGCAGATGGCCAGGTCTTTCTGCCATGGAGCCGCAGGGTGAGTTTGAATGGCCAGCCTTTTAGTTAGCAGCCAAGGGCTTAACTGTTGTGCCACCTGGGCTCCTATTGAG
>NW_004443970.1:21170641-21171645 GCF_000243295.1 Trichechus manatus latirostris
TGTTTTGGAGTCTGGTATTACTGGCACACATTGGTAAATGCTACAGGACAGTGCTTCTTAAGTCTGGCTGGCAGGTCCATCCATCAATACTTTAGAGTCTAAAATCAACCAATGTATTACTCAACAAAATTCACAGTACCATGACATTCAAAGATTACTCAGATGACCCACTGGCGGCTCATTGTTCTATAGATGATTCTTGGATTATAAGAGCTTTCCTACTTAGGAAACTGGGAAGGAAATACCAAGTGATCAAACATGCATCGACCAAGTTTGAGCCTGAAGATAACTGCAAGAATATCAAACCTCTCGCCCACCAGGCCTTTGGGGCAGGGTTGAAACAAATTCCCATTGAAACTAGTAGTGAGTCATCTGCTTAATCAGTTTCCCATCAGCCTACTGAGTGACATGCTTTTTGATTAAAGGAATTCAATTTTGCGTAAACCTGGAGCACCTCTCACAATCTTTCAACACTGGCATCAAATTGAAAGAAGAATGTGTCGTGATTTCCAGAGACAACACTTTGCTTAAGCCAGTTGAGCAAATTGAGACATAGAATATTTTTCTTCTTATTATTATGATTAAAAATTCCTCTTAGGTAAATACCATGTCATATTGCACTGGGCAAATTTGCTGCAAAAGACTTCTTTAAAAAGTGTTAGAAAGCAAAGATGTCACTTTGAGGACTAACGTGCATCTGACCAAGGCCATGATATTTTCAATCACCTCATATGCATGTAAAAGTTGGACAATGAATAAGGAAGACAAAAGAAGAATCGATGTGTTAGAATTATCGTGTTGGTAAAGAATTTTGAATATAGTATGGATTGTCAGAAGAACAAATAAATCTGTCTTGGAAGAAGTACAGACAGATTGCTCCTTAGAAGGGAGGATGGCGAGACTTTGTCTCACGCACTTTGAAAATGTTATCAGGAGGGACCAGTCCCTGGAGAAAGACATCATGCTTGGTAAAGCAGAGGGTCAGCAAAAAAGAGGAAGACACT
>NW_004443970.1:21194435-21195956 GCF_000243295.1 Trichechus manatus latirostris
GTTTGTTAACTCCAGGGTTTGGGGATCATAAAGGTTTAGAGAAAGAAGTGATCTTAGATCATCTAGTCCTACTCCCTCATCATGTAAATTGAAGCCTAGAAAGGTGATGTGATTTATCCAGGGCCACATGCAGACTTTTCCACCCAAATCAGTGCCGTCTTCAAGGCAATCTCCATTTACCCACCTCCCTGCAGAGATGCCTAAATCATCAGACTCATCCTTCCTACAAGCTGGAAATATTCCTACAACTGAGACAGCATGTGGGAAAACAAGAGAAGCCAGGGTCCAGAAGAGTCCTGAGGGCCCCACTGGGAGGGCGAGGGAACTAGATAAAGAGAGTTTACCTGTTCCAATTAGGACTAAATTTTCTGATGTCTTAATGGATTGTACTTCACATAAACATCTAATGAAGCAACGACTGGCTGGCCGTGTGGGAGGGAGGAAGGCTGCCATGCTCTCTTACCCTGCACACTTTGAAGAACACCTTAGTTTATCACTCCTGGATGCATCTCTGAACTGCTTAGGCTTGAGATGTGATTAATTTAGGGATTAGATGAAAACTAACCAGATGCAAGTATGGAATCACTTTACCAAAAAAAGCAATTTGGCCTTTTGTTCCTGGTTTCAAAGCCCCACCGAGTAGCCGACCTTTATTGGGATTGGTTGGTGGGCCATCACACAGTCTGACCTTTACCTGGATTGGCTGCCCCACCCCCAATGATAAAAACCCTGGAACATGGAGGCTCAGAGGAGCTTCCTGATCAATGAGACTTAGGAGAAGAGCTTTTCCTTTGGACAAGGGGCCCTGTGCTATGAACCTCCCAGACCAGGTAAACCTTCAAGGGCACCAGAAAAGACAGAGACAATGATCAATGATCAGACCTAGACAAGGGCTGCAAAGTATAATGACCAAACCCAGTGAGAGGGTCGGGAGCTGGGAGCCAGCTGAGAGGAGCAAGCAGCTGACAGCTGAGTCCACCTAGTGATGTCAGAGAACAGTTCCTGTTTGAAAGTTTCCTGATGGATGAGAATGAACATTATTGGGAAGAGTTAGAAGGTCCCCTTTGAGACATAATCGAGTCTTCATTAAACTTTGAAGAGCTGCACTAGAATCACTACTGAACCTCAACCTTTGCATATCTTTGTTTCTGCTTATATCCTTCTCTGTTATAGAAGTTGTTATTGCAGTTATATTATTTCCATGAGTTCTCTGTGACCATTCAAATGAATTATCAAACCCAACAGAGAAAGAGTGCCGTGGAGAGTACGATTGGTGTCAGAAATGGTGGAGAAGTTGGAGAATGGGGGTATATTTGACCTCTGACTCATAGGAAACAGCTTGGTGCTGATTCTTATGATCAGAGTTGTCCGTTCAGTTGGTGTTCAGAAAAGTTCTCCACCACTACATCAGGAAAAGGATTATTGAAAGCTCCCTGGGCCTGTATCCTCACTTCCACCAGCAATCCTTATTCCCCTGCCCTGGTCTCCAAGGTTTCAAGGCCTAGTGAGGCCCTTGATGGG
>NW_004443970.1:21197691-21199357 GCF_000243295.1 Trichechus manatus latirostris
AAACTCTATGAGGCAGTTCTACTCTAACCCACAGGGCGGCTATAGGGTTGCTATGAGTCAGTAATCCTTACAGGAAGCAGATATTTATTGAACACCATGTTAAGCTCCAAGAATACAAAATTCAGGCAAAGTCTGGGAACCCAGAGCCTGAGGAGCCTGAGACCAGCTCCCTTTTCTCTGGTTCCCCAGAGGGCTCCGTTTGAACTCATAACCACGCTGCATTTGTGTGCTCATTGGCCTTACTTTCTGACTAGACCAGAGCTACTTGGTGTCAAGGATGTGTCTCGCCCACCTCTGTACCCTCAGCACCATGCCTAGCAGGTAGGCAGTGCCCAGTAAATACTTATTGGATAAAATGCAGGCAGAGCTCTGAAAGGGCCCGGTGTATGATAATGAGGTCCCTGGTAATCAGGCCGCTGTGTTGCATGACCCCAGGAAGCAGCTTCCTTCCATGTAAACAGCAACTTGAATGGAAATATTCCCTTTTAGGGGCCTCCCTGAATGTTGGGACAGGAGCTCTGGATTCTGCAGCAGGCTCTCTTGAGCCTGGAATCAGTCACCAGTCTGGTCTTAACCTTATTAAATAGTCATGCTGATTTCTCCAGGTCCAGTTGCCATCAAGTCGATCCCAACTCATGTGACTCCATGTGTGTCAGAGTAGAACTGTGCCCAATAGGATTTTCAATGGCTAATTTTTCACTAGCATGCCACCAGGCCTTTCTTTCGAGGCACCTAACTCAAACCTCTAACCTTTCAGTTAGCAGCCTCAGCTAGCAGCCAAGCACATTAATCATTTACACCATGCCGGGACTCCAACATTGATTTCTAGAATCATGAAATATCAGAACTGGAAGAGATGAGTTTTGGAATCAGACAGACCTGGGCTTGAATTCCAGTTCTGCCCCAACTGTGTCTTTGAATAACTCACTGCACTTTTCAGAGCCTCAGTTACTTCATCTATAAAATGGGATTGAAATCTACTTTATTGGATTATGATGAAGGTTACATAGTATGATTTATGAAAAGTGCCCGACATATAACAGGTGCTCAGTGGATATTAGCTTCATTCCCTCTTCCGCAGAGAGCTTCAACCTCTTCATTCTACAGATAAGAAAATGGAGGCCCAAAGAAGTAGCAAGAAGCCCAGGTGACATGGTAGTTTAGCACTCAGCCACTAAACCGAAAGGTCAGTGAATAGAACCCACCAGCCACTCCACAAGAGAATGATGTGACAGTCTGCTCCTGTAAAGATTACAGCCTTGCCTTGGAAACCCTACAGGGCAATTCTACTCTGTCCTGTAGGGTCACTATGAGTCAGAATCAACTTGAAGTCACCGGATTTGATTTTAAAGAGGTACCAGGCCTTGTCCACTCTCCCAGTGTCTCTTGCAAAGCTATGACAGGATGAAATCAAATAATCAGCTCGGACCATAACAACTTAAAGCATGAAACACCTGCTCCATGCCTCAAGGGATCATTTCTTTTTTCACAAAGAATCCTTGAAGGGACTTTGGAGCTCATTTGAGACAGAAATCGCAAAGCATTGGCCTGAGGGCCAGATACTGGTATGCTTTGTTTGGTTTGCATAGGCATTTAATTTTTTAAATTAATTTAAGATTTGGAAAATGTCACATAAAAGGCTAGATTCCTGGCTTCTCTTGAGGAG
>NW_004443970.1:21199457-21201102 GCF_000243295.1 Trichechus manatus latirostris
TGTCAGAGTAGAACTGTGCCCAGTAGGATTTTCAATGGCTAATTTTTCACTAGTATGCCACCAGGCCTTTCTTTCGAGGCACCTAACTCAAACCTCTAACCTTTCAGTTAGCAGCCTCAGCTAGCAGCCAAGCACATTAATCATTTACACCATGCCGGGACTCCAACATTGATTTCTAGAATCATGAAATATCAGAACTGGAAGAGATGAGTTTTGGAATCAGACAGACCTGGGCTTGAATTCCAGTTCTGCCCCAACTGTGTCTTTGAATAACTCACTGCACTTTTCAGAGCCTCAGTTACTTCATCTATAAAATGGGATTGAAATCTACTTTATTGGATTATGATGAAGGTTACATAGTATGATTTATGAAAAGTGCCCGACATATAACAGGTGCTCAGTGGATATTAGCTTCATTCCCTCTTCCGCAGAGAGCTTCAACCTCTTCATTCTACAGATAAGAAAATGGAGGCCCAAAGAAGTAGCAAGAAGCCCAGGTGACATGGTAGTTTAGCACTCAGCCACTAAACCGAAAGGTCAGTGAATAGAACCCACCAGCCACTCCACAAGAGAATGATGTGACAGTCTGCTCCTGTAAAGATTACAGCCTTGCCTTGGAAACCCTACAGGGCAATTCTACTCTGTCCTGTAGGGTCACTATGAGTCAGAATCAACTTGAAGTCACCGGATTTGATTTTAAAGAGGTACCAGGCCTTGTCCACTCTCCCAGTGTCTCTTGCAAAGCTATGACAGGATGAAATCAAATAATCAGCTCGGACCATAACAACTTAAAGCATGAAACACCTGCTCCATGCCTCAAGGGATCATTTCTTTTTTCACAAAGAATCCTTGAAGGGACTTTGGAGCTCATTTGAGACAGAAATCGCAAAGCATTGGCCTGAGGGCCAGATACTGGTATGCTTTGTTTGGTTTGCATAGGCATTTAATTTTTTAAATTAATTTAAGATTTGGAAAATGTCACATAAAAGGCTAGATTCCTGGCTTCTCTTGAGGAGCTGGACAATCAGGTGACCTCAAGCCTTACACCAGCCTAGCAGCACTGGGCAGGAGCTGATGAGTCACGGCCACCAGAGACAAGACACAAGTCATCAGGGCCTTTTACTTCTTTATATCATCTGCCAACCCTTGTAGACGTTTAAGTCTGTGACTCCTCGTGTCGTCCAGCTTCTTCAATTTAGAAATGAGGACACAGAGAGGTCAAGTGTACTAGCCCAAGGTCATGTAGCTGAGATTGGCAGTGCTGAGTCAAAAACCTGGTTTCTTGCCTCCCAGGCATCTTAGGATGTGCTGTATGCCAAATGAGCTCAAATACTTTTACTGACAAATTAGGCAACTCCAAAGGCCCTTTTTATTCTCCCTGTAAGCCTTAAAGGAATCCTGGCGGTTTGTATTCAGCTGCTAACCTGAAGGTTGGTAGTTCGAATCCACCCAGCAGCTCCATGGAAGAAAGCCCTGGCCAACTGCTTCCATAAAGACAATAGCCAAGAAAACACTATGGAGTAGTTCTACTCTGTAACACATGAGGTTAACATGAGTCAGAATCAACTCGACGGCAGTGAGTTTGGTTTTGGTATAAGCCTTATTCATCTCAGTTGGCAGATCAAGTTTAGTGCATAAATGAATA
>NW_004443970.1:21202126-21203893 GCF_000243295.1 Trichechus manatus latirostris
AGAGCCCTAGACTTGATCTTTATGACTGCAAGCAATGTAATCATACAGATGTTATTATGCACTGTGGTTGACATGTGTTGTCTTAACCTGTTCAACTTCCCTTTCCTTTGTGGATCATTCTCTTCTTTTCTATTTCATATTGGTGGGGCTGTCAATCAAGGTATCATACCCCCACCCCATGACATACCCCCATCCCAGACATTAGGGGTACATTTAATCTGGGCCTGGCCAACCAGAGTTCCTCATTCTTCCTGGTCCCAGGTCTGTCTTTGACACTGGAATCTAGATACTGGGAGAGGATGTGAACAGGAACTGGAGCAAACATTTTCCTCAGTGACTTGGATATTGAATATTGAATGTACCATGGACTGCCAGAAGAATGAACAAATCTGTCTTAGAAGAAGTGCAGTCAGGATGCTTATTAGAATCAAGGATGGCGAGACTTCATCTCACGTACTGTGGACATGTTATCAGGAGAGACCAGTCCCTGGAAAAGGACATCATGCTTGGTAAAGTAGAGGGTCAGGGAAAAAGAGGAAGACTCTCATTGAGATGGATTGACACAGTGGCTGCAACAATGGGCTCAAGCATAACAACAATTGTGAGGATGGCGCAGAACCAGGCAGTGTTTCGTTCTGTTGCACATAGGGTCGTTATGAGTCGGAACTGACTTAATGGCACATGACAACAACAACAACGTCGCAACACAAGATGATGGGGTCATGACACTGAAGGAGGCAGAGCTGAAAATGGAGAGGCAGGGCTTGAAGACCTCATTTCGAGCCCCTGAATGCATCCAGGCCTGAAGCCTTTTTCCTCGAAGGGTGGTTGTGATGAACAAGTAAGACCATGGATGGGAAAGGATAAACTATAGTTAAGTTTTTCCTCCCAACTTTTTATCTGGAAAAGTTTTAAACCCATGGAAAAGTGGAAAGAATAGTACAATAAACACCCAAATACTATTTGACCTAAATCATGAACAAATTAATTTTAATTGGTAACAATTAATTGATAATCAATTGTTAACAATTTGCTCCATTTGCATTTTCTCCTTTTCTCCATATATATGTGTGTGGGTGCATGCGTCTGTGCATACAGTTTTACTTTTTGCCATTTTCAAAGACCGTAGTTGTACACAAATAACGTGCACCTTCTACGTTTTTTGCCAACCTCGCCCTCCCCCCTCGAGGTATTTTTGTAAATGTGCTATGCTAATTTTTTACAGCAATGTGGAAAAAAATTGGCATAGCGGCGCTTATGAAATACCTTCAAGGGGGTGGGCAAGGTTGGCAAACAAACGTAGAAGGCACGCATTATTTGTGTAAAAATACAGTAAGTTGTACACCTCATGACTTCTACTTCTCAGTGCTCCAGCAGGCATCCCCTAAGAACAATGACATTCTCTTTCATAACAGCAGTATCATCATCACACTCAAGGTATTTAACATTGCTACACTGATATATCTAATATACAGACATATTCAAATTTTCCTAATGGTCCCCAAAATGCCTTTACAGCTATTTGCTTTTTCAGGTCCAGGATAGAGTCAAGGATACTGCATTGCATTTGGTTGTCGTAACTGCTTAATTTTCTTTCATCCAGAACAGTCCCTTGTCTTTTTTTTTTTTCTCCTTTCATGATATTTTTGAAGAGTCCAGACCAGTTGTCTCGTAAAACTTTCTAAAGTTTGTATTGGTCTGTTTGTTTCCTTATGACTGGATTCAGGATAAACCTTTTTGGTAAAAATGGTACAAAAGTGATGTTGC
>NW_004443970.1:21204224-21205641 GCF_000243295.1 Trichechus manatus latirostris
ATCACTGATTCTACATTTATTCAAGGAGCCTGGTGTTGCAACAGATAAGGGCTCAGCTGCTAACCAAGAGTTGGCAGTTTGAACCCACCCAGCGGCTCCACCGGAGAAAGACTTGGCGATCTACTCCTGTAAAGATTACAGTCTAGAAAACCCTATGGAGCTGTTCTACTCTGTCATATAGGGTCACTATCAATCTGAATCAACTAGACAGCACCTAACAACACATTTATTTACTGCTGTTCTTTTATAAAGGAAAGCTCCCTGCATCCTTTTTAAAATATGACTCTGGACTCATGGGTTCTTTTTGTATTCAATGTGTTATAATACTTTACCAATTTTTTTTTTTAATGTTCAAATTTGGCCAGTGGGAGCTACTTCAGGCTGACTCTAATGTCCTTTAGGCATGTCCCATCATTCTTTGAGCACTTCCTTGATTTCTGACATAATAAAATGTTCCAGTCTCATCTTGTACTTTCCCTGACCTAGAACTGGCATCAGCCAGATCCATAAGTTCCTTAGAAACTAAAATATGGACACTAGATGTACTCATTGCTACTGGGGTGCCATATGTTCATATCATTGTTCATTCATGTTCATATCATTCATATCATCATTCATATCATTGTTCTGGTAGGATGAGCTTTCATTTCATATTTATGTTTCAAATATAGACACAAATATAAGTTCACAGTGATCTCACCAATTCAATTCCAATATCACAGTGTTTTAGCTCATCTCCCATTTCAGACATATACTATATGTAGTCATTTGGTCTAACCTACAGAACAGGAAATATATTAAAACAAACCTATTGACGAAAGGCCAAGATTTATTTGGGGTTATTTTGTGTGTGTGTGTTTATTTATTTATTTTTTATTATTGTTATTTTTTCTTTTTTTATTGTACTTCAGGTGAAGGTTTACAGAACAAATAGTTCCTCATTAAACAGTCAGTACACATATTGTTTTATGGCATTGGTTGACAACCCCACGACATGTCAACCCTCTCCCTTCTTGAACTTTTTTGTTTGTTGTTAGGGTTATTTTTGACCTTAGAATGTATCCCTTTAATAATGCACAGTTAGGGTTAATTCCTATGCCAAGCATTCTTCTACTCACTGGGGTTTTAGCAGTAAACAAGACAGATAACACTTTCTACTGTCCTGGACCTTATTAATTATAGCCTTTATTAGTTATTTAGTGTACTTGTGATAAGTTGATTAGTTCATTCAACAAATATTTACTGAGCGACTACTATGTGCTAGCACTTTCCTGGGTACTAGGAATGCAGCCTACCACCCATCTGTCAGTTTGTTGTACTGTGATGGCTTTCGTGTTGCTGTGAGGCTAGAAGCTATGCTGCCAGTATTTCAAATATCAGCAGGATCACCCATGGTGGACAGGTTTTAGTGGAGCTT
>NW_004443970.1:21208193-21209230 GCF_000243295.1 Trichechus manatus latirostris
TGCTAACCAAAAGATCGGCAGTTTGAACCCACCAGCTGCTCCACAGGAGAAAGATGTAGCAGTCTGCTTCCATAAAGACTTATAGTCTTAGAAACCTTATGGGGAAGTTCTACTTGACGGCAGCGGGTTTTATTTTTTTGGGTTTTAGTCCCATGCCAGGCACTGTGCTAAGGCCAGTTAATATCCTCAGCATCTCTATGAAGTAGGTGCCATTATTAACTCCATGTTACCTGTGAACCCTCTGAGATTTTAGACTGGAAATGGCTTTTCCTTTGGAGCCCTGGTGGCACAGTGGTTAAGTGTTCAGCTGCCAACCAACAGGTCCACAGTTTGAATCCACCAGCTGCTCCTTGGAAACCCTATGGGGCAGTTCTGTTCTGTCCTATAGGGTCGCTATGAGTTAGAGTGGTCTTGATGGCAACAGGTTTGGGTTTTTTTGTTTGTTTGTTTGGCTTTTCCATGGCCCCTCAGCTATTAAGTAAATGTTGGAGCCAGGATTTGAACCCATTCCAGAGTCCATACCATTTTCTCCCACCACCCCTGCCCCTGGTTTCCTCTTCCTGTCTGGAGACCTCTGACATTATGCGTTTGTCAAAACCCATAGGACTGTGCAACACAAAGAGTGAGCCTCAATATAAACTACGGACTTTAGTTAATAATGTTGTTATTGGGTGCCATTGAGTCAACCAACTCATAGCCACCGTATATGACAGAGTAGAACTGCCTCATAGGGTTTTCTAGGCTGTAATCTTTATAGAAGCAGATTGCCATGTCTCTCCCACGTAGAACCGCTGGGTGGGTTCAAACCACCAACCTTTGGGTTAACAGCTGAGCGTTTAACTGTTGTGGCACCAGGCTTCCTTTTAGTTAATAACTATTGGCTCGATTGTAGCAAATGTACCACATCAATGCAAGATGTTAATAACAGGCGAAATTGTGGGCAGGAGGAGAGGGAGTATATGGGAACTCTGTACGTTCTGTCAGTTTTTATATAAACCTATACTTCTAAAGAATAGTTTACTAATTAAAAAAAAGAC
>NW_004443970.1:21210606-21211494 GCF_000243295.1 Trichechus manatus latirostris
ATCAACGCATAAAATAAGCACATCCATTTTAAGATACTCCCATGTTTTGAAGTAAGAAAAAGTGAAATGAGTGAGCTTCTTGGATTTGAGGAATTGGGGTAGCAGCTTCCTTTTGTCTGGTGTTTTCAATTTACCAGAATGTTCTTACACCCAACTTCCATCCACTTGGTTTATCCCCTCGGCAACTTTCATCTTCTCCTTTTGAGGGCTTTTCACCAACTTGTCTTTGTTGCAAAACACTCATTGGTCATGTCACTTCAGCAAAGAAATGAAATTAAAAAAAAAAAACCCAGAGCATACGGAAAAGCTGACCAGCTGCACTTCCATATCAATTGCCAGTACTTGCCACAGATCTAGTCATCAGCCCTTATGCACGAGCCCAAGTCAGTACCTCTAATAACTTAGAAAATAGGAAGTCCCAAGTCTGTTTGTTCCTCAAGTTGGAAGCTTGACTTTCTTGAAAATCAAGTGACACCCATGTTGTAACTCAAAAACATGGTTTTTCGCAAGTGGGTTACATATCAAAGGCTTTTCTTATAAATTTCCCCTATAGGACATTGAATATATTAAAAACTCAAAAGATATACTATAGCCTTACAGCCACAGACTCAGGTGTGGATACCAGCATAATCAGATGCCAGGCCTCACACTGGGTCATGTCTCAGATTACCCAGCTCAGTTTTCTTTCTTTTTTTAACAGGAGAATGAAGTCCTTGGGTTACAAATATCTGAGTCACAAACACCTTATAGATAAAGTCAGCCAGGGCTGTATCGTGCAGGAGGGTGCCCTTCCCACGGAATGTCAGACCACGGCAGCCCCTGGAGGGTGAAGAGTGCCTTGATCCCAGAAGGCAATGATAACTCTAAATTTAACTCCTGAGTGCCAGG
>NW_004443971.1:0-1313 GCF_000243295.1 Trichechus manatus latirostris
CAATCATGCTTGCAGGTATGACTCTCCCTGGCCCTAGGCCTTTCCCTAAAGTCATTCAGCTTTCTCTCTCCATGGGTAAGGAAGCCCACCATGCCATCCCCTGCTGGTCTTTGCTGAGGGGTCTCTCCTGCTCTACAGAAGATATCTCTAAAGGAGAAGAGAAACCACATTTCTCCCCTTCAGAAACACTACGGAGGCTGAGCCGCAGTTTTGCTCAGTTAAAACTATGTTAACAACAAGTGTAAGTTCCCAATTCACTGCATGAAAGAGACAGCAAAATACAGCATTCTCCTTCAAGCTGCTTAACTGAATCTACAGAAGTTTTCAATTTTCTTCGAAGGAAAAGTCCACCAACCAGAAGCTGCCTTCTGAAATCTTCTCTCAGTGGGAGAAGACTGGAGAATGCCTACCTTGCAAGTAATTGAATCCCCTGGTTTTCAAAGAGAACTTTCTATAACAGTGAATGAAGGTATTTTTGGCTTTCAAAGCAAAACAGGCAGATTGATTGCATTCAGCTCGAGGATGGCAGAAGAGGTTCAGTTGTGCTGACTAAACCTTGTGTACTTCATGGGAGCATATAGCTTCTTCCCTGCCAGAAAGAGAAAGCAAGAGCTTGCTGCTCTCAGTCTGGGGATGAAGGGAAAAAGATTCACTTTCTGTGTTTGAAAATCCCTCTCTGTTACATGCCTAAGAAAGTTGCCTGTGCATTGTCTACTGGATAAAGTGTACGACTTTTCCTCTTTCAAGTAGTTGAAGCCGTTCAGGGTTTCCAGCATTCTGGGAGGCATTCTGTGCTGCGCGGCTGAGAATACCTCTTTACAGACGGTATCGCTAAAGGAGAAAAGAAACCGCGTTTCTGCCTTTCTGGAAGACGAATGAGGCAAAACCGTATTTCTGCTGTGTAAAAACTTTGTCAGCAGCAGGTATAAGTTCCGCATTCACCACATGAAAGAGAAAGCAAAATAGAGCGTTCTCCTTCATGGTGCTTGACTAAATCTACTGAATTTTTCAGTTTGGTTAGAAGAAAGAGTCCGCCCACCACAAGCTGCTTTCTCAAATGTTCTCTCAGTAGGAGAAGACAGTAGAGTGAAGGCCTAGCAAGAATTTGAATCCCCTGGTTTTCAAAGGGAACTTTGCATAAGAGGAATGAAGGAATTGCTAGCTTGCAAAGCCAAACAGGCAGATTGTTTGCCTACAGCTAGAGAACAGCAGAAGAGGTTCAGTTTTGCTGACTAAACCTTGTGTGCTTAACACGAGCATGTAGCTTCTTCCCTGCCTGAAAGAGAAAGCAAGAGCTTGCTGCTCTCTTGTGG
>NW_004443971.1:2020-8950 GCF_000243295.1 Trichechus manatus latirostris
GAGCATGTAGCTTCTTCCCTGCCTGAAAGAGAAAGCAAGAACTTGCTGCTCTCCGTCTGGGGATGAAGGGAAAAAGATTCACTTTCTGTGTCTGAAAATCCTTCTGTGTTACATGCCTAAGAAAGTTACCTGTGCATTGTCTACCTGGATAAAGTGTATGACTTTTCTCCCTCTCAAGTAGTTGAAGCCATTCAGAGTTTGCAGCATTCCGGGAGGCATTCTGTGCTGTGCGGCTGAGAATACCGCTTTACAGACGGTATAGCTAAAGGAGAAGAGAAACCGCAATATCTTTATTCCTGATATGCAAAGTTCCCTTTGAAAACCAGGTTATTCAAGTTCTTGCTAGGCCCGCACTCTCCTGCCTTCTCCAACTGAGGGAACACTTGAGAAAGCCGCTTGTGGTTGAGGGACTCTTTCTTCTAACAAAAGTGAAAACTTCAGTAGATTCAGTTAAGCAGCTTGAAGGAGAACGCTGTATTTTGCTTTCTCTTTCATGTGGTGAGCTCAGTACTTACACTTGCTGCTAAGAAAGTTTTTACTCAGCACAACTACGGTTTTGCCTCATTCATGTTCCAGAGTGGCAGAACCGCAGTTTCTCTTCTCCTTTAGCGATACCGTCTGTAAAGCGGTCTTCTCAGCCGCGCAGCACAGAATGCCTCCTGAAATGCTGCAAACCCTGAACGGCTTCAACTACTTGAAAGGGAGAAAAGTCATACACTTTATTCAGGTAGAGAATACACAGGCAACTTTCTTAGGCATGTAACACAGAGGGATTTTCAAACACAGAAAGTGAATCGTTCTCCCTTCATCCACAGACTGAGAGCTACAAGCTTTTGCTTTCTCTTTCAGTCAGGGAAGAATCTACATGCTCGTGTTAAGCACACAAGGTTTAGTTAGCAAAACTGAACTTCTGCTGTCCTCTAGGTGAAGGCAAACAATCTGCCTGTTTTGCTTTGAAAGCCAGAGGTACCTTCATTCCCTGGTATGCAAAGTTCCCTTTGAAAACCAGGGGATTCAAATACTTGCTAGGTGTGCCCTCTCCAGCCTTCTCCCACCGAGAGAACCTTTGAGAAAGCAGCTTGTTGCCGGGGTACTCTTTCTTCTAACAAAACTGAAAACTTCAGTAGATTCAGTTAAGCAGCTTGAAGGAGAACACTCTATTTTGCTTTCAGAGGACGCCAGTTAGGCCTGCTGAGTTTTTGGTGGGGGAACCTAAGTGTTGTTTACTATCACCGTGGAGACTCTGGCCTCTGGAATCTGTGGGCAGAGGTTCTGACAGGCCCAGATCCCAGTGAGTCGGCCAATAGGAGCCGGCTTACCTGCTGGGCTGCTTCCCCAGAGCGCTTCACTTGGGCTTATGAGACTCAGAGACCCCTTTGGGCTGTGGCCACGGACCTTCATCCCACACAGGGAAAGGCTTTGCAGAGGGTAGCGCCTGATGTGGAGAGAGGGTCAAGGAACTTGGTGAGCGGGCCAGGTACCTCTTTTCCACTCAGTTGAGGACATCAGTAGGGAAAGTATCCCCTCTGAGCCTCTTGTCTCTCTTTCTCCCTGTCTGTCTGTCTGTGTGTTGGTCCGCCACGTGTGTGACTTATAGTCCTGAGAAGTATCCCAGATAGGAAAAGAGGAGAGAGAGAGCCTAGAGGATGGAAGTGGGATGTCCTGTGGCGGTATTGGTTTTCCACGGGCAGAGGACAACAGGTAGGCCTTCCGGATGGACTTCGGGATCTGGGGCATTTGGGGAAGCTAGGCCAGGTGTGGAGCCTGGACTGGTTAGCTTGCGTGCAGCCCTCCAGCATGCGCTCCCTAGCTGATGTTTTGTATGCAGATTCCCCTCCCGGTGACCTAGGCCGAGAACACACACACACACACACACACACACACACACACCCCTACCTCCGAGAGGCCTCTCCTGGTTCTGGAGAGCCCAATGCAGTATCCGTTGTTTCATCCTCGCAGCCCAGAGCTGTCCTGGACGCATAAAGTCTGGCTTTCTCCATGAATCCTACATCCAACCAGGAACCAAGTGAGCCACCCCACCAATGGCCGGTTAGGCAAAGTCCTGTCAAACACCCACGTGCACTTTATGACATCGGCAGGTCCCCAGGCTCCCTTGACACGGCGCGTATGTGTGAGGTGCTGTAGGCCAGGGCTGGAAATCCCGCTCCTCTGGAGGCCTGTGGAATGTGGATTTGGGGATAATGGATGAGCAGTGTCCCACGCGAAGGAGGGAGCCTTGGGCCCGGTGTGGCTGACTCTGGGGCTCCACGCGGCCTGGCCTTGTCATGGTCTTTGGCCAGTGCCTACGTGAACGTGTGCACTGCGTCTACATTTCTCCTGCCATCACTCTGAATCCTCCGCCACCGGCTCTCACAGCGTGGAAGTCACCATTGTGTTAGTTTCAGCTACGGCACAGGTCTCTAGACATCTAGGCTTAGGCTGACATTGTGTGTTTTCTTTCCCAGGCAATGGCCCCAGTGCCTCAGGTCCCTGATGATGACTCCTGGGCCCTGGGGACCTTCTTTCCTAATCAACTCGTAGGTCTGGGTGAGGGTTAGTCTGCTAGTTATACCTGGTGAGGGATGATTGGGTAGGGCTAAGACTTGTTTCCCTTTACCATGGAGACGGCCTGTGGAAGCAGTGGGTGGAGCTTCAGACTGGGCCAGGTCACAAATAGTGAGCCAATAGTAGAGATTTGACCAAACTGGCTGATTTTCTCAGAGCCTTTCTGTTTGGTCTAAGATACTTAGCAGCCCACTTCTGCTACTGGCCACAGAATTTGGCTCACCAGGGAAAAAGCTTGGCAGAGTGGAGCTCCTGATACTAGAGTTTGAAGGTACTGGGTGAGCACACTTGTTTTCTGCATACTGGAGTACATCAGTATCCAAGGTATCCCCTCCCGGCACATGTTTTCTCTCTGTCTGGCTCTCTGTCTCTTATTTCAGTGTGCGATATCTTTCAATTTTTCTCTTTAGAAGTATCACAAAGAGGACAGCAGGAGAGGGAAACTATAGATGAAGGGGTAACCCCCTGGCTGTATGGTTTCCCATGGGGATAGTATATTAGGTAGCCCATTCAAATGGCCTTAGCATCATGAGCCTGATGGTGAAGCTATAGCAGGGGTGGGTTCTGGCCAGCTGGAGTTTGTGTGCAGAGAGGACCCCCTCTAGCCATTGCACATTCTGCTCATATTTTGTTTTGAAAAACCTCACCAACGTGAACAATGCTGAGAATATTCACACATACCCGTGGGATGCCTCTGCTCGTTCTGGAAATCACAGGTATTCTGCACTTCAGCATTTCATTTTCTCAGTATGTACTTGGCACCCACCCATAATCAGTGACTTGCTAGATGAATGCCACATCCAACTAGGACCCACGGTGTGACCGTCCACCAGAGGCAGGACCAGCACAGACAAGTGAAACCCCATTTGCCATTTTTTTGCCATCTACTCCTCCACAGCCTCCTGAGGCACCTTGAATATGGTTAACCTCCTGGAAGCCATGGCCAGACACCCCGTGCCCCCAGAGAACTGAGGAGTGTTGATGTGGGCATATAGATGACCAATCTCACACGTGCAGTAGTGAACATTCAACCCGGGTCTGGCTGGCTATGGGGCTCTAGGCTTTCCAACACTGGCCCCTCGGCTTTATCCTGTGCTCCCGTGCATGTGTGCACTCCAGCTACGTTTATCTTCCCATCACCCTGATTTCGCCTCCACGCATTATCAGAGTCTTCATGTGACCCCAGTAGCGCTGTCACCCGTGCCACAGATCTCTAGATATGGAAGTTCAGGCTGACCTTGGCCGTCTTCTGCCCCAGGTAATGGCCCTAATGTTCAAAGTCCCAGATGATTACACCTGTCCCGTTGAGGACTTTATTCCAGATCCACTGAGAAGTCTCATTGTGGCTCCGCAGGCCATCTAGGACAGGTGAGTGTTCATAATGTTGGAGATGCATTTTCTGTGTCTTTCCAATAATTTTAATTGCGAGATCAAAAATGAAACATGTGATACTGTTATAGATCACCAATTTTCCCTCTGTGTGTGTTGTGAAAATTTGCATTCCCACCAGATATGTATGTAAGTGTCCCTTTACTGTCAGTCTCCTAACATGTTACTACTCAGTGGGTTTTTTATTGTTGTTTATTTTTGTCAAGCGTAAGTGAGGAATGGTATCTCAGTGTGATTGTAATTTGTCTTTCCCTTATTTTGAATGCAGGTGAACACTCTTCTATATATTCTCAGTCCAGTTTTAAAATCTCTTTCTGTGTGTGTGAATTATGTGCTTATGTATTTTTCCAATTCTTTGTTTTTCTTTAATTTTAAAAATAAATCTTATAATAGTATAATTTACATACAGTAAACTTAAGCATTTTAAGGGAACAGTTTACTGAGTAGTGACAAATACTGATCCCACCTATGTAAATATTGCAATCAATATTCAAAACATTTATATTACCCCCAAAAAGTTCTCTCATGCCTGTTTGCACTCTGTCTCCACACTCCTTCTTGGCCCAAGAAAACTGCTGAACATGTATTTGTCAACATATTTGAATTCCTTAGAATTTAAATAAAATATGTAGCTGTGTTGGTCTTCCATATAAACATAACCAGTATGGAAGAGAGAAAGTGAAAGACAAAGCAGGATAAAGAAAGAGAGAGAGGTTTTAAGCAACTCATTCATGGACTGTGTGGTCAGGCTAGTCCAAAATCCATAGGCCAGGTGGCATGCTGTAAATTCTAGCAGGGTGCATATTGATAGACTTCAGGCAGAATCCTTCTCATTTACCTTGTGAAAGAGAAAGGCAGTCAGGTTCCCTGTGGAATAAATTATGACATAGGACTGGATAGTTGATACACCCTAAGATAGTACAGTGAAGGTGTGTTGCTGGTCTTGCTAGCTTAAAGCAAACTGCTTCTGGTGGTCTTTACAAATAGATATAAAGAAAAAAGCATTTTCCAGATGAATACATGTGTGTACACCAGGTACCAGGAGATAAGTTAATTTGCTCAAGCAATGAAAACACATCTGGAACTGCAGCTGCAATTAAAGTTACCACCTGCTTAATCTTATGATTATCTATTTTCATTTTCCAAGATCCGTCTGTTTTCTGTACATGGCACCTAGATGAGTTTAATGGGGATGTTATGGGAATCATCACCCCTGCATCAACTCTGGGAATTGAGTGAGGGATCATAACTCTGTTTTGGTGATTCAAGTTAGACTTATATTCACCTGACCTAGAATTGTTCCACTTATGCAGTTCAAGTAAGAATTTAGTAGCCTTCTTATCAGTCACTTCTAGAAATACCATAATCAACCATCCAATGCCATATGTCTCTGTGAGTGACACCAATTTGATTACTGCTTTAACTCTTATATTAATTACAGTAGCCACAACCACCTTGTCTTTGGTCATTCAGTGCTGTCACTTGGATCCCTACCACAATGAAATCCAATTATTCCCATTGCATTTAAGTTTCCCAATTTAGTGGCAGCAGTTCCCGCAGTAATATCTGATCTACAGAGAAGGGCAACCAGAGTTCTTCAAGAATTCTGGGACTTCCTTCACAAATTCATTCCTTACAATTGTGGTGAAAGATATGCCCTCTGGACACAGCCATGGGGGTAGGGAGGCCTTACATGATAAATCCACTCTAACATCCCAATCATCCTAATTTTTCAGGGACTTTCTTCAGCAATAAACTACAGCTGCTTTGACATTTCAAATTCATTTAGTGTGGGTCATGTTTTGGCTCATGTTTTGGTCAACAAACCAAGCAAGGTGTTAGAGCCCTGTCAAACCCCTTGAGTTGTAACATTAAATTTAGAAGCCTGCTTAACAGTTCCAGATGAAAAAATGAAGGCCAATTTAACTTTTTATTCCTCCCATCATTATCCCACACCCTTAATATCCATTTCCACATGTATTCTCAGAATTTATTTTTTAATTAGAAAAGTTATGTAGTTCTTTTGGAGTATAAGGCACCCTAGTGTGGATCATATTTTGTACCTCACATTATGGGGCATGCTGGGACTTGAACCTTGTTTCAGGTTTAGAAAGTTGTGTATGTAGGTCCTGACGAGAAACAGCAGTGTTTTGAAAGGCATCTGCTTCAGGGAAGACCATTACATACTCATCCAGAAAAGCAAGATAAATCTACTCAGATGAGGTTGGAAGATCTGCTTCTACTACCAAATAAAACTCAGCAGAATTTAAGGGTTCAGTACCCCCAGCTTCATCAATATCTGCCCATAAGTGTTTATTTCAATTTTCACTTAAACATCAGACATCAGGTAAGGTTGAGAATTTAATTTTTGTAACAATTCAGTCATTCATAGGAAGGGACTCTGGGTATGGTTTTCAGTAATCTCAGCTCTGTGGCTGTAGGACATAAGGTATTATTTCAGGGCACACACGATATCTTTCAGGTAACTGATTAAGAGTTTGGCTGCTAACCAAAAGATCGGGAATCCACCAGTTGCTCCTTGGAAACCCTATGTGGAAGTTCTACTCTGTCCTGTTGGGTCGCTATGAGTCAGAATCAACTTGACAGCAGCGAGTTTTATTTTTTGGTTTTATGCAGCGTTTGAGCTGACAGTTTGTAGCTCTGAGCTCATTCTTCTCTTTCCTCCACTTTGCCCAGAGAAATTAAGAGCAACCAGATAATGTCATTATACTCCTCAATTTGATCAAAGTGTTCTAAGATATCAAATACATGAAAAATTAGAATTTAGTCTCATAAATATTTGAATAAGAGTATCCAATTTTGATGTTTCTTTTATCTCTATTGCCACCTTACACCATGGATTGCAAGTGTCCTATTTATTACTACAATTAGAAACATTTGTGTTTTTGATCTAATCAGATTAGAGAACCAATTTTAGAAACCTCAAAAACAATTCAGAAATCTCATCCTTAAGAT
>NW_004443971.1:35957-40793 GCF_000243295.1 Trichechus manatus latirostris
TAGCTTGATATATTTTATTCCAACCTTTGACTTTTAATAAATTCACATCTTTGTTTCTAAGGTGTGTCTCTTGTAGACAGCATATTGATGGATCCCGTTTTCTTATCCATTCTGTCACTCTCCATCTCTTTATGAGTGCATTGAGTCCATTTACTTTCAGTGTAATTACTGATAGATGTGAGTTTGCTGCTGTCATTTTGTAGTGCTGTTTTTGTGGTGCTGACATTTTCTTTGTTCTTCTTAATCTCCTGTGCTGAGTTACTTTTGTTTGTGGATTTTTTTAAATTCTTTTGTTTTTGCAGGGTTTTTTTTTTTTGCTGAGACTTTATGTTTTTCCTCTTTTTTTATGAGTATGTTTCTTAACTTTCTTTGTGGTTACCATGAATTTTACCCTTATCTTTCTACGTTTGAAGCAGTTTCCCCTTACTTGGTATCCCCTTGACTTCCTCTTCATTAGAAGGTTCTATACCTATGCTGTTTATTCCCTCTTTTATTGTTTTGATGGTGTAGTCATTTACCGATTAACTGCTCTGATTTCCTGTTATATTTCTTTTGGTTTTTGATAGTCCTCGGGAGTTCATTTCCTAGATTGGTATCTGGCTGGTATGATCCTACTTCGTAGATTCTGCCTGTGAGTTGAAGTTTTTTGTTCTCAGATCGAAGAACTCCCTTTATTAATTCTTGTAAGTTTTGTTTGGCTTTTACGTATTCCCTTAATTTCTGTTTATCTGGAAATGACCTAATTTCACCATCAAATCTGAATGAGAGTTTTGCAGGGTATTTTATTCTTGGCTGGCAATTTTTTTCTTTCAAGATTTTATATACGTCATCCTATTGCCTTATTGCCTGCATAGTTTCTGCTGAACAATCTGAGGTTAGTCTTATTTTTTCTCCTCTGTATGTGACTTCTTGTTTTTCACGAGCTGCTCTCAGGATTCTTTGTTTGTCTTTTGTTTTTACGAGTGTGATTATGATATGCTTTGGTGATTTTCTTTTAGAGGTCTCTCCTATAAGGGGTTCATTGAGCTTCTTGGATGGCCAACTTTTCATCTTTCATGATATTGGGCAAGTTTTCTGTCAGCAGTTCTTCAGTGATCCTCTCTGTGTTTTCTGTTTTCTCCACCTGTTCTGGAACTCCAATCACTCGAAAATTTTTGCTTCTGATTGTATCCCACATAACTCTCAGAGTCTCTTCATTTTTCTTTGTTCTTTTTTCTGAGTTTTCCTCAGAGTTGTATCCAAGTGTTTGTCTTCAATTCCACTGATCCTGTCTTCCACCATTTCAAATCTGCTTCTCAGCCCTTCTATGACACCATCCATTTCTGAAATCCTGTTGTTTATCTTTTGGATTTCTAATTGTTGTCTTTGTATAATTTCTAGTTGTGAATTTATTTTGGCATTTTGTTCCTGCATTATTTTCCTGAATTCTTCCTATGTTTTGTTTCTATTTTCCATGAATTTGTCTATTTTTTCCTCATTTTTGTCTGCTTTTTGATTCCGCTCTTGAATAATTCTGAGTATTAGAGATTTGAATTCCCTCTCAGGTAGCTCTAGTGCCTTTTCTTCCACTGGAAAGTCATCTGGTGTTTTATTTTGGACGCCTACTGAAACCATCCTGTCCTGTTTTTGTACGTGTTTTGATATTGTCTGCTGTCTTCGAGGCATTGAGTAGTTATTTTTGTCGTTCATTGATTGTAGATTTGTTTGTTTCATCCCTTTTTTTTTAATTTGGCTATGTATGAGCAGGCGGGCTGTGTGTTCTTTGTTGTTTGCTCATCTCTGGGCACAATACTATTCACCTCCTTCCCCAATTGGCAGGGTCAGTCACTCAGATATGGTACGGCAGGACAGGTCTAGGTGAAAAGGAGTTACTGGGACAGGATGTTTTGGCACTTACTACAGCCAACAGGGCGGGTTGGTAATCAGTGAAGGGCAGGTTCCAGTAGGCTGTGCCTGTGCTGCTTGGTGGTGTTATGTTAAGCGCACGGTGCAGGTAGGCAGGATGTATCGGGGAGATTGTTATGTGTGGAGCTAAGATGGATATGGGACAGACGAGAGAGGAACAGGAGCCAAAAACATACACACAAACAAAAAAGAATGCTAGGGGAGCTTGCCATTGGAGTGGAGAGACGAGAGACTATGAAATGGAGAAAAACAAAAAGGGGAAGAGAAAGAAAAAAAGAAAAGAATGAATAAATAAGAATTAGAAAGTTTAAAGAACAGCAAATTTCCCAGGGATCCCACTGGTGCGGCTATGAGGTCTGGGGAAGTTGTTCTCTGGAGTTGCGGTACAGCCTTTCTAGAAGGCGTAGATGTATACAATGCCAGGTATTCAGGGAACAGTAAGAGAAGGAAGATATAGACAGATGAGAAACTGAGTAATGAAGAAATACAAAAAGGGAAAAAGAGGGAGAGGAAAACAAAACAAATTTTAAAAAAAGAACAGGATAAGCCACCCCCCCCCCAAAAAAAAAAAAAACGAGAAAAGGAATGGGATCCCTCGGCACGTCTGTGCAAGACTAGGTGGTAGTTTCCAAGCCACACAGCACCGCCTGGCCAGAATGGGCTCTAAACTCAAGAAAAGGAAAAGAAAACAAACAAACAATTCAAAACAAACAAACGAACAGAAGCCCTGGGATCCCACCAGCACGGCAGCCCAGACCGGAAAGCAGCTCCACACTCGAATGGAGCTCTGCAGCCCCTCAGGAAGAAGCAAAGATGGCACACTGAGCCAGGCATTTGAGGGAAAGGAGGGGGAGGTGCTGAGAGGTAAGGAAGAATTCAAAAGAAGCAGAAAAAAAGCAACACCAGCAGCCAACAAGTGGCACTCAGAGAGCCAGCTAGTGTGAGCTGGTGGAATTCAAGCAGCTGGTGTTTCCAGGACAAGAGACTGTGTCTGCGGAAAGCAGAGGAGTCCGAGTGTGGGTGAAGAAGGATAAGGGGTGGGAAAGCGTATATCACAAATTTCCAGAGCTCTGCAGCCCCTCAGGAAGAAGCAAAGATGGCACACGGAGCTAGGTATTTGAGCAAAAGGAGGGGAGGTGGTGAGACGTAAGGAAGTAATCAAAAGAAGCAGAATAAAACAACACCAGCAGCCAACAAATGGCACTCAGAGAGCTGGCCCATTTGGGTGGGTGGAATCCAAGCAGCCCATGCTTCCCAGACAAGAGATTGTGGCCACGGGAAGCAGAGGAGGCCGAGTCGGGGTGAAGAAGGGTGGGGGGTGGGAAAGCGTACATCGCAAATTACTAGTTGTTTTGTCTCCCACTGGAAGCTCTGTGAAGCTGCTTTCTTGTATTCCCTGTTTGCTGGTCTCAGACAGGAGTCCAGGATGACGGATCTGCACTGCGTTAGTTGATAGGGGACCTCTGCATGAATCTCTCCTCGCTCTCCGTTCTCTGCCAGTTTTCTCACTCCATTTGGTGCTTGGATGAGTTCTTTATCTCTTCATTTGATGTTTTAGGGTTTCAGGATTGTTGTTTTCTCTGTTCGGCTTAGTTTTTCAGATCTTTGCTGTAGAGGGATGGCGTGGTGCTTCTGCCTAGAGCGTCATTTTGCTGGAAGTCCGAAAAGACAATGTTTTTAACAAATAGTGCTGGCAAAACTGAATGACCGTCTGCAAAAAAATGAAGAAGGAGCCATACCTCATACCATATATAAAAACTAATTCAAAATGGAACAAAGACCTAAATATGAAACCAAAAACTATAAAGTTCATAGAAGAAAAGATAGGATCAACACTAGTGGCCCTAATACATGGCATTAACAGAGTACAAAGTATAGCTAAGAACACACAAACTCCAGAAGATAATCCAGATAACTGGAGTCTTGTAAAAATTAAACACTTATGCTCATCAAAAGACTTCGCAAAGAGTAAAAACAGAACCTACAGAATGGGAAAAAATTGGCTATGACAAATCTGACAAATGTCTAATCTCTAAAATCTACAGGAAAATCCAAAACAACTACAACAAAAAGACAACTAATCCAATTAAAAATGGGCAAAGGATATGAACAGACACTTCAACAAAGAAGACATTCTGGCGGGTAACAGACACATGAGGAAATGCTCACGATCACTAACCATTAGAGAAATGCAAATCAAAGCTACAATGAGATACCATCTCACCCAGCATTACTGGAATGAAATCTAAAAAAATGAAAATAAGAAATGTTGGAGAGGCTGCAGGGAGATTGGAACTCTTAAGCCCTGCTGGTGGGAATGCAAAATGGTACAATCGTTCTGGAAAACGATATGGTGCTTCCTTAAAAAGCTAGATGTAGATATACCATATGGTCCACCGTCCCACTCCTAGGAGTATATCCTAGAGAAATAAAAGCAGTCACATAAATAGACATATGCAGACCCATGATCATTGAAGCATTGTTTACAATAGCAAAAAAACGGAAACAACCTGGATGACCATCAACAGATAAATGGATAAACAAACTGTGATACATACACACAACGGAGTACTACACAATGATAAAGAACAATGATGAATCTGCAAAGCATCTCACAACATGGATGAATCTGGAGGGTATTATGCTGAGTGAAATAAGTCAATCATGAAAGGACAAATATTTTATGAGACCTCTACTATAAAAACTCATGAAAATGCACACAGAAAGAAACAATTTTCTATGGTTATGAGGGAGAGGTGGGTGTAGATGGAAAAACACTAAATAGGCAATAGATAAGTGGTAACTTGGGTGAAGGGTAAGACAGTACATAATACTGGGGAAGCCAGCACAACTTGTACAAGGCAAGGTCATGGAAGCTCCATAGACATATCCAAACTCTCTGACTGACTGAATTACTGGCTGAGGGCTATG
>NW_004443971.1:42886-54841 GCF_000243295.1 Trichechus manatus latirostris
TCAACCAGCTCCTAACTCTCTCTGCCTTCCCCTCTCACCTCTGGACAGAAGCCGCCCCTTTGGTCTGTTACATCTATTTGTCTAAGAGGCACATTCTTCATGAGTATCACTTTATGTCTCACAGTCCAGTCCAATCCCTGTCTGAAGAGTTGGCCTTGGAAACTGTTTTAGTTCTGGGGTGATGGAGAGACCAGGGGCCTTGCTTTCTGGGGCGCCTCCAGTCTTAGACCATTAAGTCTGGTCTTTCTTTGTCCAGTTTTAATAACAGAGTTATGGTACCATCATAGTGTAGCCTAATTTCCATATTTTTCCGTCTTGGGAAGAATTAAAATAATAAAGGAATTATAGGCAGTCCTAGCATTACAAATGTCCAGCTTACATACAGCCTGTAGTTACAAACCAATGCCCTAAAGTTTATTACATTAAAAATTTGAGGTACACACAATAGTTCATAATAACAAACGGGAGCTACTTTGTGACGCACATCAAAACATTATTATTATTATTTACTGTATTATTATGTTAAAGATGTTTTAGTGTTATGTGGAAGTATTTCTTTAATGTTTTTCTGCATAGAAATGTACCCTATATGCTATATACTAGGACAAACATTTGTCTGAATGACGTTAGATAGAAACCGTACCTAATTGTTCTGACTTACATATGAATTCACCTAAAATACAGACTTAGGAAATTGGGGATTGCTTGTATCTGTTCCCTGAAAATATGATGCAACTCACCCGTAATCAATCCAAAATTTCTGCCTTTTCTGAAGATATAAGTCCAATTAGCATTCTTATTTCTTTAATAGTTATTAGTTATTTCAGAGATTTCTCATTTTTTGTCTTTTTGAAATTTGTTTGTATTCAAAATCACCCATTTCTAATATAGCTATGTATGTAGTATTCCTTCATATATTTTCTATTCTTTTACATATTTGTGATTATATTGTATTTCTGACTCTTACAGCTATTTACTTGCAATTTTCCTTAGTTATTTCTGTCTGAGCTTTCTTATCATTAATACTTTAAAAGAACAAATTGTTTGTCTTATTTATCAAGGATATTATTGTATTTTAATTTCTAATTGGTCATTTACTGATTTTACCTTTTGTTATTTTTTGTTGTTTTATCCTGTTAATTTTCTCCCTCCTGAAGTTGAATGTTTAATTTATATTCAATCTTTTTATAGCGTAATAAAAAGGTTTAAGGGTATGGCTCGATCACTTGACTTATTAGGTAATAATATAAAAAATGTTTTCTTGATAATTTACTTCTCAATAGCTTTATTTTTAACTTTTATTTTGCTCACCCCTTAATCTGAAGAATTGTACAGAAGATTGTCTTTTCTGCATATCTTCTAATTTAACGCTTTAGTTGTTACATTGAGAGAATGTAGCCATTACTTTTTATTGTTTTTAATCAGTACTTTTCTTGTATCTAATAGCTTTTACCTCTCATGCATTATTTTTCTCAATTGTATACTTGCATCCTTGAGTAACACTTTTAAAAAGAATATCTATAATTTGTGTCCTTCAAACATAAAAATATCTTGGTTTGCTTTCACAATAAATACTAGCTGGGCTGGATATGAAATCCTGGATTTAGCATATATTTAATGCAGAATCTTAGTCATAGTGTTACTATGATAAGAATTTTGAGGGCAATCTAATTGTTTTTCCTATGTAGATATCATGCTATTTCTCTCTGTAGGCTTGGAAAAAGTTCTTCTTATTTGGAGTTCTTAACTAGGTGTATAATTTCTCATTGAGTTATTTCTGCTCTGCACTTGATGGTTCCTTCAAAGTTAAGATTCATGTTTTCAGTGAAGATAATTTCCTCTATCATTTTTGTTTATTTTCTTGTTTAATCTTCCCCTCTATGTTCCTCTTCCATTCTTTCTGGGTTTTCTATTAGAAAGATGTTACATCTCTTGGATTACATCCTTGACTATTTTAGTATTTCCAAAGACATGTTTGTTTTTTTTCCTGAGATGTCTTGTAGAATTGCATAAGTTAGTTTCCAAATCACTAGTTCAGTCTTCTGATATATTTATTCTGCTATTAGACCCTTTTGTATAATTCCATGTATTTTTATCAACATTTGTAGATTTGTATAACCACCACCACAATCAAGATACACAAAAATTTTGCCATCACAAAGAAAATACTTTGTTCTGCTTCTTAAAAGATTTCCATCCAGCCCCAGTTCCTGACCTGTAGCCCTAATCCCTGGCAACCACTAAACTTTTCTCAATCTCTACAATTATGTCATTTCAAGAATGTTATATAAAAGGAATCATACAGTATATCATCTTCTGAGATTGGCTTTTTTTTTCCTATTCAACATAATGTCCTTGATATCTATTCAAGCTGATTGGTGTATCAACAATTCATGCCTTTTTATTGCCTATAGGATTCATTGTGTGGATGTATTATAGTTTGTTTTAGGTTTTCACCCTGTGGGTTCCCTAGTGCTATTGCTCTAGAGACTTTTTTTATTGTACTTTAAGTGAAGGTTTACAGAAAAAATAGTTTCTTATTAAACAGTCAGTACACATATTGTTTTATGACATTGGTTAACAACGCCATGACATGTCAACACTCTCCCTTCTCAAACTTTTTTTTTTTTTGGTGAAAATATTCATAGCCAAAGATACACAATTTCAAAAACTTCTACATGTATAATTCAGTGACATCAATTACATTCTTCCAGGTGTGTAGCCATTCTCACTATCTCTTTCCAAATTATTCCATCACCACTATCTTCAACTCACTAACCCTTAGGCTTCCCATCAAACCCACTGAGTTGCTGTTGTCAATTTGATCTCACAAGGATAATTCTTTTTTTTGTAGTTTACTTGAAGGTTTACAGAACAAATAGCTTCTCATTAAACAGTTAGTACACGTATTGTCTTATGACAAATGTTAAAAACCCCATGACATGTCAACACTGTCCCTTCTCAACCTTGGGTTCCCTGTCACCAGCTTTCCTGCCCCCTCCTGCCTTCTAGTCCTTGTCCCTGGACTGCTGTGCCTCATTAGTCCCGTTTTGTTTTATGGGGCTGTCTAATCCCCAGCTGAATGGTGAATCTTGGGAGTGACTTCACTATTGAGTTAAAAGGGTGTCTCGGGGCCATACTCTTAGCTTTTCTCCAGTCTGTAAGGCCAGTAAATTTGGTCTTTTTTTTGTGAGTTAGAATTTTGTTCTACATCCTTCTCCAGCTCTGTCCAGGACCCTCAGTGGTGATCCGGGTCAGAGCAGTCAGTGGTGGTAGCCAGGCACCATCTAGCTGTATTGGACTCAGTCTGGTGGAGGCCATGGTAGATGTGGTCCATTAGTCCTTTGGACTAATCTTTTCCTTGTATCCTATTCTCTTCATTCTTCCTTGCTCCTGAAGGGGTGAGACCAGTGGAATATCTTAGATGGGTGCTCACAGGCTTTTAAGTACCCAGACGCTAGTCACCAAGGTAGAATGTAGAACATTAATTTCATTAAAAAAATTTCTCCCCTCATTGTATTGCTTTTTGTGACAATACTATCTAAAATAATAAAGTACCTAGGAATAAATTTAACCAGGAAGGTGAAAAATTTGTACCCAGAAAACAGTAAATCATTACAGAAAGAAATTAAAGAAGATCTAAATAAATGGAAGGAAATTCTGTCTTCATGGATTGTAAGGCTTACTATAGTTATGATACCAATACTAACCAAAACAATCTATAAATTCAATGCAATTACCATCTAAATTCAAAAGTCTTTTTGCACAAAAATGAAAAGCCAATCCTCAAATTTATAGGGAAAGGCAAGGGACCTTGGATAGCTAATGCAATCTTGAAAAAGGAGAATAATTTAGGAGGGCTCACATTTACTGATTTTAAATACACTATAAAACTATAGTAATTAAAACAGCCTAGTACTGTTATAACAATAAATAAATATGATGGAGTAGAATTGAGAGTACAGAAATAAGTTCAAACATATACAGTCAACTGATTTTCAACAAGAGTGCTAAATCCATTCAATGGGGAAGAAAGACTCTTCAATCAATGGTGCTGGGAAAATTGGATTACCCCATGCAAAAGAATGAATCAGATATATGCTTAACACCAGAGGCAAAAAGTAACTCAAAATGGATCAAAGACTTATGGAAAACAAAAACCATAAAATTCTTAGAGGAAATATAAGGACTTGGCTACAGGACCTAGTTTTTCTCAATGGATTATTAGATATGACAACAAAAGCGCCAGCAGCAAAAGACAAGATAAATAAATGGGACCTCATATAAATTAGATACTCTTGTTATCAAGAACCTTATCAACAAAGTGAAAATACAGCTTACAAATTGGGAGAAAATGTCCAGGACCCATATATTCAATATAGGAGATAGGGGGGAAAAGGGAAGTAGTTGCTTAGGGGCCATATAGTTTATGTTGATAATGGTAGAATAATTAGGAAAAAGGATAGCTATTATGGTTTCACAACATGAAGACTTTAATTAATGTCACTGAATTATACATGTAGAAATTTGCTGAATTGGTTAATTCTTTGTTGTGTATATTTTCACTACCACTAAAAAAAAAGATCTATTACTGATATCTCAGACTATGCATTTTATGTATCTTAAAGAGAGCCTAATCTTATCAAGAGAAAGAAGTGCCTAATCTTCTCCAAGAAAATAAATCATCTAGAGGTGAGTTTGAAACTCTTCCGTCTTGGAGTCCCAAGATGAAAGTATGCCAGCATTAGACTAACTCTAAGGCGCTATGACTAGAAACCCTGGGTATAGCGGTCGAGAGCTACCGCTGCTAACCGAAAGTTTGGCAGTTCAAATCCACCAGGCGCTGCTTGGAAACTCTATGGGGCAGTTCTTCTCTGTCCAATAGGGTTGCTATGAGTCGGAATCCACTTAACGGCAACAGTTTTTTTTTTTTTTTTTAGGGAGTCTATGACAATATCGCAAATGCATTACTCTGACTTTGGAGAAGCTAACGGGAGCTTCTTACTAACTCTGATTTAAAAAAAAAAACAAAACTCCACCCCCTGCATAAATATCATTAAAGAAAGAACATATTTAAGAAGGAAGTAGTATATCTGCCTATTTAGGTTATCACTGATAGTAGTATGATACTTAATCTTCCAGGAAAATAAATTTTAATTAACATTAATTAATTTAGCTGACAATACAAAGAGTTATAAATCTAGAAGGAATAGTTACTAGGCTCTCCTTTTGGAGGGCACACAGAGATGAGGACTTTGACCTCTGCTCTTTGAAATGAGTGAGAACACCCTCACCAAACTGTCCACATCTGCTTATGATAATACTATAATCCTTCCAAATGGGATACATTCTCCTTTGCTGACTAAAATTTTCCTTCCCAAGAAGTAAGAGTAAAACTTTAATTCTGAACATTGGAAATGCCAATATTCTGGGAGTGCCATTATTCTGGGTGCAAATGTAACTCACTAATTGCTTTTCTAATTCTCAGGGAACTTTCACCTCAGAGTCTCCACTGGACTTGTGTTCCTAGGAGAATACTGAACTCATGCATGTCCTTGGAGTTCAGAAACCTATAAACAACAAATCAAAGCATTCCCTAGACTTATAAAAGACTTCTCAGGATCTGGGCTTGGAAGGCGATCTTATTACCATTCGCTCAAATTAGAAGTAGAGAGTCTTTAAATCTTAGAACTATAACAGACCTTAGAGATTTTTCACTCCAACCATATTCTTTTACAGAAAAGAAAAGGTAAAATGACTTTCTCAAAGTCACACAGTGAATTGGTGACACAGCTGGAGCATGAACCCAGCTTTAGAAATGATAGGAAGAGGATATATTTCTTCTTCATTTCCAATAGTTGCCATATGATGCTTTGATGTTAGGTGCTAATAACATCACACACTAAACAAGATCAGCAAGGTTCTGGAAAGGTAATATTTGCCATGAAGCTATTGAATTTATCTCACATTACAAGAGAGAAAATCTGAATTAATTAAGAGGGAGCAACTTTTCTACTCCTGACAGCACTCAAGTAAGTACACAAATTCTGAGTACACTTTCCCAAAAACTAATTGTCATGGAGTTGATTCCAACTCATGGTAAAACTATAGGACAGAATAGAGCTGCCCCAATGGGTTTCCAAGGCTGTAATCTTTATGAAAGCAGACTGCCACATCTTTCTCTCGAGGAGTGGCTGGTGAGTTCCAACCTCAGGCCCATAGGTTAGCTGCCAAGCACTTAATCATCGAGCCACCAGGGCTACTTGAGTATACTTAACTAGGGCATTTACTGTGAAATGGAATTACTTAGGAACAATTACAAATTTGTATTCTAATAAATACAAATTTAACACAGAAGACACAAATATATATGGCTATTGCATAAGCAAACAAAACTAAGCTGTAGGATAAGACGTTTGTTGCCAGTGGAGTGTGCAGTGGGTGGAGCAGTAAGAAAAGTTCCCTTCTTTTCATTCACATTTAACTGTTTTCCTAAGATGCACCCACAATAGCTTCCAAAACTCTTCCAAGAAGGAACAAATATAATACAGTCCTAACTCATTTGCGTCAAAGAACTCAAGAACTAATTTGAAGATCTGCTAATTTGGAACAGAATGTCTCTGCACATCTCTTTCAGACTAAGAATTGTATCCCTAAGATACTCATTCCCTTACCAATTTTTCCTTGAGGAATGCTTTGTATTCCTGGGTAACAACAGCCCAGAATACACAAAAGACCCAGCACTAGCTGTAAATGTAATTTCTTAACACTTAAAGACTTGGTGTTCCCTGCCCTGAGGATTGCAGCTATAAACACAGTTCCATCCATAATTATTGAGCCCCTGTTTATTCTCAACAATTAAATCTCTGAGAGCACATCATTACTGGCAGCTTTGTTCTATTGAGATATTTTACAGTTATTTAAAAGATCACATTATATTTATTCTTTGTTTCTGTATAGCTTATGAAGATGTTTGGTTAAAAGTAATACAGTCTAACAATAATTATGTAATTAATAATCTTATCATTGACCACACTGAAACTATTTAAATTTGATTCTCAGTTTTTTTTTTCTGTCACAACACCAATAAAACTGTTACTTATCACAGGCTAATAGCTTTATTATCTCCTGTAATTTTCTTTTCCATAGTTTCACATTCCCTGTTTCCTGAAAAATGGCTAAACAAAATGATTCCACAGTGACTGAATTTTCCTCAAGGGATTGATAGACAAACCAGAACTCCAGCTGACTCTCTTCCTCCTGTTCCTAGGGATATATGGGGTCACTGTAGTGGGAAACCTGGGTATGATCCTCCCTATCACTTTCAATCTGAAGCTCCAATCGCCCATGTCCTTTTTTCTTGGTAATTTTTCAGTCATAGATCTCTTTTATTCCTCAGTTGTTATCCCCAAACTCCTGGGAAACTTTCTATGGGAACAAAATATTATTTCCCTCCCTGAATGCATGACACAACTTTTTTTCTTTTGTGTTTTTGCTACTGCTGAATTCTATATGCTGACTGTCATGACATATGATAGATATGTAGCTATCTGTAGTCCACTGCTCTACAGTGCCACGGTGTCCCGAAAGGTCTGCAGCATGTTGGTGACTGGAGTCTATATCATGGCAACTTTTTCATGATCAGGCTTTCCTTCTGTGGGTACAATGTCATCCACCATTACTTCTGTGACATAATTCCTCTCCTAAAGCTCTCCTGCTCCAGTACTTACATTAATGAGCTTCTGTTGATACTTGTAGGTGGATTCAATGTATTAGCAACAACTGTACATATCATCATCTCTTATGCCTTTATACTCTCCAACATACTTCAAATACCCTCAGCTGAGGGCAAGTTCAAAGCTTTTAATACCTATGGCTCTCATCTTACAGTTGTTGGCTTTTTTATGGATCTATCATATTCATGTATTTTAAGCCAGCATCAAGCAGCAACATGGCCCAGGAGAAGGTGGCCTCTGTGTTTTACAGCACAGTGATTCCTGTGTTGAACCCTTTGATCTACAGCTTGAGGAGTAAAGATGTAAGGAAGGTGCTCGGCAAAGCCTTGAGTATGAGGTATGGACCACCTCAGGTTAGTAGTCAGAACCACTAAAGGTCATGATAGTAGCATGTTCTTTCTTTTTTTAAAAACTAACTTCTCTTCCTGTTTCTTAAAGTAACATACTATTCTCATTCCTTTCACTACAGTTTTTTGATATTACTCTTTTATTGCAATCTCTGCATACACACACACTCACACTCACACACATCTATCCTTGAACAAACTACTCTATGATATTATGATTCATGATTCAGTATGTCCTTGATTAGGTGCAGGAATATTTATTGTGAAAAATATTTCCTTGGTGAATCTGCTTGATACTACATTCTTCCTTACTTAAAAAAAACTATGATAGTATATTTTTCCTTTAATTGGTATAAATTGACAATCATTCCCTTCTGTCTTTCATAACTAGCTCAATGAACTCAGGGTAAGTGGTGTAAGCTGTGACAGAAAATATTAATCTTAACACTTAATCATGGACGAATTTCAAAGGATAATAAAATACTTGGCTGATTGAGGTCCCTTTTATGGGTTCTTCTCTGTATTTGTTCACTAGTTATCTTTCTACTTAAACGTATAATTCCCACTAGTGAACATTCACAAAAATGAATGAAGAAATCATTAATAGTAGAATGTATAGCACATGGTAGTCCAGTGAAGATATATTCTGTAAACAAACTTCATCCTTGTAGCAAAACTCATAGAAAACTGATGATAATGCCATTCAAAAGTTCAGCATCTTAAATATACTTCTAATGTAAATCTCAAAATATCGAGACAATGGACATGATCTTAGGATGTGGTCCTAACATTCTCTTGTGCACACCATTTCCTACTATTCCTTTTCTAGGCTGTATTTCACATGGATACTTCTTCCCTACAAGCACACCAGTGAGAGTGGTGATGGACACTATGTTCTTTTGCACACTCTTCTGTGGCCAATTCTAACTAGAACATCAACTATCTTCTGCTATCTGCATTGTCCTTGCATGCTTCCTCAGTGGGCAGAAAAGATGGTGACAGTTTCTACCAAAAATTTTTTCAGTTACTCTCCTTTCACTGTCATTTGAAAGTTGCTATTTACTAACCTAAACAGGAAGAGTGAATTTCAAAGTGGACAGCTTAAGATTTACTTCTCTCCCTACCAAGTCTCCAGAGCACAACTCAGGGCTGTCTGATTATACAAGCTATTTGTATTTACCCAGAAGTTCTACTCTACCATCCACACAAGTGCAAGTACATTTACATGTCTATGACAAAGTTCCAGATCCCCTTTGAAACCAAACCTCTTGGATCTCTAGCATGAGGGCTAAATGCTAAATCTATATCAGGTAGAATTTGAATACAAACATCCGTGATGTACATTGTAATCATGTGTTGTACTGAAATGGTGATAAAAGATTGAAGATTCTGCAATTCTGTTCATTTTTTCCCTCCTTGTGGGATTCCAACCGTGAGGATGGTGCAGGACTTGGCCATGTTTCATTTTGTTGTACACAGGGTCACTTTGAGTCAGAAACAACTCGACGGCACTTAACAACAACAACATGGGATTCCAGGTTCTTGGGGGAACTGACGACTCAAAATATTTTGCTGTAGATCAAGCAAAGGTGTGATAATATTAGACAGGATTAAGGACAATATCAACTAATAAAGACCAATACTTTGTATAAATGATGGATATTTATGCTAATATCTGAAACATGTGCAGTTAAATTCCAAAATGGGACATCAGCTAAAATAAAAACACTGAGAGTTACTTCCCTATCTCAAAAGGAAATTTAAAGTATTTAATACTGAAACTATGGGACAGTTCTCATCTCTTATTGTGAGGTATTATAACACAAATGTAACAAAAAGTCATTAAAAAACCTACTTGAAAACTAATATCAAAAAATTTATAGTAGCGAAAAGTATACTGCAAACTTTTGTTTATTACTTGGTCCATACAAAGAACCACACATGTCTGTCAGTTTGTCATACCGTGGTGTCTCGTGTGTTGCTGTGATGCTGGAAGCTTCAGGATTGGAGGAAAGCTCATTAACAACCTACAATATGCAGATGACACAACCTTGCCTGTTGAAAGTGAAGAGGACTTCAAGTACTTACTGATGAAGATCAAAGACTACCACCTTCAGTATGGTTACACCTTATCATAAAGAAAACAAAAATCCTCATAACTGGGCCAATAAAGCAACATCACGATAAACAGAGAAAAGATTGAAGTTGTCCAGGATTTCGTTTTACTTGGATCCACAATCAACGCCCATGGAAGCAGCAGTCATGAAATCAAAGGATGCGTTGCATTGGGCAAATCTGCTGAAAAAGACCTCTTTGAAGTGTTAAAAAGCAAAGATGCCACTTTGAAGTCTAAGGTGTGCCTGACTCAAGCCATGGTGTTTTTAATCACCTCATATGCATGCGAAAGCTGGACAATGAATAAAGAAGACCAAAGAAGAACTGATGTATTTGAATTATGGTATTGTCAAATAATATTGAATATACCATGGACTGCCAGAAGAACGAACAAATCTGTCTTGGAATAAGTACAGCCAGAATGCTGCTTGTAAGCAAGGATGGCAAGACTTCGTCTCACATACTTTGGACATATTATCAGGAGGGACCAGTCCCTGGAGAAGGATACATTCTTGGTAAAGTATAGGATCGGCAATAAAGAGGAAGACCCTCACCAAGATGGATTGACATAGTGGCTGCAACAACGGGCTCAAGTATAATAATAAAGTTGTGAGGATGGTGCAAGACTGGGTAGTGTTTCATTCTGTTGTACATAGGGTCATTATGAGTCAAAATCAACTTGACAGCATCTAACAACAATTTAAAGGAACTGTATATATTATATACATACACTGTTGTTGTTAGGTGCTATTAAGTCAGCTCCAACTCATAGAGACCTTATGTACAATAGAGGGAAATGCTGCCCCGTCCTGTGCCATCCTCACAGTCTTTGCTATGCTTGATCCTATTGTTGCAGCCACTGTGTCAATCTGTCTCATTGAGGGTTGTCTTAGTTATCTAGTGCTACTATAACAGAAATATCACAAGTGAATGGCTTTAACAAACTAAAACTTGTTTTCTCACAGTTTAGGAGGCTAGAAGTCCAAATTCAGAGTGCAAGCTCTAGTGGAAAGCTGTCTTTACCTGTCATCTCTGGGCCAAGGTTCTCGTCTCTTCTGAGCTTCTGTTCCTGGGCAGTCTTCATGTGGGTTGACAAGTCTTTTCCCCCATCTCTGCTTCTTCTTTCGCGTGTTTTATTAGTTTCATTTATATCTGAAAAGAGACTGACTTAAGACACATCTACATTAACCTTGTCTCTTTAACATAACAAAGACAGCCCCTTCTCAAATGAGATTATAACCACAGGTATATAGGTTAGGATTCACAACACATACTTTAGAGGGACACAATTCAGTCCGTTAACAGGGTCTTCCTCTTTTTTGCTGACCCTCCACATTAACAAGCATAATGCCCTTCTCAAGGGATACATCCTTCCTGATAACATGTCCAAAGTATGTGAGATGAACTCTCACCATTTCTGATTCTAAGGAGCATTCTGGGTCTGTGCTTCTTCCAAGACAGATAAGTTTGTTCTTCTGAAAGTCCATGGTATATTCAGTATTCTTCACCAATCCTATAATGCAAATGCATCAGTTCTTCTTCAGTCTTCCTTATTTATTGTCCTGCTTTCACATGCACAGGAAGTTATTGAAAACACCATGACTTGGGTTAGGTGCATTTTAGTTCTCAAAGTGACATCTTTGATTTTTAACACTTTAAAGAGGTCTATGCAAAGAAACTGTATACATTATATACACATATACATGCATTGTAATATTCTTAAAGAAATGAGATTATTAAAGAAATTGACAAAAATT
>NW_004443971.1:56683-68258 GCF_000243295.1 Trichechus manatus latirostris
ACATTGCTTTGCAAGAACAGGAAAGTTTCCAGCACATTCTGTGAATGAGAAAACAAAGTACAGTTTCTTTCATTCAAGGACACGAAGTCAAAACACTATTTCCTGTAATCCCAAAACACTTTGTGTTACAAGCACAAGAATGTTCCCAATATGTTCTGTGAAAGAGAAAACAACATACAGTTTCTCCCGTTCGAGTACATGAAGTCAACAAAGTTTTATATATTTTCAAAGTTCCATTTGTGTTATAAGAATTAGAAGGTTCCCAATACATTGTGTGGATGGGAAACCAATATACAGTTTCTCTAATTCAAGTAGATGAAGTCAAAAGTCTTATCTGTTATCCAAAACACCTTGTGTTTCAAGCACAGAAATGTTCCTAATGCATGATGTGAAAGAGAAAACAATGAACAGTTTCTCCCATTCAAGTAGATGAAGTCAACATAATTGTGTTTTCAAACTAAACTTTGTGTTACAAGAATGTAAAAGTTACCAATACATTTTGTGAGTGAGAATCCAATAGAGTTTTTCTCGTTAAAGTAGATGAAGTCGACAAAAGTTTTACCTAACACTAAATAGACAAATAGATAAGCAGAAACTTTGGTAAAGGGTAAGACAGTACACAGTACTGGGGAAGCCGGCAAAACTTGTCCGAGGCAAGGTCGTAGAAGCTCCATAGACACATTCAAACTCCCTGAGGGACCAAATTACTGGTCTGAGGGCTGTGGGTACCATGGTGTCAGGGAACATCTAGCTCAAGTGGCATAACACAGTTATAAAGAAAATGTTTTGTATTCTCCCATCTAGTTCTTGTGTCCTCGGGCTAGTAGAGGCTGTGGTTCCTGTGGTCCATTAGTCCTTTGGACTAATTTTTTCCTTGAGTCTTTGGTTTTCTTCACTCTCCTTTGCTCCGGATGGAAAAAGAAGGATAGTTGTATCTTAGACGGCTGATAACAAGCTTTTAAGATCCCAGATGTTACTCACCAAAATAAGATGTACAACATTGTCTTTACGAACTATGTTATGCCAATTAACCTAGAAGTCCCCCGAGACTATGGTCTCTTGCCTTCAAATCCAGTAACTCAGTCCCACGAAGTGTTTGTTTATGTCTAGGATATTTCCATGACTGTGCCCCCTGTGAACTCTATTGCATATATGAATATAGATGCAACACATGCAAATATATATGTAAAAATATCCGCAGCCAAACCTATACATGCACTCGATGTACTCCCATACACCCTCCCACACCTGTTCAGCATACATATCTACCTATGTATCTATTCATAACTTATTGTTTGGTATTATTGTTGTCACACGATTGTATATGTTACAGTATTTACTATCATTGCCTTTTATTCTTGTGTACTTGTCAGTGTCTTCCCTTGCCTTGGTTATGGTGTGCTAACTTCCCCCATATTGTGTACCACCTTTCCCTTCACCAAAATTAACATGTGTATACTCTCAAGTAAAGTAGAGGGTCAGAGAAAAAGAGGAAGACCCTCAATGAGATGGATAGGCACAGCGGCTGCAACAATGGGCTTAAGCATACCAACGATTGTGAGGATGGCACAGGATTGGGCAGTATTTCGTTCTGTTGTACATAGGATCGCTATGAGTCGGAACTGACTCGACGGCACCTAACAACAACTCTCTAGTTAGCAGTTTTTCCTCCCTCACCCTCCCATCCCTGGTAATCATCAAAAAATATTTCTTTCTGTGCGTAAACTATTTATTGGCTATTTATAATAGAGGTCTCATACAATATTTGTTCATTCATGATTGACTGGTTTCACTCAGCATAATGTCTTCCAGATTCATCCATGTTGTGAGATATTTCACAGATTCATCATTATTCTTTGTCATAGCATAGTATTCCATTGTGTGTATGCATCACAGTTTGGTTACCTATTCATCCATTGATGGGCCCTTAGGTGATTTCTATCTTTTTGCTTTTGAGAATAATGCTGCAATGAACGTGGGTATGAATATGTCTATTCTTGTCATAGCTCATATTTCTCTAGGATACATACCTAGGAGTGGGATTGCTGAATCATATGGTATTTCTATTTCAGCTTTTGAGGAATGCCATACCGTTTTCCATAGTGGTTGTACCATTTTACATTCCCACCAGCAGTGTATAAGAGTTCTAAACTCCCCACAACCTCGCCAGCATTTATTATTTTCTGTTTTTTTGATCAGTATCATTATTGCCAGGGTGAGATGGCATCTCATTGTGGTTTTGACTCACATCTCTCTAATGGCTAAGGATCATGAGCATGTCTTCATGTGTTTTTTAGCTGCCTGAATGTCTTCTTTTTTCAAGTGTCTGTTGTGTCCTTTCCCCTCTTTTTAATTGGGCTGTTTGTCTTTCTGTTGTTGAAGTGTTGAAGGTATCTATAAATTTTAGAGATTAGACCCTTGTTGGATATGTCATAGCCAATTTTTTCCCCCAGTCTGTAGGTTCTCTTTCAACTCTTTTGGTGAAGTCTTTTGATAAGCTTAAGTGTTTAATTTTTAGGAGATTCCAGTTATCTAGTTTGTCTTCTGCTGTTTGTGCATTTTTATTTATGTTTAGTATTCTATTTATGCCATATATTAGGGTCTCTAGTTTTAGATTTTTTTAGTTTTAGGTTTTACATTTACGTCTTTGATCTGTTTTGAGTTAGTTTTTATGTATGATGTGAGGTATGGATCTTGTTTCATTTTTCTGCAAATGGATATCCAGTTTTGATAGCACTATTTGTTAAAGAAGTTTCTCTTTCCCATTTAACGGACTTTGACAGCTTGTCAAAGATCAGCTGTCCATAAGTGGATGAATTTTCATCTGGGTTCTCAATTTTATTCAAATTGGTCTATGTGTCTGTCATTGTGCCAGTACCAGGCTGTTTTGACTACTGAGGCTCTATAGCAAGTTTTGAGATCAGGGAGTGTGAGGTCTCCTACTTTGTCGTTTTTCTTCAATAATTCTTTGCTTAACCAGGACTCTTTCCTTTCCATATAAATGTGGTGATTAATTTTTCCATTTCATTAGAGAATGTTGTTGCTATTTAGATCAAGATTATGTTATATCTGTAGATTGCTTTGGGTAGTATTGACATTTTCACAATGTTAAGTCTTCCTATCCATAAGTATGGAGCCCCAGTGGCACAGTGGTAAAGAGCTTTCCTGTTAACCAAAAGGTCAGCAGTTCGAATCTACCAGCCACTCCTTGGAAACCCTATGGGGCAGTTCTACTCAGTCACTATGAGTTGGAATCAACTCAATGGCAATGGGTTTTGTTTTTGTTTTCTTTTTTTATCCATGAGTATGGTATGCTTTTCCACTTATGTAGATCTCTTGATTTCTTGCAGTAGTGTTTTATAGTTTTTCTTTGTATAAGTCTTTAGTATCTAGTTAGATTCCTGAGTAAATTTTTGCAGGCTATTGTAAATGGTGTTGTTTTCCTGATTTCCTTTTCAGAGTCGTCTTTGTCGGTATGGAGGAATATAACGGATTTTTGTATGTTGGTCTTGTACCCTGATCCTTTGCTGAATTCTATTACTTCTGGTAGCTTTCTTGTGGCATTTCTGAGATTTTCTAAGTTAATGATCATATCTGCAAATAGGGATTGTTTTCCTTCTTCCTTACCAATCTGTATACTCTTTATCCCCCTTTCTTGCCTTATTGCTCTAGCTAAGACTTCCAGTACAATTTTGAATAAGAGTGGTGATACAGGGTATCCTTGTTTGGTTCCCTTTTTTTAAGGAGAATTCTTTCAGTCTCTCTCCATTGAGAATACTGTTGGCCATTTGTTTTGTATATTTGCCCTTAATTATGTTGAGGAATTTCCCTTCTATTCTTATTTTGCTGGGAGGTTTTATGAAGCATCGGTGTTGGACTTTATCGAATGTCTTTTCTGCATCAATTGAGATGATTTTGTGACTCTTGCTCTTTGTTTTATTTATGTGGTGGATTCTGTTGATTGCTTTTCTACTGTTGAACGATCCTTGCATATCTAGTGTCTCAGGCTGGGTTCTCCAGAGAAGCAAAACCAGTAAGTGTATAAATATATATATAGAGAGAGATTCATATCAAAGAAACAGCTCACACGATTGTAGAGGCTGGAATGTCCCAAGTCCATGGTTTAGGATAGCGGTTTCTCCCAATCCACGTTGCCATAGGGGCTGGTGAACCCAAGATTGGCAGATTGGAAAGGAGAGCTCTTGCTTACAGGCTGTGAATATCAATGGATGCCAAGATTGGCAGGCAAGACAGCAAGGCTTCTCCTGGTTCATGTAGCTGCAGGGGCTGGCGAACCCAAGATCAGCAGATTGGAAAGCAGGGCTCCGCTCACAGGCTGTGAAGATTGACGAATCCCAAGATAACAGATAAGGTAATAGCTCAAGTCCCAACAACTGAAGGTCAGATGAACAGGAGACAGCCGCAGGATAGAGAGTGAGCAAAAAGCCAAGAACTCTGCTTATATTCAGAAGCAGGCCACATTCCTAGGAAACTCACTTTCAGCTGATTGGCTACTCACAGCAGATTCAATCATGGGAGTGATCACATATAAACACTGATAATCATGGCCCAGCCAAGTTGATACACAATGTTAACCATCACACCTAGTATGAATCCCGCTTGGTCATGATGTATATTTTTTTTGATACGCTGTTGAATTATATTGGCTAGAACTTTCTTGAGAATTTTTGCATCTATATTCATGAAGGATATTGGTGTATAATTTTCTTTTTTAGTAGTTTCTTTTCCTGTTTTGGTTATCAGGGTTGTGCTGGCTTGTTAGAATGAATTCAGGAGTACCCCTTCCTTATCTATGTTCTGGAATATTTTGAATAGTATGGGTGACAACTTTTCTCTGAAAGTTTGGTAGAATTTTCCAGTGAAGCTTCTGGGCCAGGGCTTTTTTATGTTGGGAGATTTTCTGTGACCTCTTCAATTTCTTCTTTGGTTATGAGTCTGGATTTTCTACTTCAGTTTGTATTAGTTTGGGTAGGTAGTATGTATCTAGAAATTTGTCCATTTCTTCTAAGTTTTTAAATTTGTTGAAGTATAATTTTTCATAATATTCCGTTATGATACGTTTTATTTCAGTTGATTCCGTTGTAATGTTACCCATCTCATTTCTTATTTAAGTTATTTGCATCTTCTCCTTTTCTTTTATCATTTTGGCCAGTGGTTTGTCCATTTTATTGATCTTTTCAAAGAATCAACTTCTAGTCTTATTGATTCTTTCAACTGTTTTTCTGTTTTCTGACTCATTTATTTCTGCTCTAATCTTTTTTATTTCCCTTCTTCTGGTGGATGTGGGTTTCTTTTGTTGTTCTTTTTCTATTTGTTTGAGTTCTAGGGTTAAGGTATTGATTTTGGCCCTTCTTTTTTGATGTGTATATTTTCCTTTAATTTTTTCCCGTTTTCCTTTAACTCTTTGAGCATGCTTAACATTGTTTCTTTAAAGTCCTTGTTGAGTGCTTCCATTATCTCTCCTTCCTTGGAGACAGTTTCTATCCCTTTATTTTGGACTTTTGCATGGGCCATCCTTTGCTATCTTTTTATACGCTTTGTTATTGTTTGTTGTTTTGGGACATTAAGCTATTTTACAGTGGTAACTTAGTATGTTAAATTCATCCTCTTCCCTGGAGTTTGCTCTTCTTCCTCTTTATTATTGTTATTACTTAAAAATATCGAATGCTGTGCTTCTCTGCTTCAAACTCCAGACTCATTTAGGTTTACCTGCTGTTGTCCCTTACCTTTTGTTCTCCCTGCCTGAGGTTGCTAGCCATCAATATTTCACCGTTAGTTTCCCTAAGTGGAAATGTTTATGATGCTATATCAGCACCAAACCCTATGAGTTGCAGCATTTGGTGTGGTTGCCTCCCCATCATATACTGGGGACACTGACCGTATAACTCTGGGTCCAGGCTCCTTACATGTCTCCAGCACCTGTACCACATTAGGGATTACTAGCTGTCTCTGATTGTTCACCACAAATATCCCTCCCTCTGAGGACTATCCATACAACTCTGACACTAAGACCCCCACCCAGGAGCTACAGCTGTCACAGACACGCTGCAAGAATCCTCTCCCAGGAATGTAGGCTGTATTACACCAGCCTCAGAGTTCCACCTTGGAAATGGTAGCTGTTGCCAACTCACTATATGGGCTAACAGTTCAAAATCTCCTGTCCACACTGTGCTCACCTCTTTGCTTCTTCCAGGCACTCATAGGAACTCCAATTCGCACTATGCTTGTTAAGTTGCTCTGGCCCTGGTCTGATGGCTAAGGTGTTTCAGCCCATACTGTGCTTACGCTCTCTGTCCTGGGTGTGAATGCTCAGGAACTCAACTCTGCACTGTGTTCACTGTACAACTCTTTCCTGGAATTCCCTGATACTCCAGCACAAGCTATGCTTACCAAACTGCACACTCCCAGGTCTGACTGCTCAAGTATTTCAGCCCACACTTCACCCATCATGGCTGTGTGTTCTTGGCCTGACTGTAGCTTGCCCTGCACTCACTGTGTTGTTTACTCTTTCCTGGGACTTATGGGCATTCCTGTGTGTGCTGTGCTCACTGCACTGTGCTGTCCCAGGTATGATTCACCTTGAGCTCTGAGTGTTGCTCCAACCCTGGGATCTCCGTTCAAGGGCCACAGCCACAGCTGCCCCAAGATAGTTGTGCTGAGTAGGAGAGGCGGGGGGGGGGGTGAGGTTGTGCAGTAAACGTTTGTTCACCCATTGTCTGTATGATATCTTTTTCTTGATTCAGTGTTCACTTTTGCTCTCCAACCCTTTAATTAATGTCTAGAGTTATGAGATTATAGATTTCATAAGTTTTTTCTTGTTTTTATCCTGCATTTGTTTTAGAGGAACTGGAGCATGTGACTACTTACACCATTGTCTTACTTTGCTTTCCCCAGGAGCAACACTTTGAATGAAATCAGATTTATCTTCAGAAAGCATGTAGGTGAGAAGAAAGTGGCACTACATTTTTCAATTACTAGGAAAAAAATTAACTATTACTTAAAATTTTATACCCTATAAAAATTACTTTTAGAAATGAAGGGCAAATCAAGAGATTGTCAGATGACAGCTACTAAAAGAATTTATCTTCAGCAGACCTACTCTAAATGAATAGCTAAAGTAAGTTCTTAAAATGGATATAAAATAAGAAAATTTAGAACATCAGAAATGAAAAAAAGAACAAGAGAAAAAGTAAAATAATAGATAAATATAAAAGACTCTCTTCCTCTTGAGTTTTCTAAATTATGTTTGTAACCAAAAGTAAAAATTATAATATTGTCTGATACAGTAATTATTGTGTAGCTGAAATATTTAAGACAAATTTAAATAATGGAGGATAAAATTACCTAAATGGGGACAAACTTTCTATATTTAACTCAAAGAGGTAAAATGTCAACACCAAAACACCAGGAATCATGATGAAATATGTATGTATAATTCACTATCTAGAGCAGCCATAAAAAAGACAAAGAAAAAAAAACAGTTACACTCCAAAACACTATAGAGAAATTCAAATGGAATTATAAAAATTGTTCAAGTAACCTACAGTAAGTCAGGGAAGGAAAACCTAGGGTTGGAAAACAGAGCGAATAAACAGAAAACAAATAATAACATGGCAGAATTTTCACTAACATATTAATAAATTATTGTTGTTAGTTTCTGTCTAGTTGGCCCTACTCATGGGGCATTATTTGTAACAGAACAAAACATTGCTCAGTCTTATGCAATCATCATGATCATTGATATGTTTGAGTCTACTGTTGTGGCTATTGTTTCAATCTATCTCAATGAAGGTGCCTCTCATTTTTGCTGAGCTTCTATTTTACCAATAAAGATGTTCTTTCTATTGATTGATCTTTCCTGATGATGTGACCAAAGTAAGTCAACGGAAGTATTGCCATTCTCACTTCTAAGGAGCATCCTGGTTGTATTTTCTCTAATACTGATTTAATCATTCTTCTAGGGTTTCATAGTATATTTAATATTATTCACCAACATCACAATTTGAATGCATCGATTCTTCTTCTATCTTCCTTTTTTATTGCCAAACTTTTGCGTATATATGAGGCCATCCAAACTGTATTTAGATATCATATAAAGCAAAATTGATTTTTAGAAAAGCACAAAGCAATACAATAAAGGAAGAAAGATTTTTAAATAAAAGATGTTAGAGCAATTTCATTAGGGAATCCACAGGGTTAAAAAAATGAAGTTAAAACAAACTGTGGTACATCCATAGTATGGACACTACTTGACAATAAAAAGGCATGATCTGTTGATACACCCAACAACTTAGATAGATATCAAAGGTATTATACTTAGTGGAAAAAGAAAAAAAAAGCAAATCTCAAACGATTATAAACTGGGGCAGAATGGCGCTCTAGGCAGAAGCACCATGCCATCCCTGTGCATCAAAGACATGAAGAACTAAGCCAAACAGAGAAAACAACAATCCTGAAACCCTAAAACATCAAATGAAGAGATAAAGAACTCAGCCAAGCCCCAAATACAGTGAGAAAACTGACAGAGAACGGAGAGCAAGGAGAGATTCATGCAGAGGTCCCCTGCCAGCTAAAGCAGCGTGGATTCGCCATCTTGGACTCCTATCAGAGACCAGCAAATGGGGTACGAGAAAGCAGCTTCACGGAGCTTCCAGCGGGAGAAAAAAAAATGGTAATTTTCGATATATGCTTTCCCACCCCCCACCCTTCTTCACTCCAACTCAGCCTCCACTGCTTCCCACGGCCACAATCTCTTGTCTTGGAAACACCGGCTGCTTGGATTCCACACACCTGAATGGGCCGGCTCTCTGAGCGCCGTTTGTTGGCTGCTGGTGTTGCTTTTTTCTTCTTATTTTGATTTCTTCCTTACCTCTCACCACCACCCCCTCCTTTCGCTCAAATACTTGGCTCCGTGTGCCATCTTTGCTTCTTCCTGAGGGGCTGCAGAGCTCCGGTAATTTGTGATATAAGATTTCCCACTCCCTACCCTTCTTCACCCACACTTGGCCCCCTCTGCTTCCCATGGACACAGTCTCTTGTCCTATAAACACCGGCTGCTTGAATTCCACCAGCCCGCACTAGCAGGCTCTCTGAGTGCCATTTCTTGGCTGCTGGTGTTTTTTGTTTTCTGCTTCTTTTGATTTCTTCCTTACCTCTCACCACCTCCCCCTCCTTTCGCTCAAATACCTAGCTCCATGCGCCATCTTTGCTTCTTCTTGAGGGGCTGTGGAGCTCCGTTTGAGTGTGGAGCTGCTTCCTGGTCTGGGCTGCCGCGCTGGTGGAATCCTGGGGCATTTGTTCATTTGTTTGTTTTGAATTGTTTGTTTTCTTTTCCTTTTCTTGAGTTGGGAGCCCTTTCTGGCCAGGCGGTGCTGCGTGACAAGGAGACTACCCCTCGGCTTGCACAGACGTGCAGAGGAATCCCTGAGGGCATTCCTTTTTTCATTGTTATTTTTTCCTGTTTTTTTGGGTGGGCTTTTCTTTCTCTTTTTTTAAAAATTTGTTTTGTTTTCTTTTCCTTTTTTGTCTTTCTTCATTACTCAGTTTCTCGTCTCTCTATATCTTCCTTCTCTTTCTGTTCCCTGAATACCTGGCGTTGCATACCTCTACGCCTTCTAGCCAGGCTGTACTGCAACACCAGACAGCGACTTCCTCAGACCTCATAGCTGCACCGGTGGGATCCCTGAGAATGTTGCGGTTCTTTAACCTTTCCGATTTTTATTTATTCATTTTTTTCTTTTCTTTTCTTCCTCTTTCCCTTTCTGTTTTTCTCCATTTCATAGTCTCATCTCTCCACTCCAATGGCAAGCTCCCCTAGCATTCTTTTTTGTTTGTATGTTTTTGTCTCCTGTTCCTCTCTCCTCTCTCCCACGTTCATCTTGGCTACACACATAGCAATCTCCCAGCTACATCCTCCCTACCTGCACTGTGTGCTTGACATCACACCACCAAGCAGCACAGGCACGGCCTACTGGAACCTGCCTGCACTGATTACCGACCCACCCCGGTGACTGTAGTGAGTGCCACTGACATCCCGTCCCAGTGACTCCTCTTCAGCTAGACCTGCCCTGCCGTACCATATCTGAGTGACTGGCCCTGACAATTGGAGAAGGAGACAAAAAGTATTCTGCCCACAGACAAGCAAACAACAAAGAACACACAGTCTGCCTGCTCAGACATAGTCAAATTAAAAAAAAGGGACAAAACAAATAAATCTACCATCAATAAATGAGAGAAATAACTACTAAATGCCCTGAAGACAGCATATAATACCAAAACATTTACAAAAACAGGACAGGATGGTTCCAGTAGGTGTCCAAAATAAAACACCAGATGACTTTCCAGTGGAAGAAAATGCACTAGAACTACCTGATAGGGAATTCAAATCTCTAATACTCAGAATTCTCTAAGAGCTGAGGCAAAAAGCTGACAAACATGAGGAAAAAATAGACACATTCATGGAAAATACAGACAAAAAATTGGAAGAATTCAGGAAAATAATGCAGGAAGAAAATGCCAAAACAAATTCACAACTAGAAATTATACAAAGACAACAATTAGAAATTCAAAAGATAAACAACAAGATTTCAGAAATGGACGGTGTCGTAGAAAGGCTGAGAAGCAGATTTGAAAGGGTGGAAGACAGGATTAGTGGAATTGAAGACAAACACTTGGATACAACTCTGTTTCAGGAAAACTCAGAAAAAAGAATGAAGAAAAATGAAGAGACCCTGAGAGTAATGTGGGATACAATCAAATGTCAAAATTCAAGAGTGATTGGAATTCCAGAACAGGGGGAGAAGACAGAAAACACAGAGAGGATCATTGAAGAACTGCTGACAGAAAACTTCCCCAATATCATGAATGATAAAAAGCTGGCCATCCAAGAAACTCAACAAACCCCATATACGAGAGACCCCAAAAGAATATCACCAAGGCATATCGTAATCACACTCGCCAAAACCAAAGACAAACAAAGAATCCTGAGAGCACCTTGTGAAAAACAAGAAGTCACACACAGAGGAGAAACAATAAGACTAAGCTCAGATTATTCAGCAGAAACCATGCAGGCAAGAAGGCAATGGGATGACATATATAAAATCTTGAAAGGAAAAAAAATTGCCTGCCAAGAATAATATATCCTGCAAAACTCTCGTTCAGATTTGATGGTGGAATTAGGTCATTTCCAGATAAACAGAAATTAAGGGAATATGTAAAAGTCAAATCAAACTTACAAGAATTATTAAAGGGAGTTCTTTAATCTGAGGAGAAACAACTTCAGCTCAAAGGCAGAATCTAGGACGCAGGATCATACCAGCCAGATATCAATCTAGGAAATGACCTCTCGAGGACTATTCAAAACCAAAAGATATACAACAGGGAATCAGAGCAGTTAATCACTAAATGACTACAACATCGAAACAATAAAAGAGGGAATAAATGGCATAGGTATAGAACTTTCTAATGGAAATGAGACAAGGCGATACTAAGTAATGGTAGACTGCTTCAAACTTAGAAAGATAAGGGTAAAATTCATGGTAACCACAAAGAAAGT
>NW_004443971.1:73442-74810 GCF_000243295.1 Trichechus manatus latirostris
TTGACATGTTGTGGGGTTGTTAACCAATGTCATAAAACAATATCTGTACTACTGTTTCATGAGAAACTATTTGTTCTGTAAGCCTTCACCTGAAGTACAATAAAAAAAGTTGAGAGACAGAGAGTACTTATCTCATAAAAGACTCTTTAAAAAAATGCATTGTTGGCCACTGGATTTGAATTCATGTCAAAATCATGTGTTACGAAGTAGAACTGCTGTCTAGGGTTTTCTTGACTGTAATCTTGTATGGAAGCAGACAGCCAGAATTCTCTGCTGCATCCCTGAGTGGGTTTGAAGAGCCAATCTTTTGATTCGTAGCCAGAGGAAACTGTTCGAACCACGCAGGAACATTAATGTTAGAAGACATTCTCCTAAAACACTTCAAGTCAGGGGCACACAGAGTGACATTCCCCCAACACAGTCGTCTTTCAGGGAAGCTTGGGTCTCCTTCAGCCCTCCTTCGTGCTTTCCCTTGATAATTGTACAGAACACACAGATATACGGATGGTCGGTCATGATTACTTTCACACAAATGGTGTCCCATTCCAGGATTTCTTCCAAAGCGAATGCCGAAGGCGTCCTCTGGGCAAGCGATGTAGACCGCCCTTGGTGAGAAAAACACTTGGCACTGCTAGATGTAGTTCGCTGAACTGTTTGCCCAGGAGATGTTATATCTGGATGGAAAGAAAAAGGAAACCATTATTTATTTCAAACAAAAGAAAAGGAAAGGGGATTCATCCCCTCTACTGCCCGTGACTCCTCTGTCTTGGTGCTCATAGGTCCCTCTCCTTTCTGCTAGCTTCTCTCTTTTCTATCTCAAAAGAGATTGCCTGGGTATATAAACTAACCCTGTAGATTGCCTCCTGCCTCCTTAACATAACTGCCTGGAATCCCGCCTCATTTACATCACAGAGGCTAGGAAGGACAACACAAAGGATACTTAGGATGGATCACAAATCCCAGGAGAAGCACACATCCCTGGGAATCAGGGCCTAGCCAAGTTGACACACATTCTGGGGGGGGGGGACACAGTTCAATCCATAACACCAAACTATCTCAGAACAAAGCCACCACCACCGAGTCCCTCTAGATGGAAAGGAGAAGAACAGGGCCCCTAGCCCGCCACCCATGGACAGCGCACCCGCCAAAAGGAGTCTTGTGGAGAGGGGCTGAGTGCTGATCAGTTGAGTGAGTTGGGTCTCCCCAGAGATTGGTTCCTTTAGGCTGGCTTCCTTATTCACAATCCCACTTCCCCGCCATGACCAGCCAGCCTGCTGACCGAACGGAAGGATTCCGGTTCAATTGGAGAGAAGGCGGATGTCCTCAGGCGTCCACCACCGTCAGGCTTTGTTTGGGACTTCAGAGGCC
>NW_004443971.1:75953-131567 GCF_000243295.1 Trichechus manatus latirostris
AATCCCTTGGCACTGCTGGCTGCAGTTCGATGATCTGTTTGCCCAGGAGATGTTCTACCTTGCCAGAAAGAGAAAAAAAGCATTCTTTAATCTCAAACAACAGAAAAGGAAAGGGGATTCAAATCTCAAAATACAGTGGCGTCACTAGGGTTCATGTCACGCAGTGCAGGACTCATAGTGTCACCCACATCATCGACCTCCTCCCACACCAGACCATACAGAATCCTTGGCATTGGTTTTTGTACTAATGTTAATGGTAAATCCTTATTCCCCTATATTGCTCATGCTTTTCCCTTGAATTACTACTTCATTCTCCAAAAAAAAAAAAATTATTCCCCTCGGTTCAGAAATACTGATTACCACGATACTGTACCGGAAACCCCAGAAACGTAGGCCAAATAGGTCACAACAAAAAACCCCGCAGCAAGGAAAACTACAGCCGAGAAACCGCGAAAGCAGGGGTTCCCAAGCGTCGCTGTAATTGGGTAATCTTGACAGCTCTCCACAGAGGGCATTATAAGGTTCCCAAAGTCAATTAGTATAACTTTTTTAAACCTTGTGGTTCCTTATGTGGATCCAAGCAAGCCGGGCTTACGAAAAATGTTTTTGGAGTTATATTGAACTTCAGGGATATCGTTTTACAAAGAATAAATTTCTGCTGAAACACAACACAGAAATGTCTGCACAGTCATTACGGTGTGCCCCTCTGACAGTGTCTCCCGCTGTGGTCCGCATCGCCCCTACCCCCCAACCCGTGACGTCACACGAAGAACTCCGTAAACCCCTTTACGTAGTCACGTAGGCGCACAAGTGATAAAAGGGATACATTGGCTCCTTATCAGCTGAGGTTGTCGCAGACTCATTCCCGGACTCACCACACTGCCCCTCCATTAGTTGCCACCCAGGATCAAGGTCCAGCTTGTTGGCGGCCCGCGGCCGCCAGATGGCGCGGCATCTTCCGGAGAGCAGAGTCGGGTCCCCTCCAGGCGCTGGGAGCTCCGGGCTTCGTGTTCCAGCTTCGGGCGTTCGGAATCCGCCTTGACCTGGGAAGCCAAGCCTCTGCCGAGGGCCATGACATGGCGCAGAACTTGTGGCCTCTTTTAGCTCTCCGCGATTTGCTCTTGAACACGCTTATCCTGAGGGAACTCTTCTCCCTCCCCGCCCGCGCCCCCGCCCCCGCACCCCGCTGCTCTCCATTAGCTTCTCTCTGGCCTCCGAATTCCAGGTGACCCCGCCGGTCTCCGCCCCTCTCTGTTTGCCAGCCTTGGAAGGGCCGCGAGAGCTTAGGGCCTCGGAACTCCAGAGTGATCTGATCTTGAAGCCCACACAGCCCGGTGTCGCCAAAACGCTGGCTTACCTGCCCGGACGGACCGAAGTCAATTAGTCTTCAGTGCCAAACATTCTTTCTTTCCTTCACTTGCTTTTCCTGGCTCTCTCCTTCCTTTAACTCCTTTGTTCCTTTCAGAAACCCAGCCAACTCTCAAAGATCACGAATTTCCATAACGCACTCAGCTGGCGACACTGTGGGCAAATCGGCACTTTCACACGTGGCTGGCAAGCAACGAGGACTCAGAAAGGGTCAGGCGGCCAGAGGCGGCGTGGCGGGACCCAAGGCCTAGATGCCAGCAAAGGAGGAAACCAGCAGGAGGAAGAAGGGCAGGCAGTGGGACCTCATTCCTATATGGAAATTCGGGGGAATGCACAGAGGTCTCGGATAGAGGTAGGAGATAGGGGCTTCTAGGAATGGAGCTGAGGTTCTGGAGAGACACCTACTCATCATTTCATAATCCTTTGTGCTACTGAGATTTTTTTTCAGGAGCATGATTTCCGTCTTAAAAAAAAGGTTTCTGTGTACGTTCCAACTATGTCTTTGTTGTACCAACGAAAACACTCATCCAGCTCGACAATCTATATCATGTTTTAGAGGCTAACTCTTCCCACGACGATGGAAGGAGTCTCAGATGAGCAATTATAAGAGAGAGGCCTGAAGTTTATATACGATAAATTTATTTTTCCTAAGATAGGAGAGTGTATGCAGAGACATGACCCTAAATATATACATAACTCCAAAAATGTGTGACAATAATTACATCGATACACTTTGTTCAGTGATGGCATGGTGTTGCCCTAATGTCGTTCAGTCCATTGACTGTGGCTTGAAAGTGGCTCAAGGAAAACATACATCCCCAGGTGGGCGATCACTCTGGGACATAAACTGTGCCATCATTCCTTCAGTGATGGATATGGAACAAACTCCCTTCCGGTCCCCAATTCCCACTCTCAAGCCTAAGGAAAAACAAACAAGCAAAAGAAACAAGCCAAAAAGCAATCCCTCATTTTCAGAAAATCCCGTTATGAGTATAGGGAGCATCCCCTCATTCTCTACACATCAACCTAATTTCCCAGTTTGACTCCCCGTCTCGTCAGAAGGAACAGAAGTCGAGACGTGTGCAAGGGAGACCTATTTGCCCCTTTGGGGTTTGGTTACAATCCGTGAATTGCCCAGACTGCCGAGGAGGTGATGCTCGCAGGGATGAGTTCAGGTGAGTCATGAGAAGGCTTTTGTTCATGTGGCTTCAGTGAGCGGGTCCACTGCCTGGTGTCCGTGGTGCCTCCGGTGGCAAGAGGGAGCCTCCAAAGGAGCGGGAATCCATTGACTTGAAGACACACTGTCAGCGCTGTGACAATGTGCCAGATGGAAGTTTCCCAGAGTCTTATCCTTCTTCCTGCGTTCGTTTTGCTCCCGAACACAACGTGTTGGTTGTTCAGCATCCCTTTAAATCATTCTGGTTCCTCCACAAGGCATAGGATGCTTGAATGCGGGTTTGGGCGCCCCGCTCCTAAATCTGAAGCCCCGGTGAGTCTTGCAGCACGTCCAGCAGAGCCTGAAAGTCAATGTCGCCGAGGGCGAGTTCGAGTTGCAGAGGGTCCTCCTCCTGTGGATTCACGTCCAGAAAGGCGTGGGCCTTTTCCTGAAAGTCTGTGGTGGAGAGGAGTTCATCTAAAAGGCTCATGGTTTCTAGACACTCTTGGTCCAGTGGACGAGATGAGCCTTGAGCTGATCGTGCCAGCTCTTGCCACAGGTGTGTCTAGGGGTGTCCAGGCTGCTGGAGTGTCTCTTGGGTAGGTTCCCATCTGGCCATGACACCCTGGGCCACCTCACAGCCCCAGTGCATGAAGGGATCTGGGCCTTGCTGAGCCAGGGCCTGCCCCTGCTTCTTTGGATTCTCAGGCTGAGGAGAGTCTTGGCTGCGCCATCCTGCCGAGAAAGTGTGTTGGTTGGGATCCTGGCCGTGTCCTGGGTATTGGGGCCATGTAGGAGTCTGAGTACCTGACAGCTTCTTTCCCAGAGTCCGTTCTGTTGGCAAGGGATTCAGGCCTGTCCCCGGGGCATGAGAGGTCTCTGCTGTCTGCACCGCCAGGCTGGGCCGGACCATCATGACATCCGGTGCTTGGCGGACACAGCCCTGGGCGGGATGCGAAGCAACAAAGGGTGTGTGGGACTCCAGGAGAAGAGGGAGGATGGCTTGGTTGCTGCTGGAGGGATGGGAGGGTAGGCCATGATGAGACGTGCTCTGGACACAGGACAGGTTGCTTCAGTCAAGCGGAAGCGTCCCATGCGTTGGACTCTCTGCCAAGGACTTCACAGGTGGTGCACCTGTGCTCTGCACTGGGTTCCGAGCCCTTCGGTTCTGAAACCATAGGTGAACTCGGGATTCCGGAAGGCCCGTTCATTGAGCCAGTTCTTCCCTGGCCTCGATACCAGGGTATCGGTTCTTCTCAAAAGCTTCAACTAGGAGACTCCTTTGAGATCTGGTGATGGATGTGTGCTTTCGTCTGGCTGCTTTGGGGAAATTTTCCGGAGACCAAGGCTGAGGCTGTTCCTCACCCTGGAATGGCTCTTCTTCGAAGGCACGTCCAGAGGCCAAGCAGCTCTTCTTCAGGTGACATGCTCTGCGGTTGAATGTGATCCTCTGGGATGCCAATTTTTTGGGCGAGTTCTTCTCTGGTAGTGATACCAGGGTAGGGGTTCTGTTCAAACGACGCCCGCAAGACCTCTCTTTGACTCGGCTTCAAAAGCAACCTCTTCCGTCGGCCTTGTGGTTTCTGAGAACGACTTGAGGGGCTCGTCAGATCCATACTGGCAAGTCACCTGGATTGCACGGAGACTAGCGGCCTCCCGGAAACACAGGACTCAGAGACACCCAGAATGCTTTGCGGAGCAGTGGAAGCTGCCGAGGCCCATTTCTTAAATACTTTCCCACTGGAGCCCTTCATTAAATACCTAAGGCCTTGGAGGAAACCGTGGAAGGGCGGGATGACTCCCAAGTGGAAGTGGAGATTTTATCAGGAGATTTGGCAAGAGTCATTCTATTAACGTGTTGCGTCAGAGGAATGCATTTCTAATGGAAGGATTTCCGGCACCTTGTCAGGTCGGCGGGAGCTGGGGAAGGAGACTGGGATTCCCAGGTGCCTTGGTTATCTAGCGCTGCTCTGAACAGAACTAGCACAAGGGCACGGCTTTAACAAACCGAAATGCATTCTTTCTCAGTCCAGGAAGCCATGAGTTCACATTGAGGCCACCAGCCCTGGTGGGGGGAAGAGGGAGGGGGAGGGGCGCAGGGGAGGCTTTCTCTGTCAGCTCTGGAGCAAAATCCTTGTCATCACTCTTCTTCTGGTCTAGAAGCTTCTCAACGCAGGGACCCCAGGTCCAAAGCACAAGCTCTGCCTCTGCCTCTTTTGGCTTGGTGCTCATAGGTCCCTCTCCTCTCAGCTAGCCTCTCTCTTTTCTATCTCCAAAGAGACTGCCTGCAGATATAACCTAACCCTGTAGGTTGCCTACGGACTCATTAACATAACAGCCTGGAATCCTGCCTCATTTCATCATAGAGCCTAGGATTTAGGACATATCGGATAATTAGGACCGATCACATATCCCAGAACTACCACCCAACTCTGGGAATCATGGATGCATTGGATTCTCGGGCTCTTGACAGAGCCTTGGCGGCGCAATCCTACCTGGACAGCGAGTTGGTTAGGATCCTGGCCATATCCCGGTATGGAGGCCAGGAAGGAATCTGAGTATCTGACAACCTCTTTCCCACAGTCGGTTCTCTAGGCTGCGGATGCACGTCTTCCTCTGGGTCCTTTCCCCATTCAGGGTGGGTTTTCTGAGCCTTTCCAGACTGCTTATCTCCGCCCCCCCCCCCCCGCATGATGCTGGGTTCCCTGGAGAGCCCCTGCAGCCTGTGTCCTCTGTCTGTCTGCTCTCTCTGTTTTCCTCGCGTGTTCCTTCCCATTCACCATCACGTGGCTGGCCTTCCACAGTGTGCCCCGTTGTTGGCGGCCTTTCTGTCCTTCTTCTGGCAGGAGGAAGTGAATTCGCATGGCTCCCAGGGAGTGTGCTTGTCCCCACAGTGGGCCCTGTCCGTCCTCCTTGGCGGAGGTGTTGTCCTTGTCCCTGTGTTCCCATAGTGTTGCCTGGAGCCCAGTCCACGCCTTCCTCACTCTCACCTCTACTGCCCGTGCCTCTTCTGGCTTGGTGCTCATAGGTCCCTCTCCTTTCTGCTAGCTTCTCTCTTTTCTATCTCAAAAGAGATTTCCTGGAGATATAACCTAACCCTCTAGATTGCCTCTTGCCTCCTTAACGTAACTGCCTGGATTCCCGCCTCATTGACCTCACAGAGGCTAGGATTGACAACACAAAGGATACTTAGGACAGATCACAAACCCAAAGAAAACCACACCTCACTGGGAATCGGGGCCTATCCAAGTTGACAAACTTTCTGGGGGGACACAGTTCAATCCATAACACCAGGCTATCTCAGAACAAAGCCACCACCACCAAGTCCCTCTAGATGGAAAAGACAGGAACAGGCCACTAGCCAGCCACCTCTGGACAGCACACCTGCAAAAAGGAGTCGTATATGGTGGGCCAAGTGCTGATCACTTGAGTGAGTTGGGTCTTCACAGAAATTGTTTCCTTTAGGCTGGCTTCCCTATTCGAAATCCCATGTCCCAACCACGGCCAGCCAGCCTGCTGTCCAAACGGAAGGGTTCCATTTCAATTGGAGAAAAAGCCGATGTCCTCAGGCGTCCACCCTGGTCAGGCTTTGTTTGGGTCCTCAGAGGCTGCCCAGTTCCAGCCATACCCCTTCTCTTCTGGGGTCTCTGGCTCTTCCTGTTCCTATGACCTTGGACTCCCTGACTGCCTCATACCAGCAACTCTCCAGCTTCCCTCTTCTCTCTCTCCCTCCCTTTCTACCAACTCCTTGCATGCCTTCCCCCTCCGCCATGGCCGTCACCTCCAGCCCTGCCTTCACCACTACCCTCTCCCAAAGGATTTCCAGACATCACTGTCTCTTTGGGGACTCCTTAAAAGGCTTCCCTGTGAATAATCAGCAGGACCCAAGCGAGCAGGGTGGGTTTCCATGACAGCAGGCCATATAACTGAACTTGCGGGCTCCATTTTTCCAGGTGAAGAGAGCTTCAACCAAGGGGAATGGATGGCAAAAGGCCTAGGCTTGGGGAATGAGGACCAGGTCCCTGAGGGAGGAATGGCTGGGCGTGGGGACTCAGGAGATGGCGACCAAGGCGGGACCACCTCCACCCAGCTACTCATAAAGCTCCTCTGTCTGTCCATCTGCTTTTTGGGGTTTTTGGGGGGAGGGGATCGTTTACCAAGCGCCCAGTTCACATCACCTAGTATTCTTGAGTTTCTTCTCCAACCTCCAGGAACTCGTTGAAAAGTCAAGAGACAGAGAGAACTCATCTAATAAAGGCAATTTTTTCAAAAAAAAATTCATTTGTTGACCACTGGATTTGGATTCATGTCAAAAACATGTGTTATAAAGTAGAACTGCTGTTGCTGTATAGGGTCTTCTTGGCTGTAATCTTGTATGGAAGCAGATAGCCACAATTCTCCGATGCACTGCTCAGTGCCTTTGAGCAGCCAATCTTTTGATTACTAGCCCAGAGCAAACTGTTTGAACTACCCAGGAACCCTAATGTGAGAAGAATTTCTCCGGAAACACTTCCAGTCAGGGGTGCACAGAGAGACATTCCCCCAAACATAGTCTTCTTTCAGGGAAGTGCTAGTCTCCTTCAGCCATCCTTCGTGCTTTCCCTTGTTAATTGTACAAAATGCACTGTTATATAGTGGGTTGGTCATGATTATTTTTCCCACAAATAGTGTTCCACGACTTCTTTCGAAGAGAACGCCAAAAGTGTCCTCCTGGGTAAGCGATGGAGACCCGCTCTTGGTGAGAAAATCCCTTGGCACCACTAGGTGCAGTTTGATGAACTGTTTGCACAGGGGATGTTCTACCTTGACAGAAAGAAAGAAAACCATTATTTACCTCAAACAACAAAACGAGAAAGGGGACTCAAATCTCTAAATACAGTGGCGTCACTAGTGTTCATGTCACTTAGTGCAGGACTCATAGTGTCACTCATATCATTGACTTCCTTCAATACCAGCCCATACAGAATCCTTGGTATTGGTTTTTGTACTACTGTTAATGGTAAATCGCTATTCTTGTATATCACTCCTTCTTTTCCCTTGAATTACTACTTCATTCTCAAAAAAAAAAATTATTCATCTTTTTCAGAAATACTAATTACCACGATATTGTACTGAAAACACCAGAAACTTTGACTAAATAGGTGACTACAAAACCCTGGCAGCAAAGAAAACAATAGCAAAAATCCGTGAAACCAGAGGTTTCCAAGCATCACTGTAATTAGGTTATCATGACTTTGCAGAGGCAGAGTGTATTATAAGGGTCCCAAAGTCAATTAGCATAGCTTTTTTTAACCTTGTAGTTCGGTATATCTATACACGTAAGCCGCGCCTATGAAAAATGTTTTTGGAGTTACATCTAACTTCAGAGATTTCGTTTTAAAAATAATAATTTTCTGCCGAATCACAGCACAAACCTGTCTGGACCGTCATTTTGGTGTGTCCCTGTGACAGTGTCACTCATTGTATTCCACATCGCCCCACCCCCAACCCATGACTTCTTGGAAAAATTAGGTAAACCCCTTTACGTAATTACGTAGGCATGCACGTACCAGGATTTCGTTAGGTGGGGTGGGTGCAGGGGACAGGTTACTGTAGGTGCTGTCTGTGTCCCTCCAGCCTGTGTCATCTCTCTCTTGTGCTCTCTCTGTTTTCCTTGATATTTCCCTCCCGTTCATGATCATGTTGCCGGCCTCCTGTAGCAGCGTGTCAGTCCGTCCTCTGGCAGCGTGAGAAGTCTCTGCTGTCTGCACAACCAGGTTGGGCTGGACAATCATGACAGCTGGTGCTTGGCTCTCACAGTCTGGGCCCTATCCAAAGGATCAATTGCTGTGTGGGGCTCAAGGAGAACATGTAGAAAAGTTTGGTTGCTGCTGGACGTATGAGGGGGTAGGCCATTATGAGACGTGCTCTGGACAGAGGATGGGTTGCTTTGGTCAAGTGGAAGTATCACATGAGGCCTATGAGTGGGGCTCTCTGCCAGGACCCATCCTTATCTGGTTACAATTTCAAATTAATTTTTTCTATTCATTTAACATCACTTAAACTGAACTTTTCTCTGTGCCAAGCCCGATGCTACACACTTGAATTAGATATCTATTGCTATAACCATTTAGTGGTTAAAACAACTTCGTGGCTTAGGTGATTTTGACCTAGGTCTCCCACGTGATGGCAGTTAAGATGTCAACCATAGTTACACTCATCTGAAGTCATTACTGGAACTGGAGGATTACTTTCAAGATGGATTGCTCGCATGGCTGGCAAGTAAGTGCAGTTATCAACATGACACTCCTTTTCCTTGTCACGAGGACTGCTTGCCTGTCCTTGAAACATGGTGTCTGGTTTCTCCCAGAACATGTGATCCAAGAGAACAGGGTAGAAGCTGCAATGTCTTTGTAACCTCACCTTGAAAGGAGTATTGCCATGGTAACCTATTGGTTATAGAGGTCAACCCTGTTCAGTCTGGGCAGGTATACACTAAAGTGTAAGTACCAGGAGGTGAGAATCATTGGAGGCCATCTTGGAGGTTGGTTATCATAGCCCTGGAGATTTGAAGGTGAACCAGCCTCATAAAGTTCTTAATGCCTATTTGCCTTTTCCCCTACTTGGGTGAGAAAAATCCTCATTGGAGAGGTACCATTTCAAGAAATAAGACAACTCACTGGAACAAAATCTGCAAGAGTCTCCTAATTCATTCTTTGTTATAATATACTAGCCTGTTATCTGTCAACAACACAAGCCCAAATCTCATTCTCCCCCACAAACTCTCCTTGATGTACTCTTACTCATTGACCACCCATTGAATACTTAACCATTCATAATTGAGCACCCATTTCATAATTAATGATTATTTATAGAGATCACCTCAGTATCTTATGCATTAATGAGTTGAAATGAGCTGGTATTGGCCATTTTGCATTGGACAATCATATGGTCTACTCTGCCGGGAATGACAACTTGAAGAGGAATGGCATTGAGTTCATCATTAAAAAGAACATTTCAAGATCTCTCGTGAAGTACAACGCTGCCAGTGATAGGATAATATCCATACACCTACAAGGAAGACCAGTTAGTACGAGTATTAATCAAATTTCCACACCAAAGGCCAAAGATGAAGAAATTCACTTTTACCAGCTTCTGCAGTGTGAAATTCATCGAACATGCAATCAGCATGCATTAATAATTACTGCTGATTGGAATGCAAAAGTTGGAAGCAAAGAAGAAGGATTAGCAGCTGGAAAATATGGCCTTGGTGATAGAAACAATGCAGAAAATCACATGATAGAATTTTGCAATATCAACGACTTCTTCATTACAAATACCTTTTTCCACCAACATAAACGACGACTATACAGATGGACCTCGACAGATGGAATACATAGGAATCAAACTGACTACATCTGTGGAAAGAGATGTTGGAAAAGCTCAGTACCATCAGTCAGAACAAGATCATGGGCTGACTGCGGAACAGACCATCAAATACTCGTATGCAAGTTCAAGCTGAAGTTGAAGAAAACTAGAAGAAGTCCATGAGAGCTAAAGTATGACCTTGAGTATATTCCACCTGAATTTAGAGACCATTTCGAGAATAGATTTGACACATTGAACACTAACGATAGAAGACCAGATGAATTGTGGAATGACATTAAGGACATCATACATGAAGAAAGCAAGAGGTCATTAAAAAGACAGGAAAGAAAGGCCCAAAATGTATGCCAGAAGAGACTCTGAAACCTGCTGTTGAATATCGAGTTGCTAAAGCAAAAGGCAGAGATGATGAAGTAAAAGAACTGAACAGAAGATTTCAAAGGGCAGATCGAGAAGACAAAGTAAAGTATTATAATGGCATGTGCAAAGACCTGGAGATAGAAAACCAAAAGGGAAAAACACGCTCAGCATTTCTCAAGCTGAAAGAAGTGAAGAAAAAATTCAAGCCTCGAGTTGCAACAGTGAAGGATTCTATGGGGAAAATATTAAACAATACAGGAAACATTAAAAGAATATGGAAGGAATACAACAACTGGTCGACGTTCAACCATTTCAAGAGGTAACAGATGATCAGGAACCAATGGTAGTGAAGAAAGAAGTCCAAGATGCTCTGAAGGCTTTGGCAAAAAACAAGGCTCCAGGAATTGATGGAATACCATTTGAGAATGGGAATTCCAAAACACTTAATTGTGCTCATGAGGAATTTGTATATGGATCAAGAGGCAGTTGTTTGAACAGAACACGGGGATATTGCATGGTTTAAAGTCAGGAAAGGTGTGTGTCAGGGTTATATCCTTTCACCATACCTATTCAATCTGTATGCTGAGCAAATAATTCAAAAAGCTGGACTATATGAAGAATAACCAGGCATCAAGATTGGAGGAAGACTCATTAACAACCTGAAATATGAAGATGACACAACCTTACTTGCTGAAAGTGAAGAGGACTTGAAGCACTTACTGTTGAAGATCAAAGACCACAACCTTCAGTATGGATTACACCTCAACATAAGGAAAACAAAAATCCTCACAACTGGACCGATAAGCAACATCATGATAAATGAAGAAAAGATTGAGGTTGTCAAGGATTTCATTTTACTTGGATCCACAATCAACACCCATGGAAGCAGCAGTCAAGAAATCAAAAGACACATTGCATTGGGCAAATCGGCTGCAAAAGACCTCTTTAAAGTGTTGAAAAGCAAAGATGTCACCTTGAGGACTAAGGTGCACCTGACCCAAGCCATGGTATTTTCAATTGCCTCATATGTATGTGAAAGGCGAACAGTGAATAAGGGAGACCGAAGAACAATTGACTCCTTTGAATTGTGGTGTTGGTGAAGAATACTCAAAATACCATGGCCTGCCAAAAGAACAAACAAATCTGTCTTGGAAGAACTACAACCAGAATGCTCCTTAGAAGCAAGTATGGAGAGACTGCGTCTCACATACATTGAACATGTTATCAGGAGGGATTTGTCCCTGGAGAAGGACATCAAACTTGGTAAAGTAGAGTGTCAGCGAAAAAGAGGAAACCCCTCAAGAGATGGATTGACACAGTGGCTGCAACAAAAGGCTTAAGCATAGCAACAATTGTAAGGATGGTGCAGGACCGGGCAGCTTTTCGTTCTGTTGTGCATAGGGTTGCTATGAGTAGGAACCTACTCGATGACACCTAACAACATATTCCACATTCCGATTATTAATGAATGTTTCTAGCTGTTTCTTCTCGTTTTGAGTCCTGCCACATCAGCAAATGAAGGTCTCGAAAGCTCGACTCGATCCACTTCATTAAGATTGATCCTACTTTGAGGAGGCAATTCTTCCCTAGTCGTCTTTTGAGTGCCTTCCAACCTGAGGTGTTCGTCTTCCAGCACTATATCAATGTTCCCGTGCTATTCATAAGATTTTCACTGGTTAATTCTTTTCAGAAGGAGACCGCTGGGTCCTTCTTCCTAGTCTGTCTTAGTCTGGAAGCTCAGCTAAAACTTTTCCACCATGGGTGACCCTGCTGGTATTAGAATAGCAGTGGCAGAGCTTCCAGCATCACAGCAACACAAAAGCCCCCACAGTACGAGAACTGATAGACACGTGGGGGATAGGTGCCATTACTCTCTCCTTATTCAGATGATTAAGCTCATCACCAAGGAGGCTCAGCAACGTGTCAGGGCCCCACAGCTCACACATGGTGGAGCTGGGACTCTAGCTCAGGTCGGGTGCTTCGAGAGCACACGCACCCATGTTCCACATCTAGGGCTCACTGATCATTCTCTATGTCCTCTGAAGTCATCTTTGTAGAATGCTAGGGTGTGGAGGAATCTCAGAGATGAGCCTACCTCCTGTCATTTTAATGGCGACAAAATACAGACCGAGAAAGGTGGAGACACTTGGCCCTTCTTGAACCCCAGGTTCCTATCCCCAGAGCAGGACTGGGATCCAGGCCTCCTCATTCCAGGGCCAAGGCTGTTTCTACCACAAGGGCTTTCCCTGTGACAAGCCTTTAATGTGAACAAAAGCTACTGCGTTTATTTAAGTCACTTTGTCCAGCAACAAGAAAAAACATGTTCCTATTATAAGTCGTGCTAGGTGGATATCTTGACTTATTAATCTAGCTGTGACTTTCAGCATAGTATGCAGCTTTGCCACTCCCTGTTTATGTCCTAGGGAATCTAGGTACCACATACTGATCATCTGTTTGGAGCATGTCTAAGCAATTAAAATGGGAAAATCTGAGGAAAAGCATTTATCTTAATGTGCAATTATGAAAACTGCATTTTCAGAGGGACGTCCTAGGGGAGGATTTGATGGCCCACAGAGTTTTTCCATTTCTAATTTATCTGCTTGTGATAAAAACTCTATTCCCACCAGAGTTGTTCAAGAGAGTAGGAGAGAAAAGTCTCCACGGACATAAGTTCATCATCCAAGTTCGATGAGATTCATAGCCAGTGATGAAACAATCTTGCAGAAGCAGACACAGGAATCTGAACTGACAACTCAGAGTTCTGACTACCCTGGAGGGTGTAACTGTTGTCACACGTAGGGCAAACAGCATAGCTTTATTTCCTTATAAGACCTTACGTATCAAAAGACATTCAATAACTTTATTGGCACTTCAACAAAAGTTATAATTTTTTTTTTTGGCGAGATTCTAATTTATCTTATCCAAATACTGAGGATCTGGTTTATAATGTGGATTCTGCTTTCAATGTGCTTCCTGCTTCAAAAGCACATTTTAGTTTCTTTTTATTTTTTTTATTGTACTTTAGATGAATGTTTACTGAGCAAATTAGTTTCTCTTTAAACAATCAATACACATATTGTTTTGTGACATTGGTTGCCAACCCACAACATTCCAACACTTCCCCTTCTTGACCTTGGGTTCCCCCTTACCAGCTTTCCTGTCCTGTCCTGCCTTCTCCTTGCCCCTGGGCTGGTGTGCCCATTTAGTATCATTTTGTTTCATGTGGCTGTCTAATCTTGAGATTGACACCGTGGCTGCAACAATGGGCTTGAGCATAACAACAATTGTGAGGATGGTGCAAGACCGGACAGTGTTTCTTTCTGTTGTACATGGAGTCACTATGAGTCAGAACCAACTCGATGGCACCTAACAACAACAATCTTTGGCTAAAGGATGAACCTCAGGAGTGACTTCAGTTCTGAGATAAAAGGGTGTCCATGGGCCAGACTCTCTGGGTTTCTCCAGTCTCTGTCAGACCAGTTAAGTCTGGTCTAAAAGCACATTTTCTTACATAAAATTGTCCTCTACCTTTTCTTTTCCTTCTCTCCTGTCAGTCTGTCATCCCACCACCTTTGGACTGGAGACATCAATGTTGGTGGGGAGTGTGTGTAAGTGTGTGGGGTGAGGGTTGAGGGTGCTGGAGTGAGAATAAAGCAAACTTGCAAAATTCAGTCAACTGAATTCCTAGAATTTGTGTCTTGGAAGATACCTTCCTACTCTTGGCACTCTGACCACTGTGGTCATGGTAGTTGAAGAGGCATGAAAGACATACTTCGAAGCATTGCTCCCTTGGTTTCCAGTAATCCAAGTTGTTTAGATGATTACGAACGCTTAAGAGGCCTTCCTAGCTTGCTTGTTGCTTTTTAGGTGCCAAGTTAGAGAAACAGTCCAAATGATCAGCTTTATCTTAAGTGATGCTTATATGGAAATACCACAGGTGTTTCATTATGCATTAGCCGCATTTACTTTATGTTTTCCTGGAGGAGCAATCGATAAGGAAGAGCAAGAGGCAGAGAGAAGTCTACCCAAACTTTTCGTTGGATCTGGAATGCTGTAACCCTAACCAAATCTGTATGTATGCAACTGACACTTTCCTGTAGGGCATAGTGTTTACCTTCTCAATGGCATTTTCTGGGTAATAGGACAAGAATGTAGAAGACAGTCTCTACTCTCTCAAAGTGCCTGTTTCTCAGGTCTAAAATGAGAAACACAGGGTGGTATAAGGTCACCTACCAAATTGGTTTTTGACCATGTAAGATGTGTTCAAAGAACTTGATGATATTTCCCTGGAGTACTGAATATCCCATTAATTTGTTTTACTACAGTGGAAACATTGATAATAACACGCACTGAAGAATCCAAGGATGAAACACATCATGAAATAGTGAAGATCAGCAGAAATATCCAAATAAAATTGTACAGCAGATGAAACGTGTAATGGGACTACCACCCAATGAGACAAATAAAGGTATTTTAAAAGTTGCATTTTGTTTTATATTGTCTTATTCAATGCTAATTTTTTAAATAAATTTTAATAATACATTTCATTTAACAATAAAATCTGGAGTAGTATCAATTCACCATGTAATCAGTATAAAAATTATTAATGAGATAGTTAACTTCTTTGGTGCTAAGTTTGGAAATCCAATGTGTACTGTATACTTACACTACATCTCAATTCAGACTAGGCACATTTCAAGTGCTCAGTAGCCAACAATGGCTTCTTGTTGTGAGCTGCCCCCAATTCATGGGGGTGCCTCATACACAATGAGATCAGACCATTGCTATCCACAGGGTATATATGTGCCCTATGGATCATAAAATCTGATCTTATTGTTCATGGGTTATATATATATATATATATATGCACACACATACGTACATATACATTTTATCATGAGTATATACATAACACATTTGACAATTCAACGTTTATCAGGTGTACAATTTGAGGATATCAATTACATTCAGGAAATGGAGAGCCATTGTTTAGGGAGCGGCGAGTTTTGGTTTATGGTGATGGGAAAATTGGCAACAACTGTAGGTGATGTTTGCAATGCTATATCTTTATCTTAAGAGAGACAAATCCTTTGCAGTATAAGACCATAAACTAAAAGTTTAATTTTTTTATTGGCACAGCTTGTTATTCATATTGAAATCATGGTAGCCTAAAGCATTGACATCAAGATGAAATTACAGAGGGTCCGCTTTTTAGAAGACAGGCTGCACAAAGCAGGGAATTGTCATGCAGACTCACAGGAAATACAAGGCTTGCCCAGCATTAAACTTTGCTAACAATTAGCTAAGGATACAAGAAAGGAGCAGCATCAAGATATGAGAGGGGCTAAGTCATCAGTTGTAGCTTCCTAAAGTCCCACTGTTTGTAGTAGAATGAGTTTTGTCTTCAGAGTGACTGGCAAATGTGCATACACATTTACCAGCCCAGTGAATCTCTTTAATTTTAGAATATCTCAAGTTTTTTACCTTGAGTAGTTGTGGCTCTTGTATTTATAAATAACAAGCTTTTAAAATTGTTCTTTCTTATTATTTTTATAATTTATTTTTGTTGTGGAGAATACACACAGCCAAATATACATGATTCAATAATTTCTACAATACAATTCAGTGGTATTGATTACATTCTCTGAGTTGTGCAACCATTCTCACCCTTCTTTTCTGAGTTGTTCCTCCTCCACAAACTTCACTCCTCCTAAGTTTCCCATCTAATCTTTCAAGTTGGTGTTGTCAATTTGTTCTCATGTGGATAGATCTTAAAAGAGCAAAATGCTCAAAGAAGACATTCTTTACTAGTTAAGCTAAAGTATTCTTTGGTTTTAAGAAGACTTCAGGGAACACTTTTGGTTTAAGGTTTAAGGTGTAAAGATAATCTCAGGCAATAGTTTTGGGGGTTCATCCAGCCTCTATGGCTCCAGAATATCTGGATTCCATGAGAATTTGAAATTCTGGTCTGTATTAACCTCTTTTTGATCAGAATTCTTCTATAGAATCTTTGATCAAAATGTTTAGTAATGGTAGCCAAGCACCACCCCGTTCTTCTGGTCTCATGGAAAAGGAGGCAATTGTCCATGGAGGCAATTAGCCACACATGCCATTTCCTCCTCTTATTCCTGACTCTCCTTCCTCTGTTGCTCTAGATGAGTACAGACCAATTGTTGTACCTTGGATGGCCGCTTGCAAGCTTTTCAGACCACAGGCACTGGCACTGCTACTTCACAAAGCAAGAGGTAGAAGATATTAGGGCAATTAACTGGTGTATTCCATGAAACCATGACCCTAAACCTCCAAACAAAGGAACCAAATCCCATGAGGTATTTGGTCGTACATAAGCAGCCTCAGCAGCTACTCTTTTTTTTTTGTCATTGTTGTAAATCTATTACACAACTTTTGACAATTCAACTTTAAACAGATATGCAACTTATTGACAGCAATTACATTAACCAGCTGTGCAAGCCTACCCTTAATCAATGAGATTTTTCCATCACCATAAACCAAAACTCAGTACTCCATAAGCAATACTTTCCTCTCCCACTCCATCTTGCCACTGGAAACTACTAATAAACCTTGGTGTCTATACATTTGTCTTTTCTTGTCTTTTAATATAAGTGAAGCCATACAATATTTGTCCTTTTGCGATTGACTTATTTCACTCAGCGTAATGTCTTCAAGCTCCATCCACATTGTGGCATTTCTTCTACTGGCTGATTAATATTCCATTGTATGTATATACCACATTTGGTGTATCCATTCATCTGTAGATGGGCATTTAGTTTATTTCCACATTTTGGCTACAGTGAATAGTGCTGCAGTGAACATTGGAGTGCAAGTATCTGAATTTCTGCTTTCAAGTTTTTTGGCTATACACCTAGAAGTGGAATTGCTGGGTCATACGGTAGTTCTATTTTTAGTTTTTTGATGAACATCCATTCTGTTTTCCACAATGGCTGTACCATTTCACATTCCCACCAGCAATGGATAAGGGTTCCAATTTCCCCACATCCTTGCTAACATTTATTTTCTGTTTAGTTATTCTTTTTTAATGTTATTCATCCTACCCATTGACCTGTTGCATAGAGTTGATTCTGACTCATAGCAACCCTATAGGACAGAGTAGAACTGCCACTTAGCATTTCATAGGCTGTAATCTTTACGGAAGAAGACTGCTACATCTTTCTCCTTTGGAGTGGCTGGTGGGTTCAGTTAGCAGTCGAGTGTTTAACCATTGCACCATGAGGGCTCCTTATAGCTATCCTAGTGGGAGTAAAATAGTATCTCATTGTGGTTTTCTTTTTCTTTTTTAAAAATAAACAATCCATATACCCATTGCCATAGAGTCGATTCTGACTCATAGCAACCCTAAAGGATGGAGTAGAACTGCCTCATTGGGTTTTCAAGGAGCAGCTGTAGATTCTAACTGCTGACCTTTTGGTTAGCAGCTGTAGCTGTTAACCACTGTGCCACCAGGGCTCCTTCACATATATATAGCTTACGTATCTACCTATGTAACCACACATATTTTTTAGTTGTTATTATTGTTGATGCAAAATTGTATATGTTATAGCATTCGTTGAGATTGTCCATTTTTCTTGTGTACTTCTTAGTGTCAGCTTTTACCTTGGTCAAGTTGTGCTGACTTCACCCTTTTTCGGTATTGCCTTACCCATCACCAAAACTAACAAGTGTGTACTATCTAGAAAGTAATTACCCCTCTTCTCCCTCCCATCCCTGGTAACCATCAAAGAATGTTGCTTTCTGTATGTGTATGTATATACCTATTGTCTTTTTATAATAATGAGATCATACAGTATATGTCCTTTTGTGATTAACATATTTCACTCACCATAATGTCCTCCAGACTCAGCCACGTTATAGTATATTCTGAGAACTCATCATTATTCTTTATTGGCACATAGTATTCCATTGTATGCATATACCATATTTTGTTTATTCATTCATCTTTTTTGGTGGACATTTAGGTTGTTTCCATCTTTTTGCTATTGTGAATAATGTTGCAGTGAACATATGTTTGTGTCTGTAGTTTTAGTTCTCTAGGGTATATGCCCGGAGCCATGGTTGTGCCGTGGTTAAAAGCACAACTGCTAACCATAAGGCCAGCAGTTAGAATGCACCAGCCACTCATTGGAAACCCTATGCGGCAGTTCTACTCTGTCCTATAGGGTCACTATGAGTCGGAATCAACTCAACGGCTGTGGGTATATGCCTGGAAGTGGGATTGCTGGATCATACGGTATTTCTAGCTTTTTGAAGAAGTGCCATAACATTTTCCACAGTGGTTGAATGAATTTAGAGTCCTACAGGCAGTGGAGCAGGGTTCCAATTTCCCCTCAAACTCACCAGCATTTGTTGTTTTCTGTTTTTTTTAATCAGTGTCATCTTTGCAGGGGTGAGATGGTACCTCATTGTAGTTTTGATTTGCATCTGTCTGATGGCTAATAATCACTAGCATCGTTTCATGTTTGTTGGCCACTTGAATGTTGTCTTTGGTGAAGTGTTTGTTCACATCCTTTGATCATAATTTAATTGGGTTGTTTGTCTTTGTGTTGTTGAATTGTTGTTTTTACATAGTTTAGAGATTGGACCCTTATCAGATATATCATTCTCAAAGATTTTTTTCCAACGTGTAAGTTCTCTTTTTAATCTTTTTATAAAGTTTTTTGATGACTGCATATATTTAATTTTTAGAAGGTCCCAGTTATTTAGTCTTCCATTGCTCGTGCATCTGTAGTTGTGTTTGGTAATCTGTTACCGAAAAAAATCAGGTCCTATAGTTTTGTCCCTGTTATCTTTCAGGAACTTTATAGCTTTGGCCTTAACATTTAGGTCTTTGATCCATTTTGAGTTAGTTTTTGTGTATGGTGTTAGGTATTGATCCTGTTTCACTTTTCTGAAAATAAATGTCCAGCTTTGCCAGCACCATTTGTTAGAGACTTCTTCTTCCCCATTGAATGGACTTTGATACTTTTTCAAAAACCATCTGCCTGTAGATGGCTGGATTTATTTCTGGGTTCTCAATTCTATTGCATTGGTCTGTTTTTTTCATTGATCCAGTACCAGGCTGTTTTGATTACAATGGCATGCATCCACCATTACAGCTTCATGCAGAACAGTTTCACTACCGTAAAAATCTTCTGTGCTCCACTTATTCATCCCTTTCCCCTTTTGTCTTTCCCCTGGCAAACACTAATCCTTTTACTGTCTGTAGTTTTGCCTTTTCATATGACATATACTTGGAATCATACAGTATGAGTGTTTTCAGATTGGCTTCTTTCACTTAGTAATATTCATTTAAGATCCTTCCATGTCTTTTCGTGGCTTGATAGCGTATTTCCTTTTATCACAGAATAATATTCCATGGTATGGATATACTACAGTTCTTTTTTTTTTATCCATTCACTTATTGAAAGACATTTTGGTGGCTTTCAGTTTTTGGTCATCATGAATAAAGCTGATGTAAACATTTGTGTACCGATTTTTCTGTGGACATAAGTTTTCAACTCATTTGGGTAAATACGTAGGGCCACAATTCCTTGATTGTATGGTAAGACTATGGCTACCTTTGTAGGAAACTGCCAGACTGTCTTCCAAAGTGGCTGAACCATTTTGCATTCCAACAGGCAATGAATGAGTTTCTGTTGCATCATATTCTCTCCAGCATTTGGTGTTATCAGTGTTTTGAATTTTAGCCAGACTGTGATACCTCATGGTTGTTTTTTGAAATTCCTTAGTGCCATATGATGTTGATCATCTTTCCATATGCTCATTTTACATATGCATACCTTCTTTGGTGAGATATCTGTTGAGATATTTTGCCTGTTTTATAATTGGGTTGTTGGTTTTCTTACTGTTGAGTTTTAAGAGTTCTTTGTATATTTGGATGCAAATCCTTTATCAGATAGGTGCTTTTCAAATCTGTTCTCCCAGCCTGTGGCTTGTCTTTTCATTCTCTTAGCAGATCTGTTTTTGTTTTTGGTGCTTTTTATTCCTTTTTTTGGTGGTAAATATATATGTAAAAAATGCCATTTCAATATTTTTTACATGTAAAACTCAGTGACATTTCCTTCATCATATTTTTCAACTATCATCGTCTGTTTTGAAATTTTTCCATCACCTTTAACAGAAGCTCAGTGCCCCTAGTAACCACCAATAAACTTAGGTCTCCATACTCTTGCCTCTTCTAGCTATTTTATGTAAGTGGGATTATGCAATGTTTGTCCTTTTGTGATTAACTTATTTCACTCAGCATGTTTTCAAGGTTCATCCATGTTGTAGTATGTCATCAGGACTTCATTTCCCTTTATGGCCGTGTAATCTTTCATCGTATGTATGTACCATATTTTGCTTATCCATTCATCTGTTGAGGAACATTTAGGCGTTTCCACCTTTTGGCTGCTATGAATACTGCTGCAATGAACATTAGTGTACAGGTATCTGTTTACGTTCCTGCTTTCAGTTCTTTTTTTGTTATATACCTAGGAGTGGAATTGCTGGATCATACAGAAATTCTGTTTAACTTTCTGAGGAAGTGCCAAACTTTTCCACAATGGCTGTACCATTTTACAATCCCATCAACAGTGGAAAGGGTTCCATTTTTTCACATCCTCACGAACACCTGTTGTTTTCCTTTTTTTTTTTAAATCATATCAATGTTAGTGGGTGTGAAGTGATATCTCATTGTGGTGTTGATTAGCATTTCTCTAACGACTAATGACATTGAGTATTTTTTCATGTGTTTGTTGGACATTTGTATTTCTTTGGTGAAATGTCCATTCTTTGATTGGGTTGTCTTTTTTTGTCATAGTTACAGGAGTGCTTTGTATATTCTCAATAATAAGCCTTTATTGGATACATAGTTTTCCAAAATTTTTTCGTACTATGTAGGAAGTCTTTTCATTTGGTTGGCAAAGTCCATTGATGCACAAAAGTTTTAATTTTGATGAATTTATCTGTTTTGCCTTTTGTTGCTTGTGCTTTTGTGTCTTATCTGAAAATCCATTGTTAAAAACTAGGTCCTGAAACATTACCCCTATGTTTTCATCTAAAAGTGTTATTGTTTTACTTATGTTTAGGAACTTGATCCATTTTGAGTTAGTTTTAGTATATGGTTCAGGTTTATTCTTTTGCTTGTGGAATTTCAGGTGTCCCACCACTATTTATTGAAGAGACTATTTCCCTATTGGATGGATTTAGCACTCTTGTTGAAAATCACTTAACTATAGATGTACAAGTTAATTTCTTGACTCTGAATTCTATTCCATCAGTCTATTTGTGTATCATTATCAGTGTCAGACTGTTTTGATTAAAGTAGCTTTGTTGTACCTTTGGAGATCAGGAAATATGAGTCCTCCTACTTTGTTCTTTTTGAAGATTGCTTCAGCTATTCCAGTTCCGTATAAATTTTAGAATTGGATTTTCCATTTCTGCAAAGCAGGCTGTTGAAATTTTGATAGGATTGCATTGAATCTAGAGATTGTTTTGTGCAGTATTGACATTTTAACAATATTAAACATGGCATATCTTTCCATTTATTTAGGTCTTTAATTTCTTCCAGCAGCGTTTTATCATTTTCAGGGTACAAGTCTTTCACTTCCTTCATTAAATTTATTCCCCGGTATTTTATTATTTTAGGTGCTATTGCCAATGGAATTGTTCCCTTAAATTCCTTTTCTGATTGCTAAGATATGAACCTAATTGATTTTCGGTTTTCTAAATTTATTAGCGTTAGTAGTTTCTTGTGGGATTTTTGAAGTCTTCCATATATACGATCATATAATTTGCAAAAAGAAATAATTTTAATTCTATTCTTCCTTCCTGATTTGAATACCCTCTCTCCCGCCCTCCCTCTTTCATTCTCTTTCTCTCTCCCTCCGTTTCTTTCCTTTCTTCCTTCCTAATTGATTTTCAGTACAATATTAAATAGTAGTGATGGGAGTAGGCATCCTTGTTTCTGATCATAAAGGGACAGCTCTTAGTCTTTCTCCACTCAGTCTGATGTCAGCTGTGTTTTTGTTAATAAATGCCCTTTATCATACTGGGGAATCTCTCTTCTATTCCTGGCATTGTTGGAGAATCTCTCTTCTATTTCTGGCATTGTTGAGTGTTTTTAATCATGAAAGGTGTTGGATTTTTATTAAAATAATTTTCTGTGTCAATTGAAATGATCATATAATTCTTTCCCTTTGTTTTATTAATGTGATGTATACACTGATTGATTTTAAATTTTGAAACTCGCTTGCATTCCAGGAATAAACCCCACTTGATCATCGTGTATAATTATTTTAATATGCTTATGGAGTCAGTTTGCTAGTATTTTCTTGAGGATTTTTGCATCTATATATTCATAAGGATGATGGTCTGTAATTTTCTTCTTGAGGATTTTTGCATAAGGATGATGGTCTGTAATTTTCTTGTGGTGTCTGGTTTTGGTATCAGGATAATGCTAGCTTCATAGAACGAGTTAGGAAGTGTTCCCTCCTATTCTAGTTCTTTGAAAAATTTAAGGATTGGAGACACTTTTATAAATGTTTGGTAGGATTTCCCAGTGAAGCCATCTGGTCTAGGACTTTTATTTTGGGGGAGGGTTTCTGATTATTGATTTGATCTTTCCACTTGTTATTGTCTGTTGAGATTTTTTTTCTGGAGTCAATGTAGGAAAGTTGTGTTTCTAGGAATTTGTACATGCCATCTAGACTATCTAATTTTTTGGTGTATAGTTTTCATAGTATTCTCTTATGATCTTTTTTCTTTCTGTGGGGTCATGTTATGGATTGAATTGTGTTCCTCAAAAATATGTGTCAATTTGGTTAGGCCATGTGTCAATTTGGTTAGGCCATGATTACCAGTATTGTGTGGTAGTCCCCCATTTTATGATTGATGTAATTTCCTACGTGTTGTAAATCCTAATCTCCGCGTGTGGTTAATTCAGGCAAGATTAGATTTTGTTAAAGAGGATTAGGGTAGGAGGTAACACCCTTCCTTAGGTCACATCCCTGCTCTCGTACGTTGTGCTCTCATTTTTAAGTGTATTCTGATTTCTCTCAATTTTTTCCTGACCTGTTGTTCAATAACGTGTTGTTTAATTTCTACGTTTGTGAATTTTACAGTTTTATTTCTGTTATTAATTTCTAATTTCACACCATTGTGGTCAGAGAAAATACTTTGTGAGATTTCAGTCTTTTAAAATTTATTGAGACTTGTTTTGTGAGCTAACATATGTTCTATCCTGGGAATGATTCATGTGCACTGGGGAAGAATGTATAATGTGTTATTGTTGGGTAGAGCTACCTATGTCTGTTATGCCTAGTTTACTGCCATTCAGATCCTCTATTTCCTTATTGATCTTTCTAGATGTTCTGCCCATTACTGAAAGTTAGAGTCTCCAACTACTGTTGTACAGCTGTCCATTTTTCCCTTCATTTCTATCAGTATTTGCTTTATATATTTTGTGACTGCTATGTTATGTACAGATACATTTCTGATAGATCTTTTTGACGTATTGATCCTTTTATTACTATATAATTATTTTGTCTCTTATTGATCCTTTTATAATTATTTTGTCTCTTATAACAAACAGATCTTGACTTAACCCTATTGTGATGGTTAAGATCGTATGTCAACTTGGCTAGACCATTATTCTCAGTGTTTTAGCAGTTGTATGATGTTGTGATCACCCCCCTGATGGAATCTGCTGAGTGGTACTGGCAGAGGGGGGGCCTGTGGCAGCTCACCGCCCTCTGTGTCATCTCTCTGCCTTCCGCGGGTTACCTTCTGCCTGCTCGCCTTGCCAAGGTTTTTGGCTTGTTCCAGACTCAGCACCTGCCTCTTGTCTCACCTCGAGTTTGTGGCACTTGAGCTAGCAGCCTACCTGTTGATCTCGGAATTCGTGGAACTTCTCAACCTGCAAGCAAGAGTCTCGTTCCCCCACCTGCCGACCTTGGGTTCGCTGCTACGTGAACCAGGAGAAACCTTGCGGTCTTGTCTGCTGATCTTGGAATTCACTGACCTTCACAGACTGTGAGCAGGAGCCCCTCTCCGACGTGTGGACCTTGGCTTCACCAGCTTCTGTGGGCTACGTGAACTGGGAGAGGCCTCTACCCTGATCTGTGGACTTGAGACGTTTTAGCCTCTACGATTGCGTGAGCTATTTCATTGATACAAAGCTCTCTATATATATTTATACACCTTACTGGTTTTGCTTCTGTAGATAACCCAGCTTAAGACACCTATCTTGCCCGATATTAAAATCACCACCGCAGCTCTCTTTTGGTTACTATTTGTATGGAAGAGTTTTCCCCATTCTTTCAACCTACATATTTCCTTGGGTTTAAGATGTCTCTGTAAGCACTATATTCAAGAACCACTGCTCGCCCCACCCCCGCCGCTAGCTCAGCTTGCAATGAGGACCGCCGCCATCGGTCCCAGCCCCGGAACTCCCGGGACCCTCTGGGCGGCCTGCGTGACGGGGTGACGGTGAGAGAGGGCTGGGGATGCGCGGGCAGCTGAAGCCGCCTGCCTACGGCCGCCAACGGCCACCCGCGCCGACCGGGACCGGTCGGGTACCCCCGGAAAGGTACTTTGAAAAATCATCGGGTGGCGCCTCCGACGATCCGGGCCCCCACGTGGGGCTGCGGCCGGGCCAGGGGCGCCCTCCCTGGTCGGCCGCGGGGAACCAGGGCCCATCCGGGGGACCCCAGAGGGGAACTTGGAGAAATCCTCGGGCGGAGCCTCTGGCGGTCCGGGCCCCCGCGGGACCGCAGGCAGGCTCGTGGCGCCCTTCGCAAACCAACCCGCGCATATATACCGGAGGCCCCGGGAAACACCGTCCCACGCGAGGGAAGGGGGGCGACCACCCGCGGGGCTGCTTTCTCCCGCTCATCTGTCTGCGACGTGTCGGTCCGGTCCGCGCGGACTCGGGGCGGTGGGGGACCGGCATGGGAAGGCCGACCCGGGCAGGCGGCCCACCAGCAGGCCCCTGGGAGGGCAGAGGCCGCAGCCACGGAGAGCTGCAGCTACAATCCGGGGAAATGCCTCTGGCGCCAGCGCCCCACCGCGGCCGGGAGGATCCTGCCGACACCGCCGGCATCCTGGAAAGTCGTCTCGGCCAGCGCCGCCAGATCGCTTTCCATCTCATCGGCGCCGGAGCTCTGGAGAAAAATGATACAGAAGCGGCCGCCAGGTGGCGGCCGACAACCGGCGCGAGCGGCAGCGGGACGGATCTGGATCGCAGGGCGGCGAAGGCCCACCACCACCACGACTCCGACACCAGCCCCCTCCCCCCCAAAACACACCCACACACACAGACGCGCGCGCAAACAAACACACAGGTTTGTCGGCGCGGGGCCCCGTGTCGGAAAACGATGGGTTGACCACGCCGCGGGTCGGGTCCGCCAAGCGGGTGCAGCTGGGCTCCTACCCGTCTCGACCCGAACGATCCTGCCGACGCCGGCGGCGTCCTGGAACGCCGTGTCGTCCAGCGCGGCCGGATCACTGCCATCTTGTAGGCGGGCAGGCGGGCAGGCAAACACACAGGGCCGGTCGGCCGGGGACGCCCTCCGCAAGTAGGAACGGACCGGCTCCCGGGGCAGACTCGCAGACAGCTCAAGGAGGCCTGGGAGAGTCCCTGGAGCCAGGCCAGGCTTAGGGAAATTTAAGGGAGGCTCGCGCCGTCGCGACCAGCGCAGCCCTATCGCTTCCCGTCTCGTCGGCGCCGGAGCTCCGGAGGTAAACGATATAGAAGCGGCCGCCACGAATGGCAGCGCGAAGCATCTGGATCGCAGGCCGGCGAGGGCGCCTGGCCTCGTCCCGGCACCGCTCCCCCCACCCCCACCGGACCGCCGAACGCGTTTGTCGGCGCGGCTGGGCCCCTGGTCGGACGACGGTGGGGCCGGCCACCGCACGGGCCGGGTCGGCCAAGCGGCTCCACCTGTGTCCCCCTTCCCGGGGGGATAGACTCGACTCCCCTCGACCGCTGGGGAATATTCTCGGGAGCGTCATGCGACCAACGGGGGCGCCCGAAAGGGCCGAATGGGTAGGTGCCCAAGCGGATGAGTGGTTGGTCACCAGGGACAGGAGGGAGCTCGTCAAAAGTGTCAAACGGGCAGATGTTTTCCGATCTGTATTTTTGCCATAACAAACAAAATGAAACAACCCCCCCCCCCCAAAAAATTTTTGTCTTCATTCTTTTAATTCTCCTGGGAGGGAGGCGGCGAGGCGGGCAGGCAGGCTGGCTCCCGGCCTCCCGGGCAGACTTGGCAACGTTTTTCACGGTCGTCCCTGGCACTGAACTGTACACGTGAAAAATGTTGGGCAAATGTTTTCATAGCTGTGTGTTTGCCGCCATCCAAATCGAAAACCAAACCTCACCCGCACACCCCGAGTTTTTCATGCTTTGAGTTCTGCGACGCCGACAGGCAAACGGGCCGGCCGGCCGGGAACGCAGTCCCAAAGCCGGTACGGACCGGATCGGCGTGCGGGCCACTGGGAAAACATCTCACGAAGGCCTGGGAAACTCTCGGGAGCCAGGCCGCACTTAGTGAAATGGAGCAGAGGGAGGCGCGGGCTGGCCGGCCGCGAACGCCCACCCAGAGACCCTCATGCGGGCGGGCAGGAGGGCTCAGCTTCCGGGCTCAGCTTCCGGGCTCAGCTTCCGGGCTCAGCTTCCGGGCTCAGCTTCCGGGCTCAGCTTCCGGGCTCAGCTTCCGGGCTCAGCTTCCGGGCTCAGCTTCCGGGCTCAGCTTCCGGGCTCAGCTTCCGGGCTCAGCTTCCGGGCTCAGCTTCCGGGCTCGCCGGCGGACTCAGGAAAATGGCGCCTCCGCCCTCATCGTGAGACCTCCAGCTGCTCCCGCGAGCGCGCATGTGTGCGTGCGTCGCGCGTGCGTAGGTCGTGGCGGGGGGGGTGCGGGGAGGGGGTGTTTGATGCGCGTTGGGGCTGGGGGGTGGGGTGCTGAGGGCGGCGAGAACTTGGCAAACTTTTCGGGTTCCCGGTATGTGTGTTCTTAGATGGACAGGAAGCCCCTGACGTCATCCTCAGTCAGTCGAACACACGCCATTTGGACGGAGGACGGACAGAGAAACTCTCTTCAATGTCAAGAGGACAATCGCAACAGAAACCAGAAGGGCATATCGGCAGCGGCAGCGCCACTGCCTACAGGAACCACTGCCTCCCCCCACGGCCCCCAACTCAGCCTGCGGTGAGGGCCGCCGCCATTCCCGTCGGCTACCCCCCCGCTGCCGATATCCGGATCCAGCCAAACGCGGCCGCCAAGTGACACCCGCCAGGCGGGGAAGAGGGTTGGAGATGGTGATGGTGGTGGCCGAGGAGAACGAACGCACGCACAATACACAGAGCACTCAAGACACACAGACATGGACACGCAGAAAACACGAACACTGAAACGCACGCACGATGCACAGCGCATTCGAGACACGAACGAGGACACAGAAACACAAGCACGCACGCCCACCCCCCCACAGCACAGTCACACTCGCACGCGCGCACGCACACCACCCCACTCCCACACAAAATAGGCGCACACACACACACCCCACCCCACCGCCGCGCACGCCCGCCCACACCCACCAGCCCACACATCCACACCACTCCCCACCCCCTCACCCACCCCACGCCCACACACACGCAAACACACACCCCTCCGCACACCCCGCCCCCCCAAGGCGCGGGGTCGCGCACCCACACGCACACACTCACCCACCCACATACAGCCACCCCACTCCCCCGCCCCCCCCACACAAAATAACACAGGCCCAAGACGCGGACACACCCGCACAGCACGCACGCAAGAGGGCACCGCACCGCACGGCAGCACAACACACAGCACACGACAGCTAATTTGAAACAACAAACTGACACAACAAACACCGCAGCGCATCACGAGGGAAGGAGGGACCCGGAATGGCCAAGTCAGTCACAGGACGCAGGGAAACCGCAGCTTCACCGGCAGGGGTGGGAGCAAGCGCTCAAGAGAGACATCTCGTCGACCTGGATTCTCGGAGAGAAAATAGACGCAAAACCAAACAAACAAAACCGAAGTCCATGGCTTTGGTGACAGATACACAGAGTCGGGTTCCACCGCCTCATCCCTGTGCTGGTCGACCCCGTTTGCGCGGCCGGGGCCCGAGGGGCCCACAGGTCCTGCCTGCCTCGGACCCCTCGGGCCCCTGCCGCTCCACGGTCATCAACCCTCCCCTCCCCTCCTCCCCCAACCCCGAGATCCAGATCTGCGCGGCGCGACCCGACTGAATAACCCGGACCACCCTCTGGAGGAGGGCAGGGGCCGGGCGCGAGGGCCTAGGTCGTCCCCACGCCACATCCGCCGCAGCACGTCCCACCCCGGGTGGGGACGGGGCACCCCGGCGGGATGCGGGGAGAGGCTCACGGGTGGGACACACGCCTCCCCGACCGACCACCCTGCCGGCCGCCCAGCAGGGTGGCGGGGGTGTGCGCGCTCGAGAACCGCCACCGCTCGGACGCGTGCCGAGTGGGATGTGGAGCCGGGGCCGAAAGGTCGTGGCGCCGGGGGTAGGCGACTCCTCCGGACACCCCCCGCCTCCCCCCCCCAGGAGAGAGGGAGCCAGAGGGAGAGAGACAAGACGATGATCGCGCGCCGCGGCGGGCAGGAGACAAACCCTCGTGTCCAGGGCTGACTTTCAATAGATCACAGGAAGGGAGCTGCTCTGCTACCTCGGAAACCCGGACCCAGAATCAGGTTGTCTACAACGGTTTAGCACCAGGCTCCCCAGGAACATGCGGTCGCTGATGGGCGAGGGGGCGGCCTCCTTTCCAGCCGCGCCCCTTTCTCCCGGGACAAACGGCACTCTGCATGGACCCCGTCCCTGTGCGTGATGGGCCGCGCCTCGCGCGCCCACGCGGAGCTTGAACAAGGGGGCTTGCCTGCGGGGTCGTGGGGGACCGGCTATCCGAGGCCAACCCGAGGCTCTGCGGAGCTGCCATATCCTTCCTCCTGGGTGGAAACCTGCTGGGGATATGCTCCTGTCCCCCCACCGCCACCCCAGGTCAGTGAAAAAAGATCAGAGTAGTGGTATTTCACCTGCGGCTGGCAAGGCGGGGGGACCCCGACCCGCCCCCTCGCGGGGAAACAGGGGCGCCTGGGGCCTCCCACTTACTCTACACCTCTCATGTCTTTTCACCGTGCCAGACTAGAGTCAAGCTGAACAGGGTCTTCTCTCCCTGCTGATGCCGCCAAGTACGTTCCTTTGGCTGTGGTTTCACTGGATTGTAGGTAGGGACAGTGGGAATCTCCTTAATCCATTCGTGCGCATCACTAACTGGATGAGGAGGCATTTGGATACCTTAGGAGAGTCATAGTTACTCCTGCCTTTACCCTTTCTCCATTGAATTTCTTCACTTTGACATGCAGAGCACTGGGCAGAAATCACATCAGGTCAACACGCGCAGAGGGCCTTCCCGATGCTTTGTTTTAATTAAACAGCCAGGGGCAGACCCGCGGGGGGACGGCCCAGATGTCGGGGAGGAGGTGCCCTGGGCATGAGGGGCGTGGCGGCGCCTAGTCCAGCTGAAGCTGGAGCCCAGCGCGGCTTGACGCCCAGCCAGACCGACCCAGCCCTTAGAGCCAATCCTTATCTGGAAGTTATGGATCTGGCTTGCTGACTTCCCTTACCTACATTGTTCCGACATGCCAGAGGCTGTTTACCTTGGAGAACTGCTGCGGATATGCGCAGGGCGGGCACGAGATTGACACCCTCTCCCCCCAGATTTTCAAGGGCCAGCGAGAGCTCACCAGATGCCACCAGAACCGGGACGCTTTCCAAAGCCTGGGCCCCTCTCTCAGCCAAACCCATTCCAGGATGCCCTGCCCTGGGCAAAGAAAAGAGAACTCTCTCCTGGGCTCCCAAGGGCTTCTCCAGGTTAGGTTGCATTACCGCACTGGACACCTCATGGGGCCTGTTTCCGCCACTCTGGATTTGGGAATCTGAACCCGACTCCCCTTCTATGGGCTGAGGGCAATGGAGGCCATCGCTGTCCCTTCGAATGGCATTGCCCATCTTTTTTCTCATTATCAAAGGAATTATTCAGTGTAACACTACAGTTCATTCAAAAGAAGAAAGAGTGTAATAGGACATATTCTTGTAGATGTTTTACACTATACATGTGTTTTTTTCATAAAATGCAAGCATACTGCACATTCTTGGTTTAAAAATTGAGTTTTTTTTCACGTAAGAAAATAGCATTTACATTGCTCATTTAATCCTCTCATTCTCGCCAAGCTGGTAAGTGTGGTCTTCGTGGTCTTTCTGATTCTTCATTTTGTTAGAGCAGCTTCTCAATATGAACTGGAATTTGGATATATTTTCTGTGTTGACACCACAACTTGTATCAAACTGAACAATAATGTCCTAATTTGTTCATTCTACATTTTAGCCTTTAAATTAATAAAGGTAATAATCCTTTTGAGTATGAGTGATGCTTCCTAGCAAATGATGAGAAAATAGTGATCTAAGATTTGTGTTGTCACATCCACTTTCCCCTTCCCCCTGCTTACTATCTCCTCTCCTAATTGTTTGCAGGCATTTACAAACCATCCTGGCTGAAGAATGTGATGATCAGAGCCACAGTGGACACAGCTATAAGGTAGGTCTAAACACAGGGTGGTAGGCCTGAAATACTGGGCCAAGAAGTTTGGCCTTCATTTCATGTGCACTGGGGGCTGTTGAAAGGTTGTGAGGAGGAAAGTTGGCATACAGAAAATTCTGTTCTAAAAGGTTTAATCTGGGAGCCTTGTGCAGGACTCAGGGGAAGAAAGACAGATGAGTAGGTGTAAAGAGGACATTAGGACTGTCCAGACTTGTGGTCATGAGAGCCTTAGCTGACAAGGGAATAATGGGATGAGGAAGATGGGCAGCCTATATGGTACTGTGGATGGAGAAATGTCCGGGCTTGGCTGAAGAGTGGACAGTATGAGTGCAAACCCTTCCCATTGGGTACCATTGGAGAATTATAGGAGGCTGGCCCTCCTACAGGAATGGCACATGCGTGAAGGCTGGCACTATGAATGAACACAGGAACGTCCAAGGAAGCAACTGACAGGAGGTTGAGTTTGAAGGATTAGATTTTGGATTTAGACCCACAGACCCAATAAGTGAGGAATCATCCAGGCTAGCGGCTGTTGCAGGTGCTCCTAGGACCCCCAGGGTCCTCCAGCAAGGACCACCCTGAGGCTTGGGACATGGCTACCAGGGAAAGACTAAAATGCCTGGGGTCTGCTTCTTGTCCCCTCAATGACCTCACCCCACTCTAAACACACCCCTGTTTATTCATTTGAATAAAGCATTGTAGGTTAAAAGAAAACATTTGAAAAACCACATCAAAGTTTAAAGTTTGGAGACTGACTTTTTGGAGGAGAATAACTTTCCCAAAATCACACAGGGCCAATGCTTCCCCCTCTAATACAATTGATTTGGAATAATTTCAAAACAGCCAGTGAGAATGTCCAGCAGTCAGTGGGAAACGCAGAGCTAACCATCAAGGCAGCCATGGAGTTCTTGTTTGTTTCTTCACAGACACAGGATGTGGACCTGCCGTGCCCTGGGCCTGCTGGGAGCTAACAGGACCCCAGACACACTGTGCATATCCTACGACAGGGAGACTCGACAAAACCCATCCCTGCAGACAGGTGAACAAGAACATCAACCAGAAAGGGTACTTGAGAGACCAGAGGCTTGGGCAGAAAGTGAGGGGTGAGGGCCTGGATTCAATCTTCTTTTTTTTTGCTTGTTTGTTTCAACTGTTTTGAGCCTAATTTCATTTTTCTATGTTTTCTTCTGTCCAAGAATTTAAGGATATCCCCTTTGTGGGAAGGAGCTGCAGGGGAGGATAGTGTTCATAAGCATGATTTTTCAAATGAAAGAGTCACTACACTGTACCCCTACTTTGAAAACTCAGATCTAGATTCTCATTTCCCAGTACTACCTTTTTTTCCTGAGAAATAAAGTGATTTTACCTATAAACCCTATACCTGTTGCTGTCTAGTTGATTCCAACTCATCGTGATCCTATGGATATTAAAAAGTATCACAGGGTATACACAAGGAATCAGAATCTCTGAGGATGGAACCAAATATAGATAGGAAAATGATAGGTTAGACAGATAGATATATAGAGAAAAATAAAGAGATAAACAGACTGACTGACAGATAAGCTTATCAAGTGAGGAAGTGGTCTCAAAGTCTGGTAGGAAAGAGAAAGAATTTCTGTGCTGAAAATACTCTTAGAGTTGCTTGTGATAAATTTAAAATTCATTTTATTATGGATACAAACATTGAAAGTCAGTTTTTTTAAGTTTTAAGTCAACAAAAAAATCTTGTACTTCTATTCATAAAACTAATAACTATAACAATAATAATTTACTTTTCTTACTACAGGCATACCTCAGAGATATTGACAATTTGGATCCAGACCACTGCAAAAAAGGAAGTCTCATGAGTTTTTTGGTCTCCCAATGCAACTAAAAATTGTTTTGACACCCTACTGTAGTCTACTAAGTGCGCAATAGCATTATATCTAAAAAAGTGTGCATACCTTAATTAAAAATTCTTTCTTGCTAAAAAATACTAACCATCATCTGAGTCTTCAGTGAGTTGTAATCTTTTTGCTGGTGATGGGTCTTGCCTTGATGTTGATGGCTGCTGACTGATAAGGGTGGTGGTTGCTGAAGAATGGGATGGCTGAGGCAATTTCAAACAACAAGGAAGTTTCTTACATCAATTGACTCTTCCTTTCCTGAAAAATTTCTCTGTAGCATGCGATGTTGTTAGCATTTTACACACATAGAACTTTTAAAATTGGAGTCCGTTCTCTCAAACCCTGAGGATGCTTTACCAACTAAGCTTATGTACTATTCTAAATTCTTTGTTGTCATTTCAACACTGTTCACAGCATCTTCACCAGGAGTAGATTCCATCCCAAGAAACCACTTTCTTTGCTCATCCATAAGAAGCAACTCCTCATCCTTTAAAAATTTATCATGAGATTACAGCAATTCAGTCACATCTTTAGGCTCAGTCTCTAATTCTAGTTCTCTTACTAATTCCAACAATTCTGTAGTTACTTCCTCCACTGAGGTGCTGAACCCTTCAAAGTCATCCGTGAGGGTTGGAATCAGCTATTTCTGAACTCCTATTAATGTTGATATTTTGACCTCCTCCCATGAATCACAAATGGCCTTAATGGCATCTAGAACGGGGAATCCTTTCCAGAAGGTTTTCCATTTACTTTATCAGGATCAATCAGAGGAATCACTATCTATGGCAGATATAGCCACATGAAATGTATTTCTTATATAATAAGACTTGAAAGTCAAAATTACTCCTTGATCCATGGGCTGCAGAATGGTTGTTGTGACAGCAGACATGGAAACAACATTAATCTCCTTCTACATCACCATCAGAGCTGTTGGGTGACCAGGTGTATTGTCAATGAGCAGTAATATTTTAAAAGAATATTTTTGTTTGTTTCTGAGTAGTAGGTCTCAACAATGGACTTAAAATATTCAGTAAACCATGTTATAAACAGATGTGCTGTCATCCATGCTTTGTTGTTCCATTTATAGAATACAGGCAGGTAGATTTAGCATAATTCTTGAGAGCCCTAGGATTTTCAGAATGGCAAATGAGCATTTGCTTAAACTTAAAGTCACAAGCTGCATCGGATGTCATGGTTTGAATTATGTCCCCCCAAAAATGTGTGTATCAATTTGGCTAGGCCATGATTCCTGGTACTGTGTGATTTTCCTGTATGTTGTAAACCTGCCTCTATGATGTTAATGAGGGAGGATGGGTGGCACTTGTGTTAGTAAGGCAGGACTGGATCTACAAGACTGGATTGTGTCCTGAGGCAATCTCTTGAGATATAAAAGACAGAAGTGAGCAGTGAGACAGGGGGACCTCATACCATCAAGAAAGCAGTGCTGGGAGCAGAGCGCGTCCTTTGGACCGGGGTCCCTGCGCAGAGAAGCTCTTAGTCTGGGGGAACACTGAAGAGAAGACGGCCGGGAGAGAGAAAGCCTTCGCCTGGAAATGACACCCTGAATTTAGACTTTTAGCCTACTTTGACTGTGAGGAAATAAACTTCTCTTCATTAAAACCATCCACTTGTGGTATTTCTGGTATGGCAGCACTAGATAACTAAGACAAGAGTCAACCTGTCCTTTGGAGTTTTGAAACAGGTATTGATTTCTCTCCAGCTGGGAAGGTCCTAGATGGCACCTTTTTCAAATATAAGGCTGCTTCAGCTACATTGAAAATATGTTGTTTAGTGTAGCCATGTTCATCAACTATCTTAGCTAGATCTTCTGGATAACTTGCTGCAGCTTCTACATCAGCAACTGTGTAAACTACTGTTACCGCGTGCAGTGTCCTATCTATATATGTCCATTAGATTCAAACCTTCTATATTACTATTTTTCCCGTGCTTATTACTTATTCTCAAAGGAATATTGGAATCTCCTGCTATGATTGAGTCTTAGTTATGGGCTAAAATTTTCACCTTTAATTTCCTTGGGCATAGTAAACCTGATTATTTTAAAGATTGCCCCATTTTACACTATCTGACTCCCAAAATGAATCTGTTTCTATAGTCTATTGTTTATGCTCTCAGATGCAAAGCAGTCCCAAAGCTGGTCCAAATTACCAAGCTTTCCATTACAGAAACAAGCCAAACACATAGAATGCAACTGCCTTAATCAAAAATTTACCTGTATCTGTGGAACGATATATGCTTTTCTTCATAAAATGAAATATTTATGTGCCTTTTTTAGACTAACTTCCCTTTTTTCTAGGTCCACTCTCTTTGCCTACTGAGGCACTCATGCTTGAAGGAGAAAGAACACAACTCTAGCAATTTTCCATGTACTGGATAAGTTCCAACAATATTCAAACAGACGTAGTCTTCAATGATAAAACAAAAGATCACTCCCTAGAGCCTACATTCTGCCAGAGAGTGCCCAATTTGTGAACCCCTTTAGCTGCAAAACTCCTTAAAAAGGTCAATCAAGAATACGATAACCACCACATTGCCAAGCCCAATAGTTAATGTTGCATTCTCATCCTGACAACATCTGACTCAACTGATTGATTCCTTCTCCTTAAAACTCTTCCTTTGACTCCCACATTCTGTGATCTCCCATTACTGGCTACTCCCTGACAATCTCCTTCTTTTAGTGCTTCAAAGCTCTGACCCTGGATCTCTTCTGCTTTCATTTATAGTCTTTTCTCATGTGATCTCAGTCTGTCCGTGGTAGTCTGAACTTGTATATTCAACTACCCTCTCCACTGTTATATCAAGATGTCTAAGGGCACGTTAAATATATGATCAAAAACCAGTCTTAATATCTTCTGTCTCCCTGAATCTTCCCCATATTAGCAAATAAGCAATTCAATTATTGTTCAAAACCCAGAAAGCCATCCTCTGCTTGTCTCATACATAACATTTGGTATCAAGTACTTAAGTCTTTGCCTCAAAATATTTCCAGAATTAGACGACTGTTCAGCTCCTGCATTTCTACTCTCAACCAATTATCTCCATCTCTAAGTTCCTTATGATTTTCTCCCTGCTTCTGCCCACACAACCAGAATTATCCTTCTAAATTTAAGTCACAGATTCTTATGCCTCTAATTGCTTCCCCTCTCACTCAGAGTAAAATCCAATCTCTTTTCCATGATTGATGAGATTCTGGGTCACTTGCTTGCTACCGACTGCCTTTACCTCATCCTTTATTCTTTTCCCCTTTACACTTCTGAAATCACACTGGTCTCCTCAGTGCATTGAACAAACAAGCATGCTCTTGCCAGGAGCACTTGTCTTCACTGTTCCCTTTTCTGGTAATGTCTTTTGCAAGATAGTCTCATAGATCATTATCACCGTCTTTCAGATTTGTAAAAATGATCCAGAGGTATTCCCTGATCAACCCTTTGCCCCACACCTGTCCATCAGTCCACATGCTCTGCTTTCCTTTTTTTTTCAACACTTCACCAGCAATTGGTATGTCTTTTTCTTCCTACTAGTGTATAAGACCCTTAACAAAAGGAGTTTATTTTCACTCATTATTATTGCATAGTGCCTCAGAACCTTGTGGCAAATCTTAGGCCCTCAAATACTTGTTGAATGAATGTTTAATAAATGAATGTCTTCACTAAGCACTGGAAAAGGGAGAGAAAAGGTAAAAAGAATTTCTTGAGACCAGAACTATTCCCCCAAATGAAATGCTATTCAAATTGAGATCAAGTGAAATGGTTAAAGATCCCCAACAAAGAATAAAACAATGGATCTTAGGAAGAAGATCCTGACTCAGATATTTACTACCCTGAGAAATAAATCAGGATGTCTGACTGCTTCCGATTTTTCTTAGATATACATTTAAATTCAAATCAGGCCCTCCCACTAAGGTGCCCAACTTTTCCATATATAAAAGTTTGATGCTGTGAATTGATCCCTGAGTTCTATCACAACAGTTATGAATCTTGCTAAATGTACCTTAAAAGATGTACCTGGATTTGTTCAGACAAGGATTAAATGAGTGGAAAATTGAAGAGATGATCTTATTAAATAACAGTATATCTCTGTCAGGACAGGGCCAAGATGGTGGAGTAGTCAGATGGCTTCCTATATCCCTCTTACAACAAAGACCTGGAAAAACAAGTGAATTGATTGTATATGAATAGCTAGGAGCCCTGAACAAGGCAAAGTTGAGGAATCGGACTGAGTGGTGGGGGGAGAGGGAGATGGTTCTGAAGAAGCGAGAAGTGCCAAACCACAGCTGCAGCAGCAGCTCTTCAGCCCCGACTGGCTCCAAGGTACGCAGGGAAGCAAGCAAACAGCTGTGCGCAAGTGCTCGGGAGGCAGTATCCACATCAAGAGAGATCCAGCCACAGAGATCCTGCTTGGAAACTCTGAACCAGTGAAAAGCAGCTCCCAAGTAGCTAAAGATAAGCACATGCGTGCAGCCTTTCATGAAGATTTTTTTTAAAGTCCATTTGGGGAAAACCTCTCTCCCTTTTACCTCCTCCCTCCACACTCTGCACCCATCCACCTTCCAAAGTCTGAGTCCACTGAGCCTGAAGTAGATCCCAAAAGGCACCCTGACCCATTCTCCTGGCCTTGGAAAGGGAACAAATAAGCTACTGGTTCCCCTAAGCCAGGAAATCAGGGTCAGCACAGCTCCTTTTCTAGGCACAGTCATAAGGTGTCCACAGACTTTGAGTGCCTTACACCCCTGTATAGACTTCTGGGGACCCATATCAACAGCGTTAGCCCTCACTACCATGGTACAACAGGGTAAAAATCTGAAATCTAACTTCAACTGTTTCAGCTGTGAAGTAGCAGATTTGTAATCCTCTACACAGCCTTGCCCCTTAAGCAGGCACCTTTACCGATCTGCACCAGGTGCTTGAGGACGGGTGGCATCACCTATGCCAACTAGTCACCTGCTACAGGGGTCCAATAATAACTGGTGCCCACGAGTCTTTACAGCCAACAGAGTGCGGTGCTCCTAGTCCGGCTGCAAAACTCACCTACCAACTCACCCTAGGGTATAGGGACACGCTTTCCTTTCAGACTCTCAGGGACAGCCATCAGCTCCCTGCCTGGCTCAGTGCATGACTCCCTATTGCAGCCAGATACCAGTGCCTACACTAATCACTTATGCCTCTGTAAATCTGTAGGTGAGAGCCTGCACCACACACTTGGTGACCAACTGCCTGGACACCTGAGCTGAACCCATATAGGAAAATTTAATGAACTCCTGTGTGCACATACTTAGTTATAGAAATAACTACCTGGTGACAGGACGTTAGAGCTTCAAAGGCGCCAATAATCAAACTAGCGCACACAAGCAGCCGATTGGGGCATATCAAAACAAAACAAAGCAAGAAGCTAGGACTGACTAAACAAATATACAGTAAAATTATAATAACTTATTTATGGCATGGAGACAACAGTCAATATCAAACCACATAAAGAGGCAGTCTGTGATTGGTTCAGCAAGCTCCCAAAATAAAGAATCAATAAATTCTCTGGAAGAAGAGAATTTCTTGGAATTACCAGAGGAAGAACACAAAAGATTAATATGCAGAACTCTTCTAGAAATTAGAAAGGAAATTTGACAAAATGTAGGAATTTCCAAAAACATACAGACAAAGTAGTAGCAGAACTTAAAAAAGTTATTCAAGAACATGACAAATTTTATAGGCTGCAAGAATCTAGAGAGACAGCAATCAGAAATCCAGAAGATTAACAATAAAATTTCAGAATTAGACAACTCAATAGAAAGTCGTAGGAGCAGAATTGAGTCAGAAGTCAGAATTAGTGACATTGAAGATAAAGTACTTGATGCCAACTTATTTGAGGAAAAATCAGATAAAAGAATTAAAAAGAATGAAGAAACTCTAAGAGTTATGTGGGACTCTATCAAGAGAAATAACCTAAGAGTGATTGGAGTACAAGAATGGGGCGGGGGGGGGGCGGATAACAGAAAATGCGGAGAAAATTTTTGAAGATTTGTCAACAGAAAACTTCCCTGATATCATGAAAGATCAGAAGACATCTATCCAAGATGCTCATCGAACCCCACATAAGGTAGATCCCAAAAGAAAGTCCCCAAGACATATTATAATCAAACTTACTAAAACCAAAGATAAACAGAATTTTAGGAGTGGCTATGGATAGAAGAAAAGTTATCTACAAAGGAGAGTCAATTAGAATAAGCTCGGACTACTCAGCAGAAACCATGCAGACAAGAAGGCAATGGGATGATATAAAGCCCCAAAGGAAAACAACTGCCAGCCAAGAATTATATATCCAGCAAAACTGTCTCTCAAATATGATGGCAAAATTAGGGCATTTCCAGATAAACAGAAGTTCAGGGAATTTGCAAAAACCAAACCAAAATTACAAGATATACTAAAGGGAGTCCTACGGTTAGATAATCAATAACATCAGATAACGACAGAAGACTAGAACACAGGACAGAGCAATCAGATATTGACTCAGATAGGGAAGTCAAAAATACATCAAAGCTAAAACATTGAAAATAGGGAAACAGAGATATCAATATGTGAAAAAGGACAACATTAAAACAAAAAAGAGGGACTAAAAATGCAGACATTGATTGTTCATATGAAGGGGAAGTCAAGACAATATAAAGTAATAAAAGACTGGTATATACTTAGAAAAATAGGGGTAAATACTAAGGTAACCACAAAGGAATCTAACAATCCTACAAATCAAAATTAAAAAGTAGAAAAACATAAAGACCCAGCAAACACAAAATCTACAACAATGAAAAAGATGAAAAAATACATAAAGAAAAATGACTCAGCACAGATAATTAGGGGGAACAAAGAAACTGTGAACAACACACATGTTAAATGTAGAACAAAATTCAAATTCACAAAGAAAGACCAGACTTACTGGACTGTCAGAGACTGGAGGAATCCCCCAGACTGTGGCCCCCAGATACGCTGCTAACTCAGAACTGAAGCCACTATTGAAGTCCACCATTTTTCCAAAGATTAGACAGGCCTATAAAACAAACAATAACACATGTGAGGAACGTGCTTCTTGGTTCAGTCAAGTATATAAGGCCAAATGGGCAACACTTGACCAAAAGCAAAGACGAGAAGGCAGAAAGGGACAGGAAAAGTGGATGAACAGACATGGAGAACTCAGGGTGGAAAGAGAAAGGGCGAGAGTGCCGACACATCCTGGGGATTGGCAACCAATGTCACAAAACAATTTGTATATAAATTTTTGAATGAAAAACTAATTTGAGCTGTAAACTTTTGCCTAAAATAATAAATAAAATGTAAAAAAAGATTACAGCTAAGAAAACCCTGTGGGGCAGTTCCACTCTGTCACATGGGGTCACTATGAGTTGGAACTGACTCAAGGGCACCCAACGTAACAACAACAACAATATAATAAAGTATTAGTAAATAAATAGAAGATAATATTTTACCTCAAATTCAGTTCCTCAATAAAAGGTTGTGTATAATCAAGTGCAAAACCCTACTGAATAGAAGGTAAATTTAGTGGCAGCATATATGGACTGATTGATTGATGCTGAAATGGTTTGGAAAATGTCAAGATACTGGCAATTTAGCTGTGCTTCAAAACAGGCAGGAGGAGATGTGGGACTGTCATTGCATCATCATGTGTTTTGGTAGCAATTATAGATTGAATATTTCAAGTTTCTTTAGTTTGCCTTTGGCTACAAAGCCAAGAATGCTTTGTCATTTCTTTCCTGCTGTTCTCAGTTGCCTCTCTTTCATGAGGGATTGCCCAGTTGTAGCTCAATTCATCCTTTTTAACTATCACATCCATAGCCTCTAGACCCTTGTCCAAATCAAGCAAAGACCCTTGAGTCATTCATTAGCAATACCACTAATGTATTGACATTTACTTTGTGTTTTCCTAGATCCTCCTGCTGGGCAATTGGAGAAGCCTCCCATCTAATGCGGAGGTAATGTTGCCTATCTTTGAGACAGAAATGGTGCTTTCTTCAATTCTTTCGTTTTCAATTGCATTCAGAATGAACCATGATGATCTACATTATAGATATTAGATACTGTTGTCCTGAGATGAGGGTAGGGGTTTGTAAGGGCAGACTCTGACCACCTGATAAGTTATTCAAGTGGACATTTGAAAACGGCAGCATGAGGTCATGAACTATATGAGGGGTTCATTTCTCAGCATCCATTTCTCTTTGGATTAAGAATTTTGTGATTACCAAACAAAATGACCTTGAGGGATACAACCTCCAGGTGAAGCTTTTGCCTTTTCCACAAGTGATCTCTACCCTTGCTTTTGGAGACTTTAAATTGACTGCTGTTTCCTATTTGGATTTCTAATGCCATCAAGAGATCAAAAGACCTGTGCAAACCGTACACAGCCTTAGCAGATCCCTCATACACATAGCTTTTTTAAAAATATAATTGCAGGTTGGCTTAACAGCAAGTGAAAATATATATTCTGCCATCAGTCAATTGCTAAGGAAAAAATATATAGATGTTAAAAAAGGTAGGACTTCCTCACTGGCTTTAATCTGGAGAGCCACTGTGAGCCGAGGTTCCTAGTGAATAAGGATTAGGGGTGTGGTGAAAGAAACTTATTAACCGATTAAAGAACTATGGTCATGTTTCTGCTGTCCCTGAAAGCATCTGTCCCTTAGATGTTGTGGATTTGTGTGCATGCAGGATGGAGGGTGTATATGCATCAGTCTATGCGGTGTGATTATGAATGTGTGTCCATATGTGTGGATGAGTGTTTCCCCAGGAGATATGTCCCATTTGCACAGTACAATATCCAGTGTCAATCTTCTAAAAAAAAATCCAGTCACCACTGAACACTTTATATACATGAACTCATTCAATCCTTAACACATTCATACTTGGAAGTTTGATTACTATCCCTACTACTCAGATGGAGAAACAGAAGCACAGGAAGTAAAGGCACAAGTTGTCAAGCTCCGAAGTGGAAGAGCTAAAATATGAAACCAAGCATGTAGCTCTAATTTTGATGTTCAGAACTACTGAATTGTACTCATCAGTTATGCATGAAATCATGATCACGCAAGCAAGGGAGTTCCAGTATCTTCATATATGCCCAGAAGTATCTGAGGCTACAGTGATCCTAAACAATGTCCATCATTATTAGGAGCCTCTTTGTTCACATGGGGCCCAACTGGCACAGTGGTTCAGTGTTTGGCTGCTAACCAAAAGGTCAGCAGTTCGAATCCACTAGCCACTCCTTGAAAACCCTATGGAGTGGTTCTACTCTGTCCGATAGGGTCACTATGAGTCAGAATTGACTCGACGGCAATAGGTTTGGTTTGGTTTTTCGGTTTCATTCACATAGACCAAGGTAGCTATTGGTTCCTATTACTGTAGACTTCAGCATAATCATCAGTGTGAAAAGCACATAGAAATCCCAAATGATTCCAGTCGGCTCACAATTGAGTTTTGAAGCACCAATAGGATCACTATGAGTCGGAAGTCATTCGATGGCAGTGGGTTTGTTTTTTTTTTTTTTTGTATTTGATCAGACCGTTTAGGTCTTCTGTCGGTGCTGTGGTCATGCTTCAGCAATCTTTCTTTTTCTGACGCAGATGTGTTTCTCTTTGAGGTTCTTTCTTGTATAATAAAATTCAGAACTATAGAGTGTATTTGAGTTCCACTTGCAGATTGACTATTTCAATTTCCTTTAATCTGCCTTTAGTTACAAAGCCAAGGTCCGTTTGTCATGTTCCTGCCCCTCTCATTTGCCATCCTTATTCCATCAAATAGGATGACTCAGCAACAACTCTGTGCTCGTTAACCAATCACACTTCGATACACTATAACCTGTTCAAGTAAAGCAAATATCCCTGAAAAATTCATGAGTGATAACAGTAATATACTGTCAGCTAATTTGTGTCCTCCTAGCTCCTCATGATGACTCACTGGAGATAATTCATCTGGACAAGACAGATGAAGAGGTCTCATCTGATAACAAGGTAATGTTGCCTTTCTCTTTCTGAGGTACAATTGTTCCTTTCTTGGAGTCTTCATTTTTCAGTGCAATTCAGGTATGAAATTCTAACCCTGTAAATTACAGATGATATACACAATTTCCTTGGTGAGGTGTGTGTGGAGTGAGAATCTCTTATCAACTGTAAGCTTATTTAAGAGGTCATTCACAAGTGGCAGCATGAGGTCATTCACTGTCTGGTAGGGGGCATTTCCTCAGCAGTGATTTCTCCTTGGATTAAGAATTTTGCAATTGCCAAACAAAATGGATATGAGAGATAGGACCTTAAGGAAAATGTTGTGCCTTTTCCACAGGTGTGCTCTATGCTTGCCTTAGTGGCCTTAGACTCAACCACTTTTTCTAATCGGCTTTTCTAAAATCTCCAAGAGAATAAGAGTTCTGTTTAAACACTACACTACATGATCTGATTCTCATATTGTTTTCTTTAACTTCAGGTGGCCTCAAGTACAAACAAAAATGGTATGTATTCTGGAATCAGTTAATTTTTGAGGAAAAATATAGATAAGAGGTGGGGCTTTCTTGGTGGCTTTTATCTGAAGAGTCATCCTGATTTAAGCTTCCTGGCAAGAACAAGAATTGGGGGTGGGGTTGAAGAAAGTGATTTTCCAGGTAAAGGACCATGAACATGTTTCTACAAGCAGCTGTGCTCCCTTTAGGTGTAGTGGTTTGTGTTCATGGGGGTAAAGTGTATCTGCATCTGAATCTACCTGGTGTGATTCGCAGTGTACCTGTGTTTGTGTGTTTCCCTAGGTTTATGTACCCTTAAATAGAAAATTGCTAATGTAGACTTTCTCAATCAAAATGTCCATCCCAATATATATGAGTATATACTATTTTCACATTTATCAAATTGTATGCTTTAAATATGAGCAGTTTATTTTATTTATCAATAAATTTAGTTTATTTTATTTATCAATAAATGCTGGGTGGAAAATTGCCTCATTGCTCATGAAAATGTTCACAGGGTTTTAAATGCACAAGAATTTGTTTGAGATTCACTGTAACTGGGTTAATAACTTTGTTTAATAATAAGTCTCAACTGTATGTAGGCCTTTCTATTTCCTCATGGCATTTTGACCAATCAGGATATAAGAAAAACAATGATAGCTGTCTTTATTTAAAATGTAATGAAAGTGTGGCTTGAGAATACAGATGAATTCTGCAGGGTTAGAAAGACAACATAGGGGAGCCAGGTGCTACAGTTTAGGCCCTTTCATCTCAGTTCCCATGCATTTCCTCTAAAGCCTCTACTGCCTGAGGAAAAACCCCAAAATCTAAACCCATTGCCATCGAGTCGATTCTGACTCATAGCGACGCTATAGGACAGAGTAGAACTGTCCTATAGGGTTTCCAAAGGGCAGCTGGTGGATTTGAACTGCCAACCTTTTGGCTAGCAGCCCAGCTCTTAAGCACTGTGCCACCACTGCCTGAGAAAAACTCTAAACTGATACTATGGAAAATGTGTCTCCGCTTACTTATGCCACACATGGCTTTTGTGTGCTGAGGCAAAAAAACATGTAAAATGAAAAAAAAAAAAAAGAAAATAGTCTTTTCAGAGACTGAGCATCAGAGTAGGCACTTAACTTCCTTCCTAGGGTAGAGAAAGATAAACTCAGCAGTGTGATAGGAAAATCATAGTCATGTCTTCTGTGAAACCTACTAGTTGAAATAGGTTTTTTGGTTTCTTCAGAGGACCTTTGTTAGGAAATAAGTCAAGTTATTTATTTTAAATAAATATAAATATAAAATGAGATGAATTACAACTTTACTTTTAGATCATGAATACTGTACATTGTATTTTAGTATAATTTGATTGCCCTGTAGGTAACAGTATTTTTTCCCTACAAAATAAAAATATGAGACAGCTCAATTCAAAAATGTCATGTTTACCCTGGAAACTACCTTCTGAAGACAAGCTTCCTAGTGGACTCTCTGGTTGAGACCAGGACCCAGAACTTTCCACTGGACCAGAAGTGGAACAAAATTTAGAGTGGCACAGAAAGACAAAAGAGACAACCATGTCACATGAGGCCAAGTGGATTCCAAGGTTTCAAGATCTGGAAAAGTAGTACAACACTATCACCTGAGCCATCCTTACAATGACACTTGTTCTCCTTGTGAATGAGAATGAGGTAGGACAAAGCCATCATGTCTGGTGTGAGCATAGTATAGACATCTTCCTAAAATCCTGGGGAGAGGTACTTCTTTTTGTTCCATCATCTTCTCCATCTACCTGTGTGACATACAAGGCTGTTTGCTTTGTGACTCACATGATTGTCATTTCACCAACAGAAATTGTGAGAGGCAGAGAGTAGAAATCAGGTGTCCACTTTTCCAACCCTGACTAGCCAGGAGATGGGTCATAAGGGATGGAATAAAGGGTTGGGCTAGAGACTTAGAGTTTGTAACACCTATTCTCCCTCAGCCAGGAGAGCTTCTGGAAATCACTTGAAAGCCAGTTATGATCTAGACACTGTAAGTCAAGGAGTTTATGGCCCAGAACATGTTTAAATTTAAGGATATCTCACAAAAGATGTCTGGTGAATACACCACTGGACTATGATTCAGTTCGGGTATGGAAATGTTACGCCCTCAGCTCTTTCATAACAATTGGGTCCCATACTAAGCTAGGTTGCCTTCCCATGACTCTATTCCAGACTCAAGGGTGATAATGGTGGGTGTCTGAAAACAATGAGTATCCCTCTGTCGCCTCTACTCCTGCTGCTCAGATTGCTAGGCCATGGTTTTACCTCTGTTTAAAAATTGGGAAGGAGATTGTTTTGAGGTTTAATGTTTAAATATTATCTCAGGGCAATAGTTTCAGGGGTTAATCCAACTTCACTGACTACAGAAAGTTTGGATTCCACTGAAAATTTGAAATTCTGTTTTCCCCCTTTTGATCGGGATTCTTCTCTAAACTCTTTGATCAAAACTATCCCCTAAAGTCTTCTTTAAACCAAGCAATAGTTTCTCTTAATTAGTAAAGCCTGTCTGTCTTGAGCATTGTCTTTTTTAAAAATTTTTTTATGGTACTTTAGATGAAGGTTTACAGAACAAATAGTTTCTCATTAAACAGTCAATACACATATTGTTTTATGACGTTGGTTAACAACCCCATGACATGTCAACACCCTCCCTTCTCGATCTTGGATGGCCTTTTTTTTGGTGAAAACGTACATAGCCAAAGTTACACCATTTCAAAAGTTTCTGCATGTACAATTCAGTGACATCGATTACATTCTTCCAGTTGTGCTGCTTTTCTCACTATCCTTTTCCAAATTATTCCATCACCATTATCTTCAACTCACTGCCCCCCAGGCTTCCCATCAAACCTTTTGAGTTGTTGTTGTCAATTTGATCTCACATACATAATTTTTTTTTAATGTTTAAATATTATCTCAGGGCAATAGTTTCGGAGATTCATCCAACTTCACTGGCTCTAGAAAGTTTGGATTTCATGGAAAATATGAAATTCCGTTATTCATTTGCCCCTCTTTTGATCGAGATTCTTCTATAGAATCTTTGATCAAAACTATCCCCTGAAGTCTTCTTTGACCCAAGCAATAGTTTGGCTTAATAAGTAAAACATGTCTGCCTTAAGTTCTGTTGTCTTTTAAAGAATTATCTATGTGGAACAAATTGACATCAGCAATTTGAAAGGTTAAATGAGAAGCTAAGGTGGCAGTAAGTTTATATTAATAGTAGTGGAATCATTTGGAAGAGGATAGAGAGAATGGTTGCACAACTTTAAGAATGTAGTTAGTGTCACGAATTGTCCATTTAGACATTGTGAATCTTTTGCTATGTATATTTTCAGCAAAAAATAACTTAAATGTAGAAAACAAGCTGGGAGGGAATACTCTGCTGGGAATTCCTTTTGGAAGTGGATGTTGGGCTTGTTGTTTTAGTATATCCAGGGCCTCATATAGTGTCTGGTAGTTGTGCAGGTGCTCAGAAAATATCCATTAAATTAATGATCAAACTAAGCCAACAAACTGCCAAGAAAAACAAGGGTAAGGAGGTTATGTCTTTCTCATCTTTGGATCTCTGGAGCTGCACTATCCAATGTGTCAGCCATTAGCCAGATTTGCCTGCTTAAAATTAATATAACTCATACATTCATTAATTCAGTTAAGTTCAATCAAATAAAACACCCAATCCTTCAGTCACATTTCAAATGCCCAGTAGTCTTATGTGCTAGTGGCTGCTGTACTGGACAATGCAGCAAGAACATTTTTATCATCACAAAATGTCTTGGACAGCTTCTCGGAGCCTGGCACTAAGCCTATTCATTGACATCATCTAACCCATAGCATGTCCATAATAGTTGGACTATCCAGTTGATAAGACTGGAATTTCAGGTTGATAAAATCACCCCACAGTGAATCTGAACAGGTAGAGAGTTCCTGTGAAAATGCAGATTCCGTCATCTCACTCCTCTGTTACCTCCCCATTCCATTCAGAGTCGCAGGGCTCTTGCCTTGAGAGCTATAATGTTCTGGTGAATATGGGGAAGAGGGAAGATGAAGGGGATTCCTTCACTTGATATCTCATTTCAAGGTTTGCAAACTCTCAGCAATGTCTTGTAGAAGGCTTCTACCTTGAGAAAGCCAAGGAAAAGTCTGAGAACCCAGTGATCTTGCATGGGCCAATATGGTCTCAAGTGAACAGGGAAGAATGGGTGCACAACTCTTTCTAATATCTTTCTTGCTGCTCTTTGTGTTTCTAAAGACAGCCTTGTGGAGAGCATACACGACATGAGCAGCAATGATGAAGATGTTACAGGTAGGTAACAACACTCGAGGTAGGATCCAATAAGAGAAGGTTCAAGGGAAAAGTCAGGTTATGCCTGACACTTTATATACTGTGAAAGGGAGATATGAAATAAGAGTGAGAAAGTAAATATATGAGGATGTCTGTTTGATTCTTTTTCATATTTAAATGACATAATATTAAGATATTGTGAATGTGAATGCTCTGGTTTTGTAAACATCTTCCATTGCTATAAAAGATGACCTTTCCAACAAGACCTGACCTTTCTACCAGACTTGGAAATATCAAAGCCTTTTGTTTGGTTGGTTTTATTTGGGAATTGAGCACAAGAAAATTTGTTTTGTATTTTGATGTTGACCTATGATGCTGTGAATGCAGTGAAATGTAACTCTCTCACAGGTACTTACTTGAACCTGGAGACACAGTTCTAGTGTGTGCCAAGTGAACGTTGGAAAGTAGACCTTATCCCTTCTGCATTTCCAGGTCGCATAACAGCATCTTCATGTTTCTGACTCATTGTTAACTCCTGTTTAAAGGGTACTTCCAGGGTTGGATGATGTAAATGATATTTACTGTGGGCTTCCTATACAAGGCCCCTTGCCCTGGAGAAATGAGGAGGGAAGCATAACATTGAGCACATTTTTAGCCTGCATTCCACAATCAAATCCCGAAACCTCGGACTAGAAATAAAACCTAAATTTCCTTCCATCTGAATGAGGCCTGTGTCCAGTTGGTTCTCAAGACCCTCCATTGCCTCATAGGAATTCTAGAGGGCATGTGTGAAGGGGATGTTGGGCTTGCTTCACACACTTGCTCTCACATATCCATTGGCCTGGTTTCCTGGAATTGACCAGACCCAGGACAGAGCTTCTGGCAGGAGGGTCAGGGGTTCTCTGCTCCTCTCTGAATACACTACTCCTCACAGAATACACTGCTCCCCCAGTCACTCTTTATTCCACTCATGCTGCACCCTATAACATTTCTTCAGTCCTTCCCAAGTGCCATTACTTAGGAGTCCATCCAAAGCTTGGTGAAAACCCTGGTAGATACCATTTATTCATGTGGTCACTCCTGCTGTGGAAACCCTATTGCCTCACTTGCAGACCAAGGGGTATTGGACAATTTACATCTAATCTTGTGTTCATCTTCTGTAATGGTCTAGGAAACTTATGGGGTTCTTGTGAAGATCAAATGTCTACCATGCATCTAAGGCCATCCTAGGCATGGACGAGTCTCTCATTTTTGGGGGTGGTTTTTGTTTTCTCTACTACAAAATCTGTCTTAGTTATCTAGTGCCGTTATAACAGAAATACCACAAGTGGATGGATTGCTGTAACAAAGGGAAATTTCTTCTCTCACAGGCTAGGAAGCTAGAAGTCCAATCTTAGGGAGCCAACTCCAGGGGAAGGCTTTCTCTGTCTGTCAGGTCTGGGGTAGGTCTTTGTCATCAGTCTTCCCCTGGTCTACAAGCTTCGCAGTGCAGGGACTCCAGGTAAAAAGACGTGCTCCCCTCCTGGTTGTTTCTTCTTGGTGACATGCGATCCCTCTCCTCTCTGCTCAATTCTCCCTTTTATATCTCAAAAGAGATGGACTCAAATTACAATCTAATTCTGTAGATTGAGTCCTGCCTCATTAACGTAACTTCCTCTAATTCTGCCTCATTAACATCATAGAGGGAAGATTTACAACACACAAGAAAATCACATCAGATCACAAAATGGAGGACAACCATACAATACTGGTATTCATGGCCTAACCAAGTTGATACATTTTTGGGGACACAATTCAATCCATAAAAAGGTCCAATACAAAGCCAGGCCCATTATAGGTGTTCCCTGGACAGGTTGGTTGCTTAATTAATCAGTCAGTTAATTGGAGACGTTGGCAGTATATCCTTGATATTTCCTCCAATATCTCTATAACTGAGAACAAAATATATTGGTGGAGGCTGACAAGGAAATGGGCAGTAATTAGAAGATAGAAACCCTGTAGGGAAGAAGTGAGGGAGGCAGGAAGAGGAGGAGGGCAATGTCAAGCACCAAGTCATTGAGACAGTAACTGCTTTTTTGGAATAACATGACACAGGCATTCCTTCCTACACGAAGTTTCAGAATTTGAGACCTGGGAAAGTACTCTGCAAAGAATGGGGTCTAGAGGGGATAAATCCCTCTATGAGCAGCAGGGGCCCAAGTTTTCCATTCAAACCTAACTATTCCCTTTCTTTACCGAGGCCATCCTATTGAGGTAGACACTGAAGACTACTTTGCAAACAGTAAGATTCAAACCTAGAGAACGGCAATCTGCAGGTAATTAATTCTCTCTGTATGTTTTTTTTTTAAATCCTCTATCTTATTTATAAACTATTCTTTTAGCTCTTTCCCAGTCCCTCTTTTCTTGGTCTCATCCAGGTGGTTGAGGTCTTTAGATAATTATTTAGATGGTCAACATTAAGATTCAGCACTTCATAAACATACATTTGGTTTTTGTTGAGAGGTGACCATATCAAGGCTGAACCTCCAGAATAGCTGGTATGAGGGTAGTAGCAAGCTTCTTCCATTTGGAGATGCAATGCAGGGTGAGATACACTCTCACTTGAGCCTCTGTGACAGGTGACAGATGCACTGATGTTGATGGAAACTTAGTTGTAGCATATCTCAGATTTGGTCAATATTAATTTGTTTTCATAGGCTTATTCATTCCTTAAATTCTGTGAGGACCCACTATGCTGAAAATTGCTTCTAAGATCTAGATGGGGTGAATAAGACAAAGCCGCTGCCCTCATGGGTCTTATATTCTAATCTGGAGATAAAAGAAATAAGTGAGGTAATGAATAAATAAATTATGCAAGACGATAAACAATGCAATGGGAGCCTAGGATGAGGTGACAGAGAACAACAGCAGAGATCTGTGTAGAGAGAGAAGTCAGGGAAGATCTGTGTGAGGAGGTAACAGCGAAGTTGAGACACGAATGGTGAGAAGGAGATGAAGGAAGATCATTGTAGGAAGAGTAGCTTCAAAGGCCTTGGGGTAGGAATGAGCATGGTCTAGACCAGGAAGAGAAAGTCTCTAACCGTCTCCGCCTCACCTCCCCCACCCCCGTCTCAAAGGTAATGTGAGAGAGTCTTGATTTCTATTTTTTAGGCCTTAATTTAATTATTATGTCCCCAGGTTCATTTCTATCCCTAGCCATAACCATCACCTTTTGAGCGGATGACTGCAACAGGCTTATAAAGTGGTTTTCCACTCTTGTCTCCATGCCCTGACACCCATTCCATCAGTTCCTGAATACGTCAAGCTATTTCTTCTTTGAGGTTCAGAGAATCCTACTCTGTCCAGCTTTCCCCTTCGCAATTTGTTTGTTTCATAGCCTTTATCACATTTTTCCCTGTTTAGATAATTTATATCTTTTAATTAAAATATTTCATTGTGTTTTTGGTGAAAGTTTACACAGAACATTAGATTCCCATTTAACAATTTCTACACAATTTTTTCAGGAACATTGGTTACATTTTCCACATTGTGTCGACTTCCTCATTCCGTTCTGATTGTTCTGTTTCCAGGAATCTAGTTTCCCTGACTCCTTGCCTTCTTGTTTTTGATTTTGAGTAAATGTTGACTGTTTGGTCTCATATAGATGATTTTTTAAAGGATAACAGGACTGTAAGTAATAAGAAAGCATAGGAGGAATTTAACTAGGGGAGGGGTGTATTCATAGTTATACTTCATAAATACACAACGGTGTGTGTAGAAAGTGGTCAAATGGGGAGACAGGTGCATAAGAATATAAATCATAGGACAACCCTGTCATAGCTACCTCTGAGGACTTACAGGCACTTGTCAGTCCTTCTTAGTGAACATGTTACAGTCCTTTATCAGCATGTCTCTGGAGCTGTGACTATTGCAAAGCTTCTGATCCGAGAACTTACTGTCTGTTACTCTCACAAGTCACTCTAGCTTCAATCTTCTCTTTCAATGTCCAGGTGGAATCATCATATATGGTGGACTAAGGCTTGCTATGGCCTCTAAAGTGCTGCATGAAGAACTGGATCACAGGAGGGAGGGTCTCCAGCACCAGATGCCACCATAAAGAAGATCGTGTTATTTCTCAAATAGGCTGCTGAGCAGCTGCTGCTCTCCATCTGGCTCCTGGAAGAAGGGATGTGGAAAGCTGCTGCCATCTGAGACCACATATCCAGATATCCATGTTCAACATCCAAATGGAACTCTAGGGGTTGCCTGGGAGTGTCCAAGTCACCTCTCCCATCTGTATTACTGTCACCTGGACGTCCCATGCTTTCTGTAAGTATGACAGGGGCAGGCGAAGGTATCCAGATAATTACAGTTTTCTATTGTCTCTAAAGTTTCCCCATTTTTGTGACAACTATATAATTTATAACTTTCGCTTAAAACGTTCATATTAAATAAATGTATTTCATGTGAAAATTTTTTGTCATAAGAAGAAGTAGAATTAACTCACCCACTTTTACCTTGTTGTTGTTGTTAGGTGCTGTCAACTCGGTTCCGACTCATAGCGAACCTATGTACTACAGAAGAAAACCATGCCCAGTCCTGCACCATGTTCACAATCATTGTTATGCTTGGGCCCAATGTTGCAGCCACTGTGTCAGTCTATCTTGTTGAGGGTCTTCCTCTTTTTCCCTGACCCTCTACTTTACCAAGCATGATGTCCTTCTCCAGGGACGGATTCCTCCTAAAAACATGTCCAAAGTATGCAAGACATAGTTTCGCAATCCTAGCTTAATCTAAGGAGCATTCTGGTTGTACTTCTTCCAAGACAAATTTGTTTGTTCTTTTGGCAGTCCGTGGTATATTCAATATTCTTCGCCCACACCACAGTTCAAAGGCATCAATTCTTCGGTCTTCCTTATTCGTTGTCCAGCCTTTGCATGCATATGATGGGATTGAAAATACCATGGCTTGGAGCAGGCACACCTTTGTCTTCAAGGTAACATCTTTGCTTTTCAACACTCTAAACAGTCTTTTGCAGCAGATTTGCCCAATGCAATGGGTGTTTTGATTTCTTGACTGTGGATTCCATAGATGTTCATTGTGGATCCAAGTAAAATGAAATCCTTGACAACTTCAATCTTTTCTCCGTTGATCATAATGTTTCTTTTTGGTCCAGTTGTGAGGATTTTTGTTTTCTTTATGTTGAGGTGTAATCCATACTGAAGTAGTCTTTGATCTTCATCAGTGAGTGCTTCAAGTCCTCTTCACTTTCAGCAAGCAAGGTTGTGTCAGCTGCATAACTCAGATAATTCTTCCTCCAATCCTGATGCCCTGTTCTTCTTCATATACTCCAGTTTCTCGGATCATTTGCTCAGCATATAGATTGAATAGGTATAGTGAAAGGATACAACTCTGAGGCACACCTTTGCTGACATTTAACCATGCAGTATCCCCTCATTCTTTTTGAACAACTGCTTCTTGATCTATATACAAGTTCCGCATGAGCACAATTTAGTGTTCTGAAATTCCCATTCTTCGCAATGTTATCCATAATTTGTTATGATCCACACAGTTGAATGTCTTTGCATAGTCAATAAAACACAGGTAAACATTTTCTAGTATACTCTGCTTTCAGCCAGGATCCATCTGACATATGTAGTGATATCCCTCATTCCACATCCGCCTCTGAATTTCTGGCAGCTCCCTGTCGATGTATTGCTGCAACCAGTTTTGAATTATCTTCAGCAGTATTTTACTTGCATATGGTATTCATATTGTTCGATAATTCCCACATTCTGTTGGATCACCTTTCTTTGGAACGGGCACGACTATCTACATTTTCCAGTCAGGTAGCCAGGTAGCTGTCTTCCAAATTTCTTGGCATAGACAAGCGAGCATTTCCAGCGCTGTATCCCTTTGTTGAAACATCTCATTTGGTATTCTGTCAATTCCTCGAGACTTGTTTTAAGAAACAGTAGTAGTAAAAATAGTAAGTATTTACGTATATGCATATGTGTGGGCATATATAATGAGCTTTTAATTAATTCTTTGTTGTTGTTTTTTAACTTGTTTCAACTTTTCTCAGTTAGGAAACCCTCTGGCAATGTCATTTCAATGGTGTATAGTTTACTTGACTTTTTGATTCCTTGGGTTCAATTCTAAAATGCAAACATCTGCATTCTGCCACTTATTAAGATGTTTGACCTAAGGTAGGTTAGAGCCTGTGACGCAGTTTTGCTCTCTCTCAAGTGAGAACAAATCATTTCTTTTGTGATCACCAGGGTAGATCCCGACCTTTCTTTAAAGAATCTTGTTGAGGCATTGTCATCCGTAATGGGATGAATTGTTGGTTAGGTTCATCTGAGAAATTTTACGTCACTTGGTGAATACCAAAGCCAAAAAACCAACACCATTGCCGTCAAGTTGATTCTGACTCATAGCAACCCTATAGGACACAGTAGAACTGCCCTGTAAGGTTTCCAAGCAGCGACTGGTGAATTTGAACTACCTGTATCATGTAGGTTATGTCGTGGAATATTTGGCCTATTGTGTCTCACTGATTTCACTTAGCATAATGTTTTAAAGGTTCAGCTATGCTGAAGCATGAACACAATTTCTTTTATGACTAATATTTCATGGTATGTATGTTTTTTTAAAATCCATTCGTTGATGGACACTTGAGTTGTTTCTACCTTTTGGCTATTGTGAATAATGTTACAAGGAGCATTGGTATACAAGTATCTTTTTGAATCCCTGCTTTCAAGTCTTTTGCTGGGTTCAAACTGCCAACCTAGGAGTGGAGTTCTGGGTCATATGGTAATTCAGTGTTTAACTTTTTGAGGAGCTGCCAAAGTGTTTTCCACAGTGGTTGTGCTATTTTAGCTTCTCACCCACAGTGAGTGAGGGTTCCAATTTCTCTGCATCCTCACCAACACTTGTTCTTTTCCATTTTTCTGATAATAGCCATCCTAGTGGGTGTGAAATGTTATCTCATGTGGTTTTGATTTACATTTCCCCTGTGACTAGATGACACTGAGCAGCTTTTCATGTGTTTGTTCGGAATTTGGTTATCTTCTTTGGAGAAATGTCTAATTAAGTCCCTTGACCATTTTTTAAAATTTGTAAGTAGATTGCCAGACCTTTCTTCCTAGTTTTTCTTAGTCAGGAAACTCCATGGAAACTGCTTAGCATCATAGCAACATGCAAGTCCCCACTGACAAAAGGGTGGTGCTTGTGCATGAAGTACACTGACCTTGAATTAAAGCTGGGCCTCCCGTGTCGGAGGTGAGAATTTTACCATTGAACAATCAATGTCCCCATTTTCCTTTATAATAAGGGTGGCTATTTGACACAGAACTTGCCAATAACATATACAAAGTCACTGAGTCTCATACTTTGCCATGTAAATAATGAAAAGCCTAAGAAAGAAAAAAACAGACTTTTTCTGCTCATCCTTCAGTCTTACTCTTTCTCATACAGCAGCCAGCTTGCCACAATGACAATGCGGGCTGTGTGGTAATGGAGGTAGAGTAGGCAGAAAGAAGAAGCCTGAGTCACTGATTACTTCGCAAAGCGCCTGTCTCATCCTGAACTGTAAACTCTGGAATTTCTTGTTATATGATGAGATAAAATGATGACGTTCTTACCTGTTTCAGTTTTCCATGTGTCTTGTCACTCAAAAAAATTCCCACCTGACCACTGAGATTGTTACTTTGTGTTGAGAGATTCTGAACATGGATTGTAATTTTGTGCCTTAGGAAAATGTCACGAAAACCTTCCTCCATTGCTGATGAGAGAGGGAGAGACAGGTATGACAATTAATCTTCTATTTGTTACTAAATTTTGGATTGGTCCTCTACTTTTCATCTTTATATTTCCTCAGCCTCTGTGGCTTTTACCTACAGCCCTTGGCTGAGACAATAATATCCTGGTGTTTAAGCTCAAGACTCACACCTAAGGTCTAGATTACTGTTACTCTCAACAATGTGTGATACTGTAGACCACTGTTC
>NW_004443971.1:131897-135008 GCF_000243295.1 Trichechus manatus latirostris
GCCTATACCTCTTCCAAGACGCATCATATAAATATGTGCGATTATCACTCTTAACATAATGAACCTTAATTATTTAATGCAATCTAATGCCCAAATAGACATAATGTGTTTCCCTTTGTATGTTACGCTGTTGCTGATAGCTGCTTTTGAGTTGGCCCTGACTTATAGTTACCCCATGCACTACGGAATGAAACAAACCATTGTGATTCATAGGATTTTTAATTGACTGATTTTCAGAGTCGATCAGCAGGCCTTTTTTCCTAGTCCATCATAGTCTGAAAGCTCCACTGAAACCTGCTCAGTACCATAGCATCACACAAGCCTCCACTGACAGATACGTGGTGGCTACGTATGAGGTACGTTGGCTGGGAATTAAAGCCAGGTGTCTCACATGGAAGGTGAGAATTCTACTACTGAACTACCAATGCCTCTTAACATTTTGAGGAATCTCCAAAATGTTTTCCCTAGAGGCAGTACCATTTTAAACTGCTACCATTAATAATAGCCACACTAGTAGGTGTGAAGTGGTATCTCATTTCTGTTTTGCTTTGCATTTCCCTAACCACTAATGACTTTGAACATCTTCTCATATGCTTATCGGCCATTTGTATAGATCTTCTTTGGAGAAATGTCTATTCAGATCCTTTGACCATTTTTTATTGTGTTATTTATCTTTTTGTTGTTGAGTAGTAGAAATTATTTATATATTCTGGATATTAAACCCTTATCCGATGTATAATTCCTAAATAGTTTCTTCAATCTGTAAGTTGTACCTTCACTTCATTGATAAAGTCCAATGCACAAAAGTTTTAATTTTGATGAAGTTCAATTTATCTATTTTGTCTTTTGTTGCTCTTGATTTTGATGTCACATCTAAGAATCTATTGTCAAAAACTAGGTTCTGAAGCACTACCCATACGTTTTTACTCTAAAAGTTTTATAGTTTTAGTTTATATATGGTCATTATTCTAGTCTAAGTTAATTTTTGTATATAGTGTGATGTCTGGGTCTAGTTTTATTCTTTTGCACTTAGAGACCCAGTATTCCTAGCCCCATTAGTTCAAGAGACTTATTTTTTTTTTCCACAGGGAAGATTTTTCACTTTTGTGGTAAATCAATTGACCATAAATGTGTGGGTTTATTCTTGACTCTCAGTCCTCCTCCATTGGTCTCTATGTCTATCCTTATAGCAGAACCAGACTTTTGGATCAATTGTAGCTTTACAGTACATTTGTTAATATGGATATGTGAGTTGTCCTACTTTGTTCCTCTTTTGAAGATTGCTTTGGATTGATTCAAGCCTTGTTGAAATTCCATATGATTTTCAGGACTTGCTATTGGCTGTTAGAATTTTGATAGGGATTGCAGTGAATCAATAGATCACTTTGGGTACTATCGACATCTTAACAATCCTTGAACACAGGTATCTTCCCATTTATTTAAATTAAAAAAAAAAAGTTTCCTTTGAGTTGACTCCGACTCATGACCATCTCATATGGTTCAGTGTAGAACTGCACTCTGAAGGGCTTTCAATAGCAGGACTTTTGGAAGTACATCTCCAGGCCTTTCTTCTGAGGTGACTTCCATTTATTTAGATCTTTTTAATTTCTTACAGCAATGTTTTATACTTTTCCATGTACAAGTCTTTCACCTCCCTGGTTAAATTTATTCCCAGGTCTTTCTCTTCTTTTAGATAAAGTTTTCCGGAAGGAGGTAAAAATGAATCAAGCTTCAGAGAAAGAGGTCTGGCCAAGATGGGGCCTGGAGGTCCAGCTCCCTCTGCACACTGCCTGCCTCAGAGCCCTGGGACTGAAGCCTGGCTTTGGGGGCTAAGGGAGCTGTGAGCTTCACAAGGCAAACATGCATGATGGCGATGCGAGGAAAGAAAGGTTCTAAAACAAGCTGTGCATTTCTCTAGTAGCCTGGCCTATTCAGATCAGTTTGCGATGGGGCCTCACCTCCCCCCCCATCCTGTCACGGCCTCCTTAGGCTTCCCAGCCTTGTGCAGCTCCCTGAGGGTGAGCAAAGGGCAGCGTTGGGGATCTCCAACCAGTCCTCCCTGCCTGATGAACACCTCCTGCCCTCCAGCACAGCCTTTCCCCACTACACTCCTTTTGTCTGCCCCATCTCTGCAGACTCCCAGTGGGGCATGATTCACAGTCTCTAGCATGGGGGTGAGAGCTAGGTGCTGGTCTCTTCCCCTCCCCCTAGGAGAGGGAGGTCATCACAGAGTCACCCTGGAGCCAGATCAGTCTTGTCCCTCCTCACTCTCCCAGCGTGTGCCATCTGCCACCTGTCAGCCTCTCTTCACAGGCTTCCATCTCAGCTTCTGACGAAGGTCGGGGGAGTGGCTGATTTGGCCCTCTTTCCTGGATCCTTCCCAGGCACTTCGTGGCCTCTGTCCTCACCTTGGCCTTTGGCAGCCTCTCATCGCCTAGCCCCAGCCTATTTTAACTGCTGTAGAGTAGAAATTTAAAAGAGAAACACAGTATCTCTCCTACTCTGTTAAAGTGTAGCTTGGAATTCACACTTAATTTTTAATTAATAAATTTTCCTGTTGATCTTTTTATAACAATACATAGAGAACTTAAATCTAAATTCTTATAAAACTTCAAAACTTCATAATACTGCATACAGTTGATCTTTGTTTGTTTTGACCATATGGCCACCAGTGGACACTTGGATTGTGTCTAGTATTTTGCTCTGACAAAGTTTTCTCTAGTGAATATAAAATGTCAGTTTCTGAGATCCAGGTATCAAAAGTTTAGCCATGTAAGTCATTCTGAACTAAGACAAGTTAAATCAAAATGAAGAGGTTTTAACATGACTTTGTAAAATGATTATATGAAAATTACATTTCTTTCAGGTTTTAAGCCATTGCTTTAGGTTTTATTGTCAACTATATCATAAACAAGGAGTGCATAAACTGTTTATGTATAGTTTAAGTAACAAGAATCTAAATCGCTGGTAATAAATAGACCTTGTCAGTTTTTATGGCCTCCGAGTCTGTCCCACCCTGATCTCATCTACTTCTTGCCTGGACATTATTGCTATCTACATTTGAGAAGTTTATTATTATTACAGTTATTATGTCTTTGACACACAAGTCTT
>NW_004443971.1:135442-137237 GCF_000243295.1 Trichechus manatus latirostris
ATTATTTTGCTTTTCCTTGCACTAACTCACTAAAGATAAATATGCTTGTGTTCCTGCTTATTCCCTGACTGGGGCATTTTCTTTATAGAACTTATTAACACCACCTGACTTCTTGTTATGGTTGTTGTTAGTTGCTGTGGAGTTAATTCTGGCACATAGCAACTCCATGTGTTCAGAGTAGAACTACTCCGTAGGGTTTGCAAGGCTATGGCCTCTCGGAGCAGATTGCCACGCCTGTCTTCCAAGGAACCTCTGGGAGGCTTTGAACTACTAGCCCTTAAGCTAGCAGTCAAGCTCTTAAGTAGTTGTGTCACCCAGGGAACTTGGCATTATATTTTGTTTATGCACTGCCCACTCCCACAGAATTTATGATCCATGTGCATTTTTGTTTAGTGCTGTATTTGCTCAGTCCGTGTGAAGTAGGCTCTGTGTCAATATTACCTAAATCAATTTTAACAAATTAAGGAGCCTGAGTAAGGACCTGAAGGAAAGCAGTCTTACCTGAGACACGGGGCTCTGCCAGGAGAAGGAGATCCAGGTTGTCTGAATTGAATACAGTGTTTCCTTTGTCTCCTGTCCTGTTACCCAGTAGGCTCTAGATCACCCATGTAATTGAGGATTAACAACCAGAATAATAAGCAAAGTGTAAGTATATGAACAGAAATGGAGTTGTCAGGCAGGATATTAGTCTCAGGCACATTGACCTGCATTTTGACTCTGGCTCAGCAACATTATCATTTGGGTGGTATTGAGCACGTGATTAATAAACTATAACTTTCCTTCACTATAACCTGTTTGAAACAATATCTGCTAAGGAGAGGCATGAGGGAAAAATGAGCTGGTGTGCCAAATATTGGTAGTCTAGGACCTTGTTAACTGTCTTACTGTGTATATTATAACTTTGCCATGATTATTTTGCTACTAATAAATTCATACTTGCCAATCACCAGGGACTCCAAGGACCAAAGTACTGACTCAGTGTCAGGGAAGTGTTCATTGCTCTTCCCTGTCTTCTCACATGACATGCCTTTCTCCATGAGCACCATGTGTGCAACACCCATTTGTTCTCCCAGAGTAGCAAGAGGAAGACCTAAGGTGAGTGCAGATGGCAGTCATCTTGGACCACTGGGTCAGGGGATACCAGGAGGCAAGAATCCTTTTACGGACCAGGTCTTCATGGAGGGAATGAGATTTTAATAAATCAGTTAGAAAAAGTCTCTTTTGGGTTGAAGAGTATGTACTTCACAGATACCTGAGCTTGTTTTTATGACTTTCATCAATCCTAACACATCTGTTAGATCATTCCCTTTCTTTCTTTTAATATTTCATATGCATTGTGTCCAATACCTTTGTAGTTTGCTCTTCTAATTACACCCTATTTATGTCACCATCACTCCCAATCTTCATGGAAGTATTTCCTAATTAATTGCCTTTTGACCATTGCCAAAGTACTGAAACAGCAAAATGTGTCAAAGCTTTTGTTTTTTACAATTACCTTTTCCATATGAGGAATTCCTTTCTTTTTTATTCCATACTGTGAAGCTCATCTTAAATCATGGGGTCAGTTTCTCAAAACCTTAATGATGGAGAAAAGCTATCCACCGAAAATTTAATAGTACGATTCATGAAAAATGACACCTGGTCCTCTCTGATAGGAGAAATCTGCGAACTGCTCTGCATTGAAGATCAAGAAAACTTATGTGAGGTGAGTGACATTCACTCCCGAGGCAGCAGTGCTTCAGGAGAGAGTCCTAAGAAGGTGTCATGGCATTAAAATATATATATATATATATAT
>NW_004443971.1:137354-144047 GCF_000243295.1 Trichechus manatus latirostris
CCAGTGGCTCTGCAGGGTAAATATCTGGCAATCTGCTTCCATAATAATTGTAGTCCAGAAAACCCTGTGGGGCACTTCTACTCTGTCATACATGGTCACTATGAGTGACACACACATTTAATATGTGTATACATGTGGATATACTCCCATTGCCGTGGAGTGTCTTTCAACTCATACATGGCAACCCTATAGAACAGTGTACAACTACCTCACAGTGTTTTCAAGGCTTATATAATATAGATATATATCTATATGTATCTGAAACCTGTTGCCATCAAATCTATTCTGACTCATAGCTGTGCTGCTAGGTGTGTTTGAACCACCAACTTTTAGATTCTAGTTGAGTGCAAAACTTTTGTGCTATGCAGGTATCTTACATATGTATATAAAACCAGCTCTACTATCGTGTGTTTACAAAACTTTCACAGTACAATATTTTCGTAAATGTGGGTCAGATATTGAATATTTGAAACATATTTCACTTACATACAATTATCAGAAAGCCCCATGTTTTAGAAACAGTGAAAATAATGGTAGCATCTCTAGCAGATGATTTAATCTTTGAAACATGAGACAATTCAGAGCAAAATATACATGTTTACTGTGTATGGTAATGGTGAAATAGTAACAAGTTTGTATTCAACACCATGCTGCCTATTTTTAGAAGATATACAGTAAAGAACCTCTGTGAAACTAATGAAGACAATCAATATGAACAGACCTTCAGCTGGATTCCAAATCTTTCTGTGTCCAAAAGAACCCCTGTGGAAGCCTATCCCTCTGAATGCCTTGAGTGTGGAAGTCCTTGATCGATCATTCATCACTTAGGCATATGAGATCTCCCTCTGGATGCAGTGCCTATCAGTGTAAGGAATGTGGAGAAGCTTGCAGTTGTCCCTCTTACCTCCGCACTCCTGCGAGGACTCTTACTGGGGGAAACCCTATCAATGTAAGGAATGTGGCAAAGCCTTTAGTAGTCCGCATACCTAACTGTACATATAAGAATTCACAGTTGAGAGAGTCTTTATGAATGTAAGGAATGCAGAAAAGCCTTTTGTCATTCCTCAAGCTTCACTAGACTATGAGAAGTCACAATGGAGAGAGGCTATAAATGTAAGGAATGTGGAAAGCCTTTAGTTGATCCTCAGACCTCACTGCACATATATGAATTCACAGTGGAGAGAGGCTTTATGAATAAAAGGAATGTGGGAACATCTTTAGTTGATCCTCAGACCTCACTGCACATATAAGAATTCACAGTGGAGAGACGCTTTATAAATTTAAGGAATACAGCAAAGCCATTAGTCATCCCTCAAGCCTCACTAGACATATGAGAACTTACAGTGGTGAGAGGCCTTAGGAATATAAGGAATGTGGGAAAGCTTTTATTTGGTCCTCACACCTCACTGTACATATGAGAGCTCACTGTGGAGAGATGCCTTAAGAATGTAAGGAGTGTGGGAAAGCATTTTGTCGGTCCTCAAAACTCAGATCACATATAAGAACTCACAGTGGAGAGAGGCTTTATGAATGTAAGGAAAAGGCAAAGACTTTAGTGGTCCTAAAACCACACTACACATATGAGAACTCACAGTAGTGAGAGTCCTTATTCATGAAAGGAAATGTGGGAAACCCTTTAGTCAGCCCTCAAACCTCAAATCACTTTTAAGAACTCACAGTGGAGAGAGGCTTTATGAATGAAAGGAATGTGGGAAAGCGTTTAGTGAGTCCTCAGATCTCACTGCACGTTAAAGAATTCACAGTGGAAAGAGGCCTTAAGTAAGGAATGTGGGAAAGCCTTTAGTAAGTCCTCACGCTTCACTGAACATGTAAGAATTCACAGTGGAGAGAGGCCATATGAATGTAAAGAATGTGACAAGGCCTTTAGTAGGCCCTCAAACCTCACTACACATAGAATTCACTGTGAAGGGAGGCCTTATGAAGGTAAGGAATTGGTAAAGCCTTTAGGTGGTCCTCAAACCTCACTACACATATGAGAACTCACAGTGGTGAGAGTTCTTATTCATGAAAGGAAATGTGGGAAAGCCTTTAGTCAGCCTTCAAACCTCACTGAGTATATAAGAATTCATAATGGAGAAAGGCCTTATGAATGTAAGGAATGTGTTAAAGCCTTTCATCAGTCCTCACATCTCACTGCACATTAAAGAATTCACAGTGGAAAAAGGTCTTAAGTAAGGAATGTGGGAAAGCTTTTAGTCTCCAGTGCTTACTGAACATAAATAACATCACAGTGGGAGAGACATCATGAAATGTAAGGAATGTGGGAAAGCATTAGTTATTCCTCATCCTGCACTGAAAACATAAGAAATCACCCTGGAGAGAAACATTTTGAATATATGCAATATGGGAATTCTTTTGTGAATCCTCAATACCCCTCACTAATCATATAACAATTCACAGCAGAGACAGGTTTTATAAATGGAAGAAATTTGTCCATCTATATAAATTATTATGATGAAACAACCAGCGTTCAGTTGCAGACATTCACTTCATCCTTTAATATAAGCATGCATCTCCTACAAATAAGGCCAATTTCCCACCAAAAAACCCCAGATCTTTGTTGTCCCATAAAACAAATGAAAATTTCTCCAGTTTTCAGTTAAGTATCTATTATAGTTGTTCCTTTTTTGAAGCTAGTATCCATATAAGATTTCCACATTCCCTTTCTGTTTGTAGACCTGTTTAATCTGTCTTACACAGAAACATTCTCCTGCTTGTCTTATAAAATGTTAACATTCTCAGCATTCTGACACGGTAAAACCTGTGATAGCCAGAAACCGTGAAAATCAGAAACCTGTCATAGAAGGAAAAGTCACTGGTGTTTATGAGGTAGGATTTTTAAAAGAAAGTGAGAGGAAAGTGGTAAGCACCATGTCAAAGATGAAAAGCAGGTGAGACTCGGAAAAACAATGCAGTCGCATCAAGTTCCAGCTCTCATAGCTTTCACTGTATTTATTATGATTTTGTTTAATTACTTCATCGTCTGTATTTTCTGCAGTGTTGAGGCTAACACAGTTCTGTATAATACAAATGTAATGTAAGTCAAAGATGTAATGTAAAATATTTTACAGGCCATATTACCTCTTACTGTTGAGTCGATTCCGACTCATAGCAATCCTATAGGACAGAGTAGAGCTGTACTAGGTTTTCAAGAGCAGCTGGTGGACTCGAACTAGCAACCTTTTGGTTAGCAGGCAGACTCTTAATCACTATGCCACCAGCACCGTATTAGAAAATTAAAAACGTAAATGTGAATTTTAAAATTTTTTTATTGTATTTTATCTGACAGTTTAAAGAACTCATTAAACAGTACACATATTGTTTTATGACATTGGTTAACAACCACATGACATGTCAACACTCTCCCTTCTTGACCTTGGAGGACTTTTTTTGGTGAAAATATACATAGCCAAAGATACACCATTTCAAAAAATTTCTACGTGTACAATTCAGTGACATCGATTACATTCTTCCAGTTGTGCTGCTATTCTCACTATCATTTTCCAAATTATTGAATCACCATTATCTTCAACTCAGTGTCCCCTAAGGCTTCCCATCAAACCTTTAGAGTTGCTGTTGTCAATTTAATCTCACATAGATAATTCTTTTTTTTGTACTTTAGATGAAGGTTTACAGAACAAATAGTTTCTCATTAAACAGTACACATGTTGCTCTACAACAATGGTTAACAACCCCATTAAATGTCAACATTGTCCCTTCTCAATCTTGGGTTCCCTATCACCAGCTTTCCTGTGCCTTCCTGCCTTCTATTCCTTGTCCCTGGACTGTTGTGCTTCATTAGTCCCATTTCATTTTATGGGGCTGAACAGTGAACCATGGGAGTGACTTCATCATTGAGCTAAAAGGGGGTCAGGGGTCATACTCTTGCAGTTTCTCCAGTCTCTGTCAGGCCAGTAAATCTGCCTGCTCAGACATAACCAAATAAAACAAAAAAGCAGGATGAAACAAACAAATCTGCAGTCAATAAACAAGGAAAAAACTATTGAATGCCCCAAAGACAGCAGACAACATCAAAACATACACAAAAATAGGATAGTATGGTTCCAGTAGGCACCCAAAATAAAACACCAGAAGACTTTCCAGTAGAAGAAAAGGCACTAGAACCACCCGATAGGGAATTCAAATCTCTAATATTCAGAATAATCCAAGAATTGAAGTAAAAGCAGGCAAAAATGAGGAAAAAATAGACAAATTCATGGAAAAGGCAGACAAATTCATGTAAAATACAGACAAAAAAATGGAAGAATTCAAGAAAATACAGGAAAAAATGCTAAAATAAATTCACAACTACAAACCATACAAAAACAACAATTAGAAATCCAAAAGATAAACAACAACATTTCAGAAATGGACAGTGTCATAGAAGGGTTGAGGAGCAAGTTTGAAAGGATGGAAGACAGGATCAGCAAAATTGAAGACAAACACTTGGATACAACTTTGAGGAAAAATCAGAAAAAAAACGAAGAAAAATGAAGAAACGGTGAGAATTATGTGGGATACAATCAAAAGCAAAAACTTGTGAGTGACCAGAGTTCCAGAACAGGCGGAGAAAACAGAAAACACAGAGGGGACCATTGAAGAATTGTTGACAGAAAACTTCCCCTATATCATGAAGGAAGAAAGTTGACCATCCAAGCCGCTCAATGAACCGCATATAGGATAGACCCAAAAGAAAATCACTAAGACATATCATAATCACACTCGATAAAACCAAAGACAAACAAAGAATCCTGAGAGCAGCTCTAGAAAAACAAAAAGTCACATACAAAGGAGAAACAATAAGAATAATCTTTGATTATTCCGCAGAAACCATGCAGGCAAGAAGGCAATGGGATGAAATATATAAAACCTTGAAAGAAAAAAACTGCCATCCAGGAATAATATATCCTGCAAAACTCTCACTCAGATATGATGGTGAAATTAGGTCATTTCCAGAAAAACAGAAATTAAGGGACTGTGTAAAAACAAAACCAAACTTACAAGAATTATTAAAGAGAGTCCTTCAATCTGAGTACAAACAACATCAGACCACAGGATGAATCTAGGACACAGGATTGTACGAGCCAGATACCAACCTAGGAAACGAACTCGCAGGGACTATCAAAAACCAAAAGAATTACAACAGGGAATCAGAGAGGTTAATCTGTAAATGACAACAGCATCAGAACAATAAAAGATGCAACAAACAGTATAGGTATAGAATGTTCTAATGGAGAGGAAGGCAAGGAATACCAAGTAATAATAGACTGGTTCAAATCTAGGAAGATAAGGGTAAATTTCAAGGTAACCACAAAGAAAGTTAACAAACCTACTCATCAAAATAAAGAAGAAAAACATAAAGTCTCAGTAAAAACAAAACCTACGAAAACAAAAGAAATGAAAAAAACCCACAAACAAGAGGAATTCAGCACAGGAGAGTAAGAGAAACAAAGAAAACATCAGCAGCACAAACGAAAGCATTGCAAAATGACAGCAATTAACTCACATCTATCAATAATTACACTGAATGTAAATGGCCTCAATGCACCCATATAGAGATGGAGAGTGACAGAATGGATAAAAAAGCAGGATCCATCAATATGCTGTCTACTAGGGGCACACCTTAGAAACAAAGATGTAAATTTATTAAAAATCAAAGGTTGGAAAAAATATATCAAGCGAACAACTACCAAAAAAGAGCAGAAGTGGCAATACTAATCTCAGATAAAATACCTTTTAAAACAAAATTGACCACAAAATACAAAGAAGGACACTATATAATGATTAAAGGGATGATCCGTCACAAAGACATAGGCATAATAAACATCTACACACCCAATGACAGGGCTCCAAAATACACTGAAAAGAGAAATTGACAGTTCCACAATAACAGTAGGACACTTCAACAAAACACTCTCAGTAAAGGACAGAACATCTGAAAAGAAACTCAGCAAAGATACAGAAGACCTAAAGGGCACAATCAGCCAACTTGACCTCATAGACATATATAGAACACTCCATCCTAAACCTGCAAAGTACACATTCTTTTCCAATGCACATGGAACGTTCTCCAGAATAGACCACATCTTAGGCCACAAAGCAATCCTCAATAAGATCAAAAACGTTGAGATAATACAAAGTATCTTCTCTGACCACAATGCCATCAAGGTAGAAATTAACAACAGAAAGAGCAAGGAAAAAATCAATTACATGGAAACTGAATAACACCTTCCTTACAAACCACTGGGTAATAGAAGAAATCAGAGATGGAATAAAAAATTTCCTAGAATCAAACCAGAATGAAAACACATCATACAAAAACCTTTGGGACACAGAAAAGGCAGTCTGCAGAGGACAATTTATAGCAATAGATGCTCTCATCAAAAAAGAAGAAAGTGACAAAATCAAAACATTTACTACACAACTCAAACAAATAGAGAACAGCAAAAAAGCCCACAGCCATCAGAAGAAAGGAATTAATAAAGATCAGAGCAGAAATAAATGAAATAGAGAATAGAAAAACAATAGAAAGAATCAACAAAACCAACAGTTGGTTCTTTGAAAGAATCAACAAAATCGACAAACCACTGGCAAGACTGACAAAAGAAAAACAGGAGAGGACGCAAACAACCCAAATAAAAAATGAAACGGGCAACATTACAATAGACCCAA
>NW_004443971.1:146101-154259 GCF_000243295.1 Trichechus manatus latirostris
AATGGATGAAACTGGAGGACATTGTGCTGAGTGAAATAAGTCAATCACAAAAGGACAAATATTGTATGAGACCTCTATTGTAAAAACCCATGAAAAAGTTTACACACAAAAAGTAACAATCTTTGTTGGTTATAAGGGATGGGAGGGGTAAGGGGAAGTACTAAATAGACAATAGATAAGTGGTAACTTTGGTGAAGGGTAAGACAGTACAAAATACTGGGGAAGCCAGCACAACTTGTACAAGGAAAGGTCATGGAAGCTCCATAGACACATCCAAACTCCCTGTGGGACTGAATTGCTGGGCGGAGGGCTGTGGGGACCATGGTCTTGGGGAACAGCTAGCTCAATTGGCATAACACAGTTTATAAAGACAATGTTCTGCATTCTACCTTGGTGAGTACTGTCTGGGGTCTTAAAAGGCTGTGAGCAGCTATCTAAGATTCTCCACTGGTCTCACCCTTTCAGGAGCAAGGGAGAATGAAGAGAACAGGATAGAAGGAAAAGATTAGTCCAAAGGACTAATGGACCACAGCTCCCAAGGCCTCCACCAGGCTGAGGCCAGTACAGCTAGATGGTTCCCGGTTACCACCACTGACTGCTCTGACTGGGATCACAACAGAGGGTTCTGGACAGAGCTAGAGAAGAATGTAGAACACAATTCTAACACACACAAAAATACCAGATTTACTGGCCTGACAGAGACTGGAGAAACCCTGAGAATATGGCCCCGAGACACCCTTTTAGCTCAGTGGTGAAGTCACTCACAAGGTTCAGTGTTCAGCTGGGGATTGGACAACTGTATAAAGAACGGGACTAATGAGGCACAGCAGTCAAGGGACAAGACTAGAAGAGAGAAGGGGACAAGAAAGCTGGTGATAGGGAAACCAAGGTTGAGTAACGACAGCGTTGACATGTAGTGGGGTTCTTAACCATTGTCATAGGGCAATATATCTGTACTGTTTAATGAGAAACTATTTTGTTCTGTAAACCTTCATCTAAAGTGAGAACAGCAGCACAACTGGAAGAACTTAATCGACGTCACTGGATTGTACATGTAGCAATTTTTGAAATGGTGTATCTTTGGCTGTGTATATTTTCACCAAAAAAAAAAAAAATGTCCTCCAAGGCCGAGAAGGGAGCATGTTGACATGTCATGGGGTTGTAACCAACGTCATAAAACAATATATGTACTGACTGTTTAATGAGAAAATATTTGTTCTGTAAACCTTCATCTAAAGTACAATAAAAAACAAATTAAAAAAATTAAAGTTTACTCAGTTTCTTAGTTGCACTAGCCACATCGCTTTTTGACACAACCGTATTAGTGTTTGAATGTAAAAGAAGTCCATGGATGACTTTGTACTTTCCTCTTGCAGACCAGTAATCAACCATCTCTCCCCAAACCTCCCGTTCTTTTTACAAATTAACATCTGTGCAATACATGGGCTCAGTGCTAAACCAAAACCTGTTGCCCGAGTCAATTCTGTCTCGGCCTTTCGGCAAACATCTGAAATACATATTTTCTTACATCATAAATACATATTCTTATTCCCAATACGAACTTAAGATTATAAGGTTTTGTTTTTTTTTAAATTTTAATGTGAAAGAAATGGTGCTGTACAATGTTAAATAGGCAAACTACACTTTATTCAGGCTGTTGTGATAGGAGAGAGACCTCAGCGTAAGTCTGAGTTCAGCTCCAATGTCTGAGGTGAGGCAAGGGTTTTTAGTGAGTTTTGGGTGACAGGGGGCACTGGAAACTTAGTAAGAGGAAGTTGGCAACCAGAAATAGGGCAGGAGGATGGATTTTAGACAAGAATTCTAATAATTTTCAGAAATATTTGCTCAGGGTTGATTTATTAGGCTGAAGCAAGCAACCTTCATAGGGTAAATGGTATAAACGAGCAAATGTTGTCCCTTTCTGTTCTTTTATCTTTGTCTGTCTTTTTTCTTTTAATAAAAACCTTGGTCCCTAGTAACATTTAAATAGTTTCAATATAATTATACTAATAGTACTACTAACTAAAAGCTTATTCTCTAAAGTAATGAGTGTTTTTTGCCTTTCTTTTTGTACTTACTGGTTACACATTTACATTAAGGATATTAACATAAGATTACCATGCTCAGACATTGGCTTTAGCACAGACTCTATCCTGCATGGTTAAGCGATCAGTTTGATATTCTTTGCTGCTATCGAGTTGGCTCCAACTTGTGGTGACCTTATGTATGTTGTTTTTTGTGTGCTGTGGCGTCAATTCCAATTCACAGCAACCCCATGGGACAGTAGGTTTTCTTGGCTGTAATCTTTACAGAAGTAGATGGTTAGGTCTTTCTCCCGTGGAACCGCTTGGTGGGTTTCAACTGTCAAGCTTTCTGTCAGCAGCCAAGTGCTTAACCATTGCACCACCTTGATCTCATGCATAACAGTAAATACTTGTATTTCTGTTACAGCAGCACTAGATAACTGAGATGGTATGTTTCAGTATTGCCTTCCAAACTAAGGGGCTAATCTTTCAGCATTATATCAGACAGTGTTACGTTGTAATCCACCAGGTTTTCATTGACTGATTTTCTAAAGTAGATCGCCAGGCCATTCTTCCTAGTCTGTCATAGTCTGGAAGCTGCACTGATATCTACAATGGGTAACGCTGCTGGTATTTGAAATACTGGTGGCATAGCTCCCTGCATCAGCAACATATCAGCCACCACAGTATGACAAACTCACAGACAGGCAGTGGCAGTTTGATACGCTAGTACGTTTACTCGTTTGTGTTTACATATAATTTCAAGATTTGCTTTCATTTTCAATTATTCCTTTAACATATAAAGCTTTCACATGGTTCAAAATTCAAAATCTATATGAAAAGGTGCATTCTGCAGGCTGGCTTCCTCCTACCACCTGTGCTCTGTTAATATCACCACCAGTCGCTAACCATTTCCATTTTAATTGTTTCCTGTGTAACCTTTCAGTGTTTCTCAGAAAATTCCTCCCACAGAATACATAAATACATACATAAAATGTATGTTATTTATCATGTTTTCTTCACTTTTCCCCACTAAACAATATATCGTGGACATCCATCTAGTATAGAGGAGGCCCAGGCAGAGGCATTGGCAAAGGCTGTGCCCGTGTTCAGTAGAGCTCAGGAGGGTTGGTGGGCGTTTTACTTCTGTCTCCAAATGTCTCTGGTGAATGCCGTTGTTGTGTGCTATTGAGTGCATTCCAACTCATAGTGACCACATAAGACAGAGCAGAACTGCCCCATAGGGTTTCCAAGGCTGTAATCTTTAAAGGAACAGATCTCTAGGTCTTTTCTCCCGTAGTGTCTGGTGGGTTCTAACCGCTTGTTAGCAGCAAAACGCTTACCTCTGCGCAACCAGGGCTCCTTCCTGGTCAATGACTGTGTGTAAATATCCTGACAGTTCACCCAATAGTACCTTGTTAGGCTGTGCTCATCAAGTGGCGACAAAAAGAACCAAACTCCTTCAAGTCTTTCTTTTTTCTTACAGATTGAATATTTTCAGTTTTAAACATATGGTTCAAATGTTTACCTTTCATATCAGTGTTATTTATAATTCCTAGCACTTTAAGGCCCTTCTATTCATGGACAGGTATTTTATGGAGGCTAGTCTCTGCGAGAAGACCTGGTGGTCCAGTGGTTAAGAGCTACAGCTGCTAACTAAAAGGTGGGTAGTTCAAATCCACTGGTTGCTCCTTGGAAACCCTATGGAACAGTTCTACTCTGTTCTGTAGGGTCACTATGAGTCAGAATTGACTTGACAGCAATCTTTTTTTTTTTTAGTCTCTGTGAAGAAACCCTGGTGGCAGAGTGTTTAAAGCACTTGACTGCTAACCCAAAGGCTGGCAGTTTGAACCCACCAGCTGCTCCATGTGAGAAAGATGTGGCAGTCTGCTTCCATAAAGATTTACAGCCTCAGAAACCATATGGTGCAGTCCTTTGGGGTTGCTATGAGTTGGAATTACTCTACGGCAATGGGTTTGGTTTCTTTTGGTTTGGTCTCTGTAAGCCACCACCCATCTGTCACTTTGTTGTATTGTGGTGGCTTACATGTTGCTATGGTGGCTGGAAGTATGCCACCAGTATTTCAAATCCCAGCAGGGTCACCTAGTTGGACAGGTTTCAGTGGAGGTTCCAGATTAAGATGGGCTAGGAAGAAAGGTCTGGGAATCTATTTCTGAAAATTGGCCAATGAAAACCCTACGGATCAGAACAGGATATTGTCCGATGAGAATCAAATATGCCAATGATTGTGAAGATGGCACAGGACCGAGCAACGTTTCATTGTATTATACATAGGATCGCCATGAGGTGGAGCCTAATGGGCAGCTAACAACAAAGTCTCTGTGAGAGGCACTCACAGACCTTAGAAGGGGTTGGGATTTCTCAGCCACAGATCTGCAGTTCTTAGTGGCTCTATTAAATGATGCTAATGATTCTCCTAACCATTCTTAAATCCTTCTGTGTCTAAGCAGGTGTGTTTTATTCATGGGGTGTCTAAAGAGGGCATGAAGAAAGAGATATTGAGATTTTTAAAATTTCTGTTTTGGGAGCCCTGGTGGCACAGTGGTTAAGAGCTATGGCCACTAACCAAAATAGCTGGCAGTTCCAATCCACCAGCTGCTCCTTGGAAACCCTATGGGGCAGTCCTCTCCTATAGAGTCACTATGAGTCGGAATTGTCTCGATGGCAATGAGTTGGGTTTTTTTTTTTTTTTTGGTTTAAATGTAGTGATAATAACAACCTCAAAGTACTGCAAAACTGATCTTTTCTTTGCCACCAGAGTTGAGACTTTCAGTTTTAAATCCAGGCTTCCGACTGTGCAGATTTAAGAGTCAAACCCCACCTGGCCCTGACAGGATCACGTTTCAGGGTGTGTGATTTAAAGCACTGTGGAGATCCTCACAGCTGTCTGTGGAGACCTGGATTTGATTAAGTTGGAGTCTGGACAAAAGGATCCCTGACCTCTGCGGATCCTCAGGTCTTCGCCCATGGAGAGGAGAGGGGACAGGGAGCCCACAGGGGGGTTCCTAGTGGGTGAGATGTAAGACTTGGACCCCTTTTCCCTTGCGGCTGCCCAGTCCCCTTTTTGCCTGGGAACCCCTGTATTTCCCCTGGCGGAGACCTTCTGGACTTAAGGTTCTGCCGACCTCTTTACTTACCTATGCGTCCGCGAGTAAGTTACTGGACTTGCTGTGCCTCTATTTCCTCGTTCTTAAAATGAATAAATTACGCCTTTCTGGCACGTTCATCACCCTAACTCTCAGGCACTGCTACCTGGCCCCACCTCTCAGGACCGCTCCCCGGGCGCCCCAGCCTGATGCTCCCCTCACATCTCTGAGAGATCTCACCACATTTTTGCTCTCAGTCTGTAGGGCCCAATAGCTGTTGGGACACTCAGGCCCCTGGATGCTCACTTGCACTGCGGCCAGTGGAGAGGCCTGAGGAGGAAGGGGCTGTTAGCACCCGGGAAGACGTGGGCTCACACCGCTCTCCACGTTAGACTGGTCACCTCATCAGGCTGAGTGACCCTCATGAAAATGCCATCCTACAACCACTGTGCTTACCTAGGGCTGTAGTTTTTCCCGAAATTAAGATTAGTTCCATAGGCAGTTTTTCTAAGGACTGCCTAGAATCCCACCTCTGCCCCACATCAGGTCAGCATGGAAGTCCCAGCCCCCCGATGTCTGAGTCACACCGGCCTCACAGAGCACAAGCCTCCACTTGCCCTCAGAAAGGCCTTTAAGGTTTTTCATCTTTTATAAGAAAAACTTCTCAGCTTCCAATATACGTAATGTGGCCGACATCACGCTAGTCTGACTTTAAATTGTTCGAGGCATAAACTTAAAGTAGGCAGGGAGTAGCCCTGATCCACAGGACACCAACGTGATTCCTGTGGATGAGAACGGTGAGAATCAAGTTCTGTTTGGCTTAAGGACCTGCAGGCCTAGAAAGTCAGGGGGCCTGGAGGGAGGATCAGGCCCCGCCCCCATCCCCACCCAGCTTCTGCACCAGCCCCGCCCCATTCAAACAACTTCCGGCCCAGGCCTGGTCCCGTCCACGCCCCGCCCCCTGCACTGCTCCGCCCACACCCCCCTAACCTGCACTTTCCGGCGAACCCTGAAGCTCACTGCTCTGAGCAAAGGTCCCCGCGGTGAGTGAGTTTCCGTCTTTTCAGTTCAGACCTGTGCTTGGCGTCCTTTCCAGCTCTTCTCACTCCGTGCTCCACACGCAGACGGGGGTCGCTGCCGACGTTAAAGTCCCTGCATCGCCGGCCCCACGCAGGTCCCCTTCCCCGCCGCGCCTGCCTCATCGGCTGGCCCAACCCTGTCACGTGGTAAACTGGCCCTTATTCACGATACTTTATGAAAAACGCTGCTTTCGAAAGTCAGCCTGTTGCACACACAAAAACATCTTCATTTAGAAAATGGCAGAATAAATAGACATGCTGTTGGGAAAACGTATCAAACAGTTTTCAGATGTGGAAAACAAAGTGAAAATTTCCTGCCTACCCAATACCTCACCGTAAACTGCACTTAGCTTGGCCTTGCTTGAGCAGATGTTTTATGTGCATTATGTGTGCGCTTTGTCCATTCATAGTGGTGTCATTTTAAACATTACCAATAGGGACCGCACACCCGCTCCTGTGCAGCTGTAGAGTCTGCTGCTGAGGGAGGGGCCCAAGTCTCAAGCTGCAGGAAAAGGCCCTGGCGGCTCCTACAGGGGAAGGCGTGGGTGGGACTTCTTCTCTGGAGGCCCGAGGGCCACACAGGTGCATGGTGTTGGGGTGGAACACCGTGACAAGTGAGGAGTCCTGGGCTGGCTGGAGTCACTGGGCTCTGAGGCAGCTAGCTGGGGTCAGGGCACCCGAGGCCCACTGTCTCCAGACAGGTGACTTCACCCTGAGTGTGCACATCTCACCTGTAAAGAGGATATTGAGGTGTGGATCCCTGTCCAGCACAGGTCCCCGCACTCCCCCTCAGCACCTCCTGACCAGCACTTGTTGCTCCTACAGTGGAACAGGCAGCGGCTCTGAGAATGAACGCCTTTTCTGATGACTCCAGAAGCTAGGGGTCTGCAGGCCCGAGTGAGAAAGGGTGCTGCTCAAATGTCACCTTTGAACCCAGAACTGTGCCATCTTGGAGGAGTCACCCCACAGTGCATGGGCTTCAGGGGAGATGCCAGAGCCTTGGTCCTCATGGGAGGTGGGCGTGTCCCTAGACCCCGTGTACCCTACCTTAGGTGTTAAGCACTTGTTGGCGCTGTGCAGGGAAGGGATACAGGGTCAGAAGGTCTTTGGTGTGCTTTTCTTTGCTTTTTGAATAATGGCCAGCTCCCATCTCTATCAGGGAAACACATGGCTCACATGGGCCCCAGGTCCTGAGTGGCCTCAGACCTTGTCTGCAGCCACTCAACCACTCTCTCTGCTTATCAGTTCCACACACACCTGCCTCAGGACATTTGTACTTGCTGCGTCATACACCTAGAATGTCCGTTTCTTATCCCAGGAGCCATCAGTCTTTGTTCAGACATCATATTTACCCCCAGGCTGCCTTGACCACCAAGGTGTGCTCCTGCACCCCTGCTGGCTTTGTTTTCTTCAGCATCTTTCTTCTTCCACAGGAGGTAACCCATGAGGGCAGGCTCTGCGTATCCCAGGTCCTGCAATCAGGTGGTGTGCACAGAGCAGGTGCATAACCAGCCATGTGGCAGCCTTCCACCAGACCCACCTGACCTGATAGTTAACACCTTCCCACAGGTGTTTGGTACCCTCACACCCCGTAGGTAGACCTGCTGGGGACACACCCAATCCACCCTGCATGCCCAGGAGGAGAGCCCACATGGGTGCCTTTGATGCCTCACAGCCTCCCTCTTCCTCTCAGGAAGCTCTGCCCCAGACACTTGCCTTCTCCAACATACTTGCCCCCTGCTGTAGTGGACAGGGGCAGCCTGGTGGGGGGGGGGGTACAGTGGCGGAGGCCTTCCCTCTCCCGCCCTCAAATGCCTGGCACAGACTGATCTTTTTTTTTTTTTAATATTTGATTGTACTTCAGGTGAAGGCTTACAGAACAGGTAGTTTCTCATGTAACAGTAACACACATGCTGTTTTATGACATTGGTTAACAACCCCACAACAT
>NW_004443971.1:162359-180560 GCF_000243295.1 Trichechus manatus latirostris
TCTCTGTTTGGCTTAGTTTTTCGGATCTTTGTTGTGGAGGGACGGCGTGGTGCTTCTGCCTAGACCGCCATCTTGCCGGAGTCCTCCAGACTGATCTTTTTATTGTCTCTAGTTTTGTCTTTTCCATAGTGTCTTCATTCACTTAGCAATATGCACTTAAGGTTCGTTCATAGAATTCCATGGCTTGATAACTCAGTTTTTATTGTTTAGTACTATTCCATCATCTAGATGTACCACAGTTTGTTAATCCATGCAGCCATTGAAGGACATCTTGGTTATTTCCAGTTTGGGGCAATTTTGAATAAAGCTGCTATAAACATGTGTGCAGGTTTTTTATGTGAGCATACATTTTCAACTTATTTGGATAAATAGTGAGGAGCAAGATTGCTGGGTCATATGGTTTGATGGTTAAGGTTGTGTGTCAACTTGGCTGGGCCATGATTCTATGGTTTGGCAGTCAGGTGATGATGTAGTTTGGCAGTTATGGAATGATGCGATTTGGCAGTTATGGAATGATGTAGTCATCCTCCATGATGTGATCTCATGTGATCAGACAATCAGTTGTAAGGGGAGTTTCTTCAGGGACGTGGCATGCATCCATATATGGACATTCTGGCAAAACTCGCTTGCTCTGGATCCTGCATCCGGCTTGTCATCATCTGACCCCCAGTACTTCCTGCCAGTCTTGGGATGCATTGCCCTCCACATCCTCTTAGCAGGCAGTCTGCCATCTGACCTGCCTATCTTGGATTCATCAGCTCCTGCAGCTACGTAAATCAGGAGAAGCCTCCAGCCTGATGCCTGACCCACAGGGTTGGGACTTGCCAGCCTCTGCGATTACATAAGCCATTTTCTTGAGATAAATCTCTCTGTCTCTCTTTCTGTGTGTGTGTGTGTGTGTGTGTGTGTGTGTGTGTGTGTGTGTATACTTCACTGGTTTTGCTTTTCTAGAGAACCCAGCCTAAGACATGGGTTAGCTTATGTGTAGCTTTGAAGAAACTGTGAGACTGTCTTCCAAAGTAGCTGCATCATTTTTCATACCCACCAGCAGTGAATGAGAGTTCCTGTTGCTCCACATCCTCACCAGCATTTGGTATTGTTAGTGTTTTAGATTTTAGCCATTCTGATAGATGTGTAGTGGAAAATATGGTGGAAAACTTGGTAGGACATCCTCATCTAGATATTTAGGAAGCACATATGACCTTCCCAGGTATCTGGTTTCAGTCAGGAAACCACCACATGGAGTAGATTGTCATCTAAAAGAGGGCTGATTCAAATAGACTTCAGAAGGAAGTCTTCCAGATAAAACCACTTCAAAGACTAGCTCATCTATTTGGGGATGAGGCAGCTGAAGAGGAATTATAACAAAACTGAGAATAAGACTTGACTTGTAAGTCAGGAATTCCCCAAGGAAAACAAGCAGAGAGGCCAATCTTGCCTCATTAACCACAGGCATAAATTAGCATTTACAACATATAAGAAAATTATATCAATCACAAAATGGAGGACAACCACACAATACTGGGAATCATGGCCTAGCCAAGTTGACACATATTTTTGGGCTACACTATTCAATCCATGACAAACATCAACAGAAAATGACAATGAAAATCTATCCAGAAAATGCATCATTGAGAGACAACTGCTTTTATTTTGGTGAATTATACTGTTGGTTTGCATGTACCGCAGGTTTCTTTAAAAGATATTTTATCATTTCATTAATAAGTTTTGTGTATTTTTCACATAGCATTAAATATTTTACATTGTTATGTTAATAAAGAGACCTGGTAGTGGAATGATTAAGCGCACAGCTGCTAACGGAAAGCCTGGTGGTTTAACCTACCCAGCTGCACTGTGGGAGAAAGACCTGGCAGTGTATTTCCATAAAGATTACAGCCTAGAAAACCCTAGGGGCAATTCTACTCTGTCACATGGGGTCCTCAGGAGTCAATATCTACTTGACTGCACCTAACAGCAACAGCCTGTTAAAACCAAAAAAAACCAAACCGGTTACTGTAGGGTAAATTCTGACTCATCGTTTATTGGTCCAGTTGTGAGGATTTTTGTTTTCTTTATGTTGAGATGTAATCCATACTGAAGGCTGTGGTCTTTGATCTTCATCAGAAAGTCCTTCAAATCCTCTTCACTTTCAGAAAGCAAGGTTGTGTCGTCTGTATCTCTCAGGTTGTTAATGAGTCTTCTTGTAATCCTGATGCCCCGTTCTTCATATCGTTCATCTTCTTGGATTATTTGCTCAGCATACAGATTGAATAAGTTTCGTGAAAGGATACAACCATGATACACAATTTTCCTGACTCTAAACCCTGCAGTATCCCCTTGTTCTGTTCGAATGAGTGCCTCTTGGACTAAGTAAGGTTCCTCCAGAGCACCATTAAGTGTTCCGGAATTCCCATTGTTTTAGGCACACAATCGTAACCATCACACCCATTCTTCTCAGTGTTAAGTAGAGATGCATTTACAACCTAAGTTTGGTTCACTTTGATAGTTAGACAATGTCTCAAGCTAATTAGCTGATTGTTGAACATTAGCTGGACTTGATCTTTCCATGAAACAGTGCTGGCAGATTATTGTTTCTTTAATTAGTAGACTTTACTTTTCAGAATAGTTTTAGATTAACATCAAAATTGAGCAGATAGAGCAGAAAATTCCCATGTTCTTCCTCACACTCACACACTCACAGTTTCCCCTAGAATTAGTGTCTTATTTTAGGGTGATTCATTTGTTATAATTATTGAAACAAAATCAATACATTATCATTAACTAGAGTCTATATTTACATTTTGCTTCACACTTTGTATTATAGAGTTGTACGGGTTTTGATAAAGGTGTGATGTCATGTGCCCACCATTGCATTATCACTCAGAATAATTTCACTACCCTCAAAATCATTGTTTGGAATGTTATTATTGATTTAATTTCTTCATAGATATAGGCCTATTCAGATTATCTTTTTTCTTGTATAAGTTTTGGTAGTTTGAAGTTTTCGAGGAATTGGTCCTTTTCACCTAAGTTACAAAATTCTGTGGGCATAGAGTTATTCATGATATTCATTTAGTATCTACTTATTGTTCATAGCATCAGTAGTTGTAATCCCTCTTTCATTTCTGATAATAATTTGTGTCTTCTCTGTCTTTTGTTTTTCTTATCATAGCTAGAGAGTTAATCAATTACATTGATCTTTTCAAAGGCTCATTTTTTGTTTCATTGATTTCTGTATTTCCTGTTTTCAAATTTGTTGATTTCTGCTCTAATTTTTTTTTTTGGTTTAATGTTCTTCCACTGGCTTTAAATTGCATTGCTCTTCTTTCTCTAGTGTCCTAAGTTAGAAACGTAGATTTTTTATTTTAAATCTTTCTTTTCTAATATGTACATTCAATCCTACAAATTTCCCTCTAAGCACTGCTTTTGCTGTATCCCACAGATTTTGCAAAGTTTTGTTTTTATTTTATTCAGTTCAAAATGTTGTCTCTTAAATTTCTCTTGAGAGTTCGTCTTTGAGGTATGTGTTATTTAGAATGTCTTGTTTAATCTCCAAATATTTTTGGGATTTTCCAGGAATCTTTCTCTTGTTGATTTGTACGTTAATTCCATAATCATCTGAGAGCATACTTTATAAGGTCTTTATTTATTAAATCTGTTGAGATGTGTTTTATGGACCACCATGTGTTCTATCTTGGTGAATGTTCTGCATGAGCTTCAGAAGAATGTGTATTCTGCTGTTTGGGGATGAATTATTCTATATATGTCAATTAGATCCTGTTGATGGATGGTGCTGTTCAGTTCAGCTGTATCTTTATTGATAATCGGCCTGCTGGATCTGTCAATTAATGATAGTGGGGTATTGAAATCTGTAACTGTAATAGTCGATTTATCTCCCATCTCTTTTAATATTGATGTCATTTACTACACTTTCCCATATGGTATATTCACTCAACAAGTTGTTGCTATTACTTTGAACAAATTGGTACCCGCTAGATAAATGAAGAATAAGAAAAACTAAAGCTTTTATTTTACCTTCTTTTATTCCTTCTTTAATCTTTTCCCTTTTTTCATGTAAGTCCACATATCTGATCTCTGACATTTTTCCTCTCTGAGTAATTTCTTTTAATGTTTCTTGCAAGGCAGATCTGCTTCTGACAAATTTGCTCAGTTTTTGTCTGAGTAAGTATTTCTCTTTCACTGTAAATTTTAAATAATAATGTTTCTGGATATAGAATTCTAAGGAAGTGATTTTTTCTTTCAAAACATTAAAATTTTCACTCCACTCTTCTCTTACATGGTTTCTGAAGATAAGTGATCAATTTTATCCCTGTCTTCTCCCTACCCCAACTTCTTTCAAGATGTTCTCTTTGCCGTTGCTTTTATGCAGGCTGGATATGATATGATTATATGTATATATATATTTTTTTGATTTATCCTGATTAGTGTTCTCTGAGCTTCCTGGTTCTCTGGTTTAGTGTGTGTCATATTTTTTGGAAAATTCTTAGCCATTATTACTTCAAATATTTATTATGCTGTTTTCTATCTTTTTTCTTTTCCTGGTATTCTATCTGGCATATGTTACACCTTTTGTAATTGTCCTACAGTTCTTGCATATTCTGTAATTTATTTAGTTTTTCTGTTTCCATTTCTGTATCAGAGGGCTCCATTAACATATCTTCTAACTCTTGATTTTTTTCTGTGGCCTTTGTATAGTCTACCGATGAGCCTGTCAAAGTCATTCTTCATTTATGTTATGTAGTTTTTTATTACTAGCTTTTCCCTTTGATTCTTAGAGTTTGCATTTCTTTACTTACATTACCCATCTATTATTTTGTGTGTTCTAAGTTTTCCTTTAAATCTCTTAAGATATTAATCATAGTTATTTTAAAATTTCCTATATGACAGTTTCCAAATCTGAGTCATCTATCAGTCTTGTTCTGATTCATGCTTTGTCTGTCTAGACTGTGTTTTTCATTGCCTTTCAGCATATCTTGGAATTTTTTGATGAAAGCCTGACACTGGGTCCTAGAAACTAAGGTAATTAGCTTTTCAGTATGACTTTTATGTTAATCTGGCTAGAAGTTGGGGTGTGTTTAATTTTTGCTGTAGCTTTTAGTTCCAGAGAATTTAGTTTCCCTTAGTGGAAATCAGGCTTTGCAGTGATAACACAGTGAGTTAGATCCATGTTCCTGAAGGAGCATATTATTGGCTTGTTTGAATAATTTTATGTGCTGGCAAGGTGGCAGAATCCATTAGGATGAGGACCAGGTAGAGTGCAACTAGTCTGTCTGATAGGAGAATAGACAGGTGGGGACAATTTTCTGCTTGATAAGGAGCATATCTAGTGACAGATGAGAACTCATAGCTAGGTTTTTGGAGGCGCTGTGAGCCTCAAAGATGTCATGGAACCTCATGGAATTTCAGGCCTTACTGTACATTTGACCCCTTAATGCCTTGACATCAAACATCTATTTTAGTGACGACTGATACTTTTAGGAAGTATTAAAAGTACCTTCCTAGAAAATGAAATATTCAACTTGACCAGGAGTGAGGAGGCCACATAGTGAGGTGGTCATCAAAAACATGAACCTTAGAGGTTCCCCCTTTTATGGCCAACAAAGACTTGAGGGAACTGTGTGGCATTTATGTAAAGAGTGTGTATCCATAGACGGCAAAAATTTGAGTAATCAATGTCTATGGCAATAGTGACACACAGTGAGATGTCCATTTGTCATTCTGAAACTTAAATAGAAGTTATTTGAGATGTCTGCTAGGCCTTCAATTAAACCAGCTGCTCGGGGCCTATCTGGGAGTGACAGTCCCAATGAATGTCTTTTCTTTACTGAGAAGTAAAATGTGTATCTTGTTCACTATCAGTAGTGTATCAAAATCTGAAGGGGAAGATATTCCCAATGTTCTTTACCCCAAAGGGTCAACCTTGGACAAGGAGTTGTTTTTGCTGCCGTTGGCTCTACTAGACAGCCAGACCATTGGCAGTGGCCCACTAATCTGTTAAAAGTGTACAGGTGGGGCCATTTCCTGGCCAGGGCATCCAGTGATAACTGCTTGAAGTGTGACCATTGTGCTAACTCTTGGGTCCTGTCCTTTTTCAGAGGGCATCCTGGTTAAGGGATGAAAAGTAGTAACATTCTACTGAGCTTTATCACTTATGATGATAGCGTTACAGTACATAAAATCTATCAGCTCCCTTTTCTCTTCACTCAAGGGGCCTCCCAGGTAGGTAAGGGGACTTGAGGGAAAGGTGCCAATCTCCAGAAACATAGCATCTTGCAAGAAACTGAGATCAGGGGAGGCCACCCCTACCTGCAGGCGATGTATGCCAGAACAACTGGGTTTGGCTCTATCCTGCATCAAGGAGGCCTAGGTAGCCATACTAAGCTTGTGAGATGTTGCTTCCATGATCCAAGGCATGAGGGGCCACTAGGTACAAATAGTCACAGGCTCAGGGTCTGTCAGAGCCCCTATATCCAGGAGAGCCTAGTATGTGTCCAGCAATTGCTGCTCTAATACAACAGGGACAAGATGAACAGTTTCTTACATCAGAAGCCCATTGGCAACATATGGCCATCATTAGTAGTCCAGAGACTTCAGGAAGCATTAGAGGAGGTTCCTAAGCTTCTAGAATGAAGGAGTCTATTAGAGCATGAGTGCTTGTTAATTTCAATTTGGGTAGATACTAGAGACCTTTGTTGTAGGGTACCAAATTAAAAGTGTGCCAATCTGTAAGGAACAGCCTCAGTGATATTAAACAAATTTGTAAGTAAGGAACATGTTACCTTCAGAACCCAAAAGGACTAAAAGATGTTGAGCTGATATGTCCTTAATGAGTGTGTCAAATGAATCTTCTTGGACAAGGGTGCCATCAATGTAATGTCATACCTGAGCTCCTGAAGAAAGGTGGATGCAGTTAAGATCTTGCCTGCAAAGATTGTGTGTGATGGCAAGGCTTCTGAGGTGCCCCACAGGTAGTCTTCTAAAGGTGTACTGTGTCCCTTCGAAGGCAAAGTCAAACTGCAGCTAAGAGGCTGTTGAAATAGCAACTAAATAGAACTTGGCCAAATCTTTAATAGCAGCATACTCTTGCTGAGTGAATTGAGTTAATGATTTCAATAATAATTGAGTCTTGGAATGAGGTCCTTAGTGAATGGGACCACAGCATCAAGTTTGCAGTAAACCATGATTAAGCATTATTCATTCTTTCCAGATTTAAGAGCAGGCAAAACTGAGCTGTCAATTGGAGACGTAATATGCCTAATCAATCTTTACCAAGTAGTTGTTGTATAATAAATTTCAAACCGTGAATTACTTTTTTACACTTAAATTGGGTCGTATTAACTATTTGAGCTGGGTACCATGGCATCCCATTTTGTTAAGCCAATCTGTAATTGCCAGAGACTTCTTTTATTCCTCATGCTGTCAGAGTGTCCGTGCCCACTATGGGATATTTTAAGGCAATTAGTGCTATGACTATGGGAAATGTAGGCAAGGAAATAGTTCTTGTGGTTAAGGTGAGGCACACTTACTAGTCTCCTGCTTTATATTTAGTTATTCCCCTAATGTTATGGGGTATACCATGTCTAATTTAGTGGGAATCCTAGGTATGATGTAATTTAAAACTTGGTGTTAAGTTCATGAAGGTTTACCAATTGTGGTTTCCCACCAGATGTTAAAATTATTCAGAACCTACATTGTAGAGGCATAAATGGCAATGGGAATCCTTTTATCTTTTTGCTGTATAGAATATTTTAGTAAACACTGTATTGCCAGTTGGATTGAATTGTGGATCCTTGCTTCAAATTTTTTATTTGTTTGTCTCCGCTCCCCCTTTATTGAGGATTCATTCTTTTATTCCTCTTTTTTGTGTGTGTATTTATTTGTCAACTGATATAATTAAGGTGGGTGAAGGTCCTCTCTACCCTGTTCTTATTTATAAATTTCTTCCTCATGTAAGCTTAAAACTAATATAATCAGGTTTAGGGCCTTCTCCTTGGCAATCGATGTATATTTTAAGAATCCTGGGCTTAAGGCATGTTTGAACTGATGCCTTTGTTTTACCATAGGATACCATGGGTGTTTTTGCCATAATTATGATGATTTGATTGTTTGTTGTTATATAGTCATAAACTCCATTAATGTCAAAAGTACACAGACTAGTGTATAGAGACATAAGTTTATTAGTGTTTACTGGAGTGGGAGGGAGAGGGGGAAAGGGGGCTGATTGCTTCGGGGACACTGAGCTACTCTTAAGGGTGATTGGAAATTTGGAAATGAATAATGGTTATGGTTGTACAACATGATGAATACAGTTATTGTCACTCAATTGTACATGTGGAGAATGTTAAAAAGGCACATGTTTTGTTACACATATATTTATCACCATCAAAATACTCTACAAAATACACTACATAGAAATCCCAGATGCTTCTAGTCAGAACAAAGAGTCTGACAGTTGAGAGACACCATGAAGAACATTCTGGTCAAATTTTGTAAATGCTGGGATCATTCTTTAGCATCTGTCCCCAAAAAGATAAGAATTTGGGAGATATTTTCATGGTACTTCATAGCATTATCATGACAAGCCCTAGAAATGCTCAAATCCTGACAGATATACGGTCCAATAACAGTGTCAAATAAGATTTAAAGCACCACTTAGTTATTAAACTTGTGTCCAGCACCTTTCTCCAAATTATCTTGTATAACTGGGTTACAGAACATCAATTCTCAACCAGTGCCTCCCCTCTGTAATAAACTACCACACTGTTGGATGGCTGTTGATAGCATGGACATCTATCTCACTCAATAAATAAATACACATGGTATAAAAACTAAAACTGGAAGGAAAAATATCATTATTATTAGTGGGTACTTATCAAAGGTAGAATTTTGGTGTTTTCAAATCTTCCATAATTGAATATCTTTATAATGAAGTTAAGGAGCCCTGGTGGCATAATGGTTAAGTGCTCATCAGTTCGAACCCATCCTGGGGCTCTGTGGAAGAAAGACCTGGTGATCTGCTTCCATAGAGATTACAGAGAACACATAACACAGTTCATAAAGAAAACATTCTGCATTCTACTTTGGTGAGTAGTGTCTGGAGTCCTAAAAGCTTGTGAGCATCCATCTAAGATACGTCTATTGGTCCCATCACCTTTGGAGCAAAGTAGAATGAAGAAAATCCATGACATAAGGAAAATATTAGTCCAAAGGACCAATGGACCACATGAAACCACAGTCTCCACCAGCCTGAGCCCAGAAGAACTAGATGGTGCCTGGCTACCACCACCCTCTGCTCTAACAGGGATCACAATAGAGGGTCACAGACAGTGCGATAGAAAAATGTAGCAAAAAATTGAAATTCACAAAAAAAGACCAGACTTACTGGTCTGACAGACTGGAGGAACCCTCAAGACTATGGCCCCCGGACACCCTGATAACTCAGAACTGAAGCCACTCCTGAAGTCCACCATTTAGCCAAAGATTAGGTAGGCCTATAAAACAAGTAGTAACACATGTGAGGAACGTACTTCTTAGTTCAATCAAGAATAGACACCAAATGGGCAACACCTGCCCAAAAGCAAAGATGAGAAGGCAGGAAAACTGGACCAATAGAAAGGGAGAACTCAGGGTGGAAAGGATATGGGGAGACTGCTATCACATTGTGGGGACTGGCAACCAATGTCACAAAACAACTTGTGTATAAATTTTTTAATGCAAAACTAATTTGGGCTGTAGACTTTCACCTAAAACAATGAAATTTACATGAACAAGAAAAGATTACAGCCATGAAAACCCTATGGGGCAGTTCTACTCTGTCACATGGGGTCACTACAAGTTGGAATTGACTCAAGGGCACCGAACAGTAATAACAACAACATAATCAAGTATTAGTAAATAAATATAATATTTTGCCTAGAATTGAATTCAGTTCCTCAATAACATTGCATATAATCAAGTGAAAAATCCTTTTGAAGAGATGATAAATTTAGCAGCAGCATATGTGTACCCACTGAAGCTGAAATGGTTTGGGAAAATGTCAAGATACTAACACTTTAGCTGCGCTTCAAAACAGGCAGGAGGAGATGTGGTACCGTCTTTGAATCATAGCATGTGTTTTAATAGCAATTATAGATTGAATATTTCAAGTTTCTCTAGTTTGCCTTTGGCTACACAGCCAAGAATGCTTTCTCATTTCTTTCCTGCTGTTCTCAGTTACCTCTCTTCCATGAAGGATTGCCCAGTTGTAGCTCAATCCACCCTTTTTAACTATCACATCCATTCACTCTAGACCTTTGTCTAAGTCAAGCAAAAATCCCTGAGTAATTCATTAGCAATACCACTAATGATATTTACTTGGTGTCTTCCTAGTTTTTCCTGCTAGGCAATTGGAGAATCCTCCAAGTGGTGAAGTAGACGTGGAGGCCCCATCTAATGCCGAGGTAATGTCGCCTATCTTTATCTGAGACAGAAATCGTACGTTCTTGAATTCCTTCTTTGTCGATTGCATTCAGAAAGGAAACTTGATGATGTACATTGTAGATATTAAATATTGTTTTCCTGGGGTTGGGTGGGGGTTTGGAAGGGCAGACTCTGACCACCTGATACCTGATTTAAGTGGGTATTTTAAAATGACAGCATGATGTCATGACCTGTATGAAGGGTTCATTTCTCAGCATCCATTTCTCTTTGGATTAAGAATTTTGTGATTACCAAACAAAATGACCTTGAGGGATACAACCTCCAGATGAAGCCTGTGCCTTTTCCACAGGTGACCTCTACACTTGCTTTTGGAGACTTTGACTTGACCACTGTTTCCTATTTGGTCTGCTAATGCCATCAAGAGATCAAAGACCTGGGCAAACCACACACAACATTGACTGATCCCTCATGGTCATAGCTTTTTTTTTATACAGTTGCAGGTTGCCTTAACATCCAATGAAAATGCTATATATTCTGTGATGATTCAATTGCTAAGGAAAAAAATCTAGATGTTAAAAAAGGTGGAACTTCTTTAATATGGAGAGCCACTGTGAGTCGAGGTTCCTAGTGAATAAGGATTAGGGGTGTGGTGAAAGAAACTTATTATTCAATTAAATAACTATGGTCATGTTTCTGTTGTCCCTGAAAGCAGCTGTGGTCCCTTAGATGTTGTGAATTTGTGTGCGTGGAGGATGGAGGGTGTCTATGTGTCAGTCTATGTGGTGTGATTGTCAATGTGTGTCCATAGGTGTGAATGAATGTTTCCCCAGGAGATATGTCCCGTTTGCACAGTACAATATCTACTGCCAGCCTTGTAAAAAAAATCCAATCAGCACTGAACACTTTATATATAGTAACACATTCAGTCCTTAACACAGTCATACCTGGGAGTTTGATTACTATCCCCACTACTCAGATGGAGAAACAGAGGTACAGAAAGTAATGGCACAAGCTGTCAAGCTCCTCAGTGGAAGAGCTATAATGTGAAACTAGGCATATAGCTCTAATTTTGATGTTCAGAACTACTGAACTGTACTCATCAGTTATGCATGAAATCATGATCATCAAGCAAGGGAGTTCCAGCATCTTCATATATGCCTAGAAGTATCCAAGGATATGGTGATCCTAAACAATGTCCATCATTATTAGGAGCCTCTTTGTTCTCATGTGGCCCTAGCAGCCCAGTGGTTCAGTGTTTGGCTGCTAACCAAAAGGTCAGCAGTTGGAATCTACCAGCCACTCCTTAGAAACCCTATGGGGTGGTTCTACTCTGTCCTATAGGGTCGCGATGAGTTGGAATTGACTTGATGGCAACGGGGTTGGTTTGCTTTTTGGTTTTGTTTACATAGAACAATGTAGCTATTGGTTCATATTACTGCAGACTTTGGCATAATCATTAGCGCAAAAAGCGCATAGAAATCCCACATGATTCCAGTCAGCTCACAATTCTGAGTTTTGAGGCACCAATAGGGTTGCACTGACTCGGAACCGACTTGATGGCAGTGTGTTTGGTTTTTCTTGTTTTTGGTAGGACCGTTTAGGTCTTCTTCTTGTCAGTGCTGTGGTCATCCCTCAGCAATCTTTCTTTTTCTGACGCAGATGTGTTGCTTTTCAAGGTTCTTTCTTTTATACTAAAATTCAGAATTATAGTGTGTGTTTGAGTTCCATTTGCAGATTGACTATTTCAATTTGCTTTAAGCTGCCTTTAGTTACAAAGCCAAGGTCTGTTTCTCATGTTTCTTTCCCCTCTCATTTGCCATCCTTGTTCCATCAAATAGGATGACCCAGCAACAACTCAGTCTCTGCTTGTTAACCAGTCACTTTGATACACTATAACCTTGTTCAAGTAAAGCAAATATCCCTGAATAATTCATGAGTGATAACAGTAATGTATTGTGAGCTAATCTGTGTCCTCCTAGCTCCTCATGATGACTCACTGGAGACAATTCATCTGGATGAGACAGATGAAGAGGTCTCATGTGGTGACAAGGTAAGGTTGCCTTTCTCTTTCTGAGGTACAATTGTTGCTTTCCTGGGGTCTTTCTTTTCCAGTGGAATTCAGGTATGAAATTCTAACCCTGTAAATTACAGATGACATACACAATTTCCTTGGTGAGGTGTGTGTGGAGTGAGACTCTCTTATCAACTGTTAGCTTATTGAAGAGGTCGTTCACTTATAGTAGGGGGCCTTTCCTCAGCAGTGATTTCTCCTTGGATTAAGAATTTTGTAATTGCCAAACAAAGTGGATATAAGAGATACGTCCTTAAGGAAAATGTTGTGCCTTTTCCACAGGTGTGCTCTGTGCTTGCCTTGGTGGCCTTAAACTCACCCACTTTTTCTAACCTGCTTTTCTAAAATCACCCAGAGAATAAGAGTTCTGTTTGAACACTACACAACATGATCTGATTCTCATATTGTCTCCTTTATTTCAAGTGGCCTCAAGTACAAACAAAAATGGTAGATGTATTCTGGAATCAGTCAGTTTCTGAGGAAATATATAGATAAGAGTTGGAGCTTTTTTGCTGACTTTTATCTGAAGAGTCACCCTGATTTCTTAAGCTTCCTAGTAATAATAAGACTTGGGGGTAGGGTTGAAGAAAGTGACTTTCCAGGAACAGACCATGGATGTGTTTCTACAAGCAGCTGTGTTCCCTATAGATGTTGTAGTTTGTGTGCATGGGGTTGAAGTGTATCTCCATGTGATCTGCTTGGTGTGATTCTCAGTGTACAGGTGTTTGTGTGTTTCCTTCGGTTTATGCACCCCTAAATAGAAAACTGCTAATGTAGACTTTCTCAATCAAAATGTCCATCCCAATATATATGAGTATATATTATTTTCAAATTCTGTTGTTTAAATATGGGCACTTTATTGTATGTGAGCAATACCTCAGTAAATGCTATGTGGAAAATTTCATCATCACTCAGGAAAATATCCACGGAGTTTTAAATACACAAGAATTTGTTTGAGATTGTAACTGGGTCAATAACTTCATTTCCTAATAAATCTCACTCTAAGTGGGCCTTTCTGTTTCCTCATGGCATTTTGGTCGCTCACGATATAAGAAAAACAATAATAGCTGTCTTTATTTCAAATGTAATAAAAGTGAGGCTTGAGAACACTGTGTTGGTTATCTAGTGCTGCTAAAACAGAAATACCACAAGTGGATGGTTTTAACAAAGAGAAGTTTATTTCCTCACAGTCAGAGTAGGCTAAAAGTCCAAATTCAGGGCGTCAGCTCCACGGGAAGGCTTTTTCTCTCTGTAGGCCTTCTTCTCTTTGGTGTTCCCCTGGGCTAGGAGTTTCTTGGTGCAGGGACCCCAGTCCAAAGGATGCGCTCTGCTCCTAGCACTGCTTTCTTGATGGTATGAGGTCCCCAGTCTCTCTGCTCACTTCTGTCTTTTATATCTCAAGAGATTGCCTCAGGACACAATCCAATCTTGTAGATTGAGTCCTGCCTTACTAACACTACTGCCACACATCCTCCCTCATTATCATCATAGAGGCAGGATTTACAACACATAGGGAAATCACACAGTACCAGGAATCAGGGCCCAGCCTAACTGGCACACACATTTTTCGGGGGACATAATTCAATCCATAACAAACACAAATGAATTCTGCAGGGTCAGAAATACAACAAAAGGGAAGCCACGTGCTACAGTTTAGGCCCTTTCATCTCAGTTCCCATGCACTTCCTCTAAAGCCTCTACTGCCTGAGGAAAAAAACCCAAAAACCAAACCCATTGCTGTCTAGTCTATTCTGACTCATAACGATGATACAGGACAGAGTAGAACTGTCCTGTAGGGTTTCCAAGGAGTGGCTGGTGGAGTTGAACTGCCAGCCTTTTGGTTAGCAGCCCAGCTCTTAACCACTGTGCCACCACTGCCTGAGAGAAACTCTAAACTGGCACTGTGGAAAACATGTCTCTGATTGCTTATGCCACACATGGCTTTTGTATGTTAGGAGAAAAAATTATGTAAAATGAAAAGAAACAGAATATTCTCTTCAAGGACTGAGCATCAGAGTAGGCACTTAACTTCCTTCCTAGGGTAGAGAAAGATAAACTCAGCAGTGTGATAGGAAAATCATAGTCATGTCTTCTGTGAAACCTACTGGTTGAAATAGGTTTTTGGTTTCTTCAGAGGGCCTTTGCTGGGAAACAAGTCAAGGTACTTATTTTAAATAAACATAAATATCAAATGAGACCAATTACAGCTTTCCTTTCCTTTTAGATCATGAATACTGTGCATTGTATTTAAGTATAATTTGATTCCCTTGTAGGTATCAATGTTTTTTCTCTACAAAACAAAAACATGAGACAGCTCAGTTCAAAAATATCACTTGTTTACCTCAGAAACTACCTTCTGAAGACAAGATTGTCCCAGAAGTTCTGAATCTCTAGATCGCACTATCTTGAAGGTACTCTGGGGATCCCTGGTGTGTGAGATTCAGTGTAAAAATGAGTGATATCAACAGTGAGGACCCTAAGAAATCAGAGATAGCTTCCTAGTGGACTCCCTGGTTGATACCAGGACCCAGAGCTTTCCGATGGATCAGAAGAGGAAAGAGATTTAGAGTGGGAGAGAAAGACAAAAGAGACAACCATATCACGTGAGCCTACTGGGATCCAAGATTTCAAGATCGGGAAAATTAGTACAACATGATCACCTGAGCCATCCTTGCAATGATGTTTGTTCTCTTTGTGAGTGAGAATGAGGCAGGATTCAGCCATCATGTCTGGTGTGAACACTGCAGAGACATCTTCCTAAAATCCTGGGGAGAGGTACTTTCTTCCTGTTCCATCATCTTCTCCATCTACTTGTGTGACATACCAGGCTCTTTGCTTTGTGATGCAGATGATTGCAATTTCACCAACAGACATTGGTGAGAGATAGAGAGTAGAAATCAGGTGTCCACTTTTCCAACTAAGGGATATTGGACAATTTACATCTAATCTTGTGTTGATCTTCTCTAATGGTCTAGGAAACTTATGTGGTTCTTGTGAAGATCAAATGTCTACCAAGAATCTAAAGCAATCCTAGGCACAGATGAGTCTCTCAATATGTGGGGTTGGTTGTCACTTTCTCTACAACAAGGTCTGCCTTAGTTATCTAGTGCTGCTATAACAGAAATACCACAATTGGATGGCTTTAACAAAGAGAAATTTCTTCTCTCACAGTCTAAGAGTCTAAAAGTCCAAGCTCAAGGTGCCAACTCCAGGGGAAGGCTTTGTCTCTTTGTCAGCTCTGGGGGAAGGTCTTTGTCATCAATCTTCCCCTGGTCTAGAAGCTTCTCAGCACAGGAACACCAGGTCAAAAGATGTGTTCCCCTCCTGGTTCTTTATTCTTGGTGGCATGAGATCCCTCTCCTTTCTGCTTGATTCTCCCTTTTATATATCTCAAAAGATATTGACTCAAATTATAAACTTATCCTGTAGATTAAGCCCTGCCACATTAATATAACTTCCTCTAATTCCACCTCTTTAACATCATAGAGGTAGGATTTACAACACACAGGAAAATCGTATCAGATAACAAAATGTGAACAACCATACAATACTGGAAATTATGGCCTAACCAAGTTGACACACATTTTGCGGGGACACAATTCAATCCATAACAAGGTCCAACACAAAGTCAGGCTCATTATATGTGCTCCTTTGATAGGTTGGATTGCTGAATTAATCAGTCAGTTAATTGGAGAGGTTGGCAGTATATCCTTGCTATCTCCTCCAATATCTCTAAAACTGAGAATAATATATATTGGTGGAGGCTGACAAGGAAATGGGCAGTAATTAGAAGATAGAAACGATGTAGGGAAGAAATGGGGCAGGCAAGAACAGGAGGAGGGCAATGTCAAGCACCAAGTCAATGGGACAGTAACTGCCTTTCTGGAGTAACATGATGACACAGATATTCCTTCTTACCCCAAGTTACAGAATTTGAGATCAGAGAAAGTACTGTGCAAAGAATGGGGTCTAGAGGAGGCTAAATCCCTCCATGAGCAGCAGGGACCCAAGTTCTCACCTTAAACAAACTTTTTTCTTTCCTTACCCAAGGCCACTCTATCAAGGTAGCAAGTGAAGACTACTTTGCAAAGAAGATTCAAACCCAGAGAATGGCAGTCTGCAGGTAATTTATTCCCTCTGTCTTTTTTTAAATTCTCTGTCTTATTCACAAACTATTCTTTTAGCTCTTCCCCAGTCCCTCATTTCTTGGTCTCATCCAGGTAGTTGAGGTATTTGGATCATTATTATTTAGATGCTCAACATTCAGTACTTCATAGATGCACATTTGGTTTTTGTTGAGAGATGATCATATCAAGGCTGAACCTCCAGAATAGCCAGTGTGAGGGTAGGAGCAAGTGTCTTCCATTTGGAGATGCAATGCAGGGTGAGATACACTCTCACCTGAGCCTCTGTGACAGATGCACTGATGTTGATGGAAACTTGGTTGTAGCATATCTCAGATTTTGTCAATATTAATTTGTTTTTGTAGGCTTGTTCATTCATTAAATTTTTTTGAGGACCCACTATGCTGAAAATTGCCTTTAAGATCTAGGTGGGGGTGAATAAGACAAAGTACCTGCCCTCATGGGTCTTATATTCTAATCTGGAGATAAAAGAAATAAATGACATAATGAATAAACAAATTATGCAAGATGATAATGCAGAGGGAGCCTGGGATGAGGTGCCAGAGAACAACAGCAGAGATATGTGTAGAGAGAGAAGTAAGGGAAGATCTGTCTGAGAAGGTAACAGCAAAGTTGAGACACAAATGATGAGAGGAAGTAATGTCCAGATTTGAAGGAAGATCACTACAGACACAAGGAAGAGTAGGTTCAAAGGCCTTGAGGTAGGAATGAGTCTAGATCAAGAAGAGAAAGTGTGTGGTTGAGGCTGAAGGAAAATTAATGTTTAAGCCTTCTCTCAGTCTCCAACCGTCTCCCCCACCCCACCCCTCGACATCTCAAAGGTAGTGGGAGAGTCTTGATTTACCTTTTTCAGGACTTGATTTAATTAACATGTCGCCAGCTTCGCTTCTATCCCTAGCCATAACCATCACCTTTTGACTAGACGACTGTTAACAGGCTTAAAAAATGGGATCCCACTCTTGCCTCCATGCCCTGACACCTATTCTGTCAGTTTGTGAATATGTCAGGCTCTTTCTTCTCTAAAGTTCAGAGGATCCAACTCTCTCCAGATTTCTCCTTCCAATTTGCTTGTTTCATAGCCTTTATCACACTTTTCCCTGTTTAGATAATTTGTATCTTTTAATTAAAATATTTCATTGTGTTTTTGGTGAAAGTTTACACAGGACTTTAGGTTCCCATTTAATAATTCAGTGACATTGGTTACATTTTTCACAGTGTGTCAGCTTTCTCATTGCTGTTCTGATTGTTCTGTTTCCAAGAATATAGATTCCTTGACCCCTTGCCTTCTTATCTTTGGTTTTGAGTAAATGTTGAACATTTGGTCTCATATAGATGATTTTTTAAAGGATCATAGTACTCTAATTAATAGGGAGGCATTTAAGTAGGGGGGATGTATTCATATTTATACTTGAGAAATACACAATGGTGTGCATAGAAAGTGGTGGAATGCGGAGACAGGGCCATAAAAATATAGATCATAGGACAACCCTGTCATGTCCACCCATGGGGACTTATAGGCACTTGTCAGTCTCTCTTAATGAATAC
>NW_004443971.1:180791-182655 GCF_000243295.1 Trichechus manatus latirostris
TAGATGAGGATATCAAATTCGTCCCTGACTGCATCTGACACAGATCATGACTACAATATTGTTTCTGATCTAAGCAGTCACTACTCCTAGTGTCTTTTAAATCTAACAGTCCTACTTGCCTCAGTAATTTTCCATGGTCCATAAAGTTTTCAAATCTTCTCTATGCCTTTTGAATCTCACAAGTTCTCACCTTCTCCATGAATTTCAATAGATGGGATTACCTCCTACTAAGAAGGTGAATGACATAATTAAACAAATTACTTTAGCTTATCACCAAAATATCTATATATATTCTTAGACCCACATCCATTAGTTTCTCTTTCTCTGCTATAAAGTTGGAGACTCATCTCTACCCCAGGTTAAGTCTGAGATCTACAGTCGAAACTCTTTCTTTCTTGGTTTGTCAGGAAGGATAATTGATTATAATTTAAACCTCCTTTACCAGCAACCTCTGCTTCTTTTCACAGTCTTCCTCATCATTTAAATTTGTTATGCCTCTTCCATCTTGAAACAAAAGAACTTTTTTATTTAAATAGTATTTTTATTGTGTTTTTGGTGAAACTTGACACAGCAAATTATGTTCCCATCTGGCAATTTTGACAGAAACTGTTCAGAGACAGTTACATTTTTCACAATATGTCAACATTCTCTTTAATCCTGTTCTGATTGTTGCATTTCTGTTATTCTAATTTCCCTGCACTCTTATTTTGTCATCTTTGCTTTGGAATAATTGTTGATCTTTTGGTTTCAAATAGATGGAGTACGACACTCATGGGTAATATCCTGTATTTTATGTGCCAATCTATTATTTTGCTAAAAGGTGACCTCAGTGGATAGTTTCAGTTTAATGTTTAAAGAGTATCTCATGGTGATAGTCTCAGGGAGTCCTCTAATCTCAACTCATCTAGTAAGTCTGGACTTTTTAAGAATGTGATTTCTGTTCTGCATTTTTCTCTTGTTCTGTCAGGGTACATCTATTGTGGCCCTGATCAGAATAGTTGGTAGTGGTAGCCAGGCACCATCTAGTTCTTCTGGTCTTAGGGTAGATGAGACCATGGCTCACGTAGGTTATTAGCCCTGTAGACTAGTTTCTTCCCTGAAACTTTGGCTTCTTTCTTTCTTTCTTGCTCTTGATGAGTAGAGACCAATAGATGTATCTTAGATGGCTCCTTACATTGTTTTAAGACCCCAGATGCTATTCACCTCACTAGGATTCAGAACATGAACCTTGTGAACTACATTGTGCCAATTGACTAAGTAGTCCCATGAGACTAAAGTCCTAAGTCTCCAAAATCAGAAAGCCAATCTCACGAGGTATTTGGTTATGTCTGAAGTCTTTCTGTAACTGTGTCCTCTATGAATATATATGCATGTGCACACATAACTGTATGGACATGTTGATAAAGATACTTCTGTCTGTGCACACATATATACATTCCTACTCCTACACCCATATGTGACCCATACACTCATTTTTTCATTATTGTTGGTGTTGTTGCAAAATTATATGTCATATTCTTTAGCACAAACATCCTTTTATCTCGTGGGCTTCTTATTTGCATTGTTTACTTGTTCAAGCTGTGCCCATTACACCCACATTCTGTGCTACTTTTCCCACCGCCAAAAATAACAAGTATCTATGATCTAGTGATAACCTTTTCCCCCACCTCATTCCTCCACACTCATTCCTAGTAACCACCAATGTACATTGGTCTCTGTGTATGTATCTATTATCTTCTTATAAAAGTGGAATCATACAATATTTGTCCTGATGTGATTGACTTATTTTCACTTTGCATTATGTCCTCTAGGTCCCTCCATATTATAATGTGTTTTGCTGACTCGTCATTGTTCTTTATGGCTG
>NW_004443971.1:183098-187753 GCF_000243295.1 Trichechus manatus latirostris
TCTCTAATGTCTAGTGGGAGCCCTGGTGGCACAGTGGTTAAGAGCTGGGTTGCTAACCAAGAGGTCAGCAGTTAGAATCCACCACCCCCTCCTTCGAAACCCTATGGCGCAGTTCTCTGCCCTATAGGGTCGCTATGAGTCAAAATCGACTCGAAGGCAACGGGTTTGATTTGGTTTGGTTTTTAATGGCTAATGACCTTTAGCTTCTTTTTCTGTGTTTCTTGGCCGCTTGAATGTCCTCTTTGGTGAAAAGTCTGTTTATGTCTTCTGCCCAAGTTTAAATTGAGTTTTTGTCTCTTTGTTGCTGAGTTGAAGTTTTCTACATATTTTAGAGATTAGACCCTTATCAGATATGTCATTTCCAAAGATTTTTTTTCCCAGTCTATAGGTTGTCTTTTTACTCTTTTAATAGTCTTTTGATGAGCATAACTACTTAATTTTTAAGGGGTCCCAACTATCTATTTTGTCTTCTGCTATTTGTGCAATCGTAGTTTTGTTTGTTAGCCTATTTAAAACAAAATCAGGTCCCATAGTTTCTCCCTATGTTTTCTTTCAGGAACTTTCTAGCTTTAACATTTAGGACTTTGATCCATTTTGGGTTACTTTTTGTGTATGGTATGAGGTGTGGTTCTGTTTCATTTTTCTGCAAGTGGATATCCAGTTTTTCCAGCACTGTTTATTAAAGAGACTCTTTCCCATTGAATCAATTTTGACCCCTTGTGGAAAATCAGATTTCCACATATGAATGGGGGGATGCAGACGTAGTAACAGCTCCTCTGTCCCTTGCTGGGCTGATTAAGGAATGGAGTCTTGCCTGGCAGATACATGCACAGTGATGCAGCCTCCAGCCAGGTGAGGGAGGGAGGAAGGGGCTGCTGGGGAATGCATGCACAGTCATGTCTCCCCTTCTCCCCTGCCCCTCGCTGGGCAGGTTAAAGGAGGAAGTGGCATCTGGTGGATGCCAGCACACTGATGCCACTTCATGTAAGGTGGGGGTTGGGGGATGGAAGGGGCTACCAGGGATGCATGCACAGTCTGGGCTCATCTACCCCTTGCTGGGTGGGTTAAAGGATGGAGACCTGCCTGGTGGATGCCTCTGGAGGTGCTGCCTGGAGCTGGATGCGAGGAAGGAGGAGGCAGCAGTAGGCGAGCTCTCTTGCTGTCCCACTGCTGCTGCCCTCCACTGGGCCCTTGGGGTGGGTAGGTGGCAGGTGGGCACAGGCAGGGGGGCATTCCTAGTCTCACTCATCGGGTAGACAAGAGGGAGTAGTGGGCGGGGTTTGGTGGGGAAGGGTGAAAAGAATAGACTCACCTTATGGTCTCCCAGTCAGGCAAGGTAGCCTATGGGACCGTCTGCAGCCTCTGATCAGGAGGATGTGTTAAGGGCTAGAATACGTGGTGCCAGGGCACCTCACGTCCCCTGCAGCCAACGAGCAGGACCTGTTCCTCTCTGGAGTGCGAGGAGGGGGTGCTGCCCAGGGTTGGGTGGGAGAGGTCCCGTCGACACTCCACGGGTCCACCGCCTTGTGCAAGCCACTCACCTCTGAGATCCAGGGCCGCGGCTCCTGAGTATCTACGGTTCTGGATCTGGTACCCTCCTTGTCTCTGCCTTTTCTTGTGTGTCTGTAGAGGTTCTCTGTCCCTTTTGGGAAGATCATGAAGTTGCCTTGCTGTTTTCTTCACCCAAGGTTGCTGCTGGGTTTGTCCTAAGTTAGCTGCAGCAGCCAGGACCGCTGACTGAGCTCCTCCATTTGGTGATAACTTCTCTTTCGCTGACTTCCTTATTCCTTCTAATCGGTGTTTGATTCAGTTCTTAGACTTTCTTTTTTATGTTCCGGGTTCCTGGATTGTTATCTATCTGCTTCTGTTTCAGTTAGTGTTTTGGGTCTTTGGTGCAGAGGGAGGTTATGGTGTGCGTTACTTAGCCGCCATCTTGGCTTCGCCATCCATCACACCCCTGGTCTGTGGTCAGCTAGTTCCTTATAAGGCATCCTATGTGGCGGCCCAAGGCCACCTCACTACTCCCCGTCTATTCGGACATGTGCAATAAGCAGCAAGGCTGTGCTTAGATGAACTTCATGCATCACACCCCAAAAAACACCCCCCCTCAGCCGCCGTGGCACTGCACCCTCACACGTTAGTTGCTGGAAATGCCCGCCTATTCTCAGAAGCTTCTTGAATTACAGATAAATTCCCTATCCCCAACCTTACAACTATCCTGGAATCCCCAGCCTCAGGGACCTTGATCTGAGACTTAGTCTCTCAGCTCCTTGCTTGACCAGCTTGCCATAAAGTCTGCTTTCTCTTTCTCAAAGGCCTGGTGTCTCTCAGTTGACTTAGGGGTAGCAGGGGGCAGGAACACCCGGATAGTGTTACACCAGGCCCCGCCCCCTGCACAGCCCGCCCCGCCCCTTGCCATCCCTGGCCCCGCCCCCTGCACACCCCGCACCGCCCCTTGCCATTCCAGGCCATGCCCCCTGCACAGCCTCGCAGGCAGCTCCGTTTTCTGCCCAAGAGCAAAGATCCCGCAAGGTTGTGTGAATGTCTTTTTTCTAATTCACGCCCCGGGATTCACGTCCTCTCCAGCCCTGTGTCCTCCCCGCTTGGAGTCTCCGGGTCCCTGAGGATGTTGAAGTCCCCGCACACGCCCTGTTGCTGCCCTGGATCCGCCTCTGTTTCCGGTTAAAACAGCTGTGAGCCGGTCCGCCACGCCTTTCCGCCTCCAGCTGGTGGCCCCGCCTGTCCCCTTTCCTGTCTGAGGCCTTCACCGACCCCTCCCTGGAAAGGCCCCGCGGGGCTTGTCACCTTCTCCCCCAGCCTGTTTCCTTGGGCTCTCAGGGCGGCCCCCCATGCCCCATGATGCGAGTCAGGAAGTTTTGTTCATTTTGTCATTTTCATTCAAATAATCTGTTTCTTCCTTTTATTCTTGAAGCTTATCATTTTTTACAAAAATTGTATTGATATTTACTTAATTTTTAGTATGAAATTTGGGTCTCATATTTCCCTACTTGGTTTTACAGATTTGAACAATCGGTTTACTACTTTTCAATGTCCCTTTCCCCCCATTTTTTTGAAGGTCCCTGTGTGGCGCAAAAGATTTAAGCTGGTGTACCAACCTGAAAAAAAAACGTTGGCAGTTTCAATCCAGGAAGTGGCTCTGCGGGAGATGACAGTGCTTTTGTAAACATTACAGCCACGAATACCCTATGCAGCAGTTCTGCTGCGTAATACGTGTGGTTGCCATGAGTCAGAATCCACTCCAGGACGATGTTTTTTTTTTCATTTTTTAATGTTATGTTTTTAAAGATACATTTATTTCAAGATCATTGCTTTGACCACATTCTCTGGTTTTGAGTACTTTGATTTTTCATGATGACAATGACTTTAACTTGGTCGTTTACCAATTGTCAAGTAGATTATAAAATTTTTTTTTCTTGTAATCACATTCTAAGCATATAAAATATCTTTTGCTTTTTGATGTTTGCACCATCTGATTTTTTTTTACTTTCATTTTAATTTCACTGTGCAAGAACTGTGGCCTACCTAATATTTTGCTTTTCTTTTTTCAAGATTATTTCACAGCTTTATTTCTAATTAAAAACAATAAAATATCCAATAATACGAAAATTGTTAACTACAGTAAGATATTGTCTTATTTGCAATTAGCTGACATTTTCTTTAAGACTCACTACAGGGTCATATTTGATGAATGTTCACTCAGTGTATCCAAATGTCTTTGATAAAGGTTCAGTTTATATTCACTACTTTGTTGTTGTTAGCCGCTCTCAAGTTGATTGTGACTGATAATGACACCAAGTGACAGAGTAGAACTGCCCTATAGGGTTTTCTAGGCTGTAATCTTTATGGACAGGTGCTTTGGACATGTTATCAGGAGGGACCAATCCCTGCAAAAGGACATCATGCTTGGTAGAGGATCAGCAAAAAAGGGGAAGACCCTCAACGAGATGGATTGACACAGTGGCTGCAACAATGGGTTCAAAATAGAATGATAGTTGTGAGGATGGCACAGGACCTGGCAGTTTTTCATTCTGTTGTACAGATGGTCACTGTGAATCAGAACCTACTCGATGGCACCTAACAGCAACAGTATTTATGGGAGCAGATTGCCAGATCTTGAGTTCCAAAGGCCAACTTTCATTTAGCAGCCGAGTGTTTCACCATTGTGCCATCAGGGCTTCTTATTCACTAAGTTAGATATACTAAATTCTCAACATGCTTACATTTTATTGCATTGTAAACATGGTGATTTCAGTGGGAACTGTTTTTAACTTTTCTCTTCAGGCTTAATGATAAATCAATTTTTCTTTAATTTGTATGTTTCTGTTTAGTCATGTTTCCTGCGTACATTTTTTTTTCTTTTTTATTGTACTTCAGGTGAAGGCTTACGGAACGAATAGTTTCTCATGAAACAGTAGTACACATAATGTTTTATGACATTGGTTAACAACCTCACAACATGTCCACCCTCTCCCTTCTCTACCTTTTCTTTCTTTTTTTGGTGAAAATATATATAGCCAAAGATGCTCCATTTCAAAATGTCTACATGCACAGTTCAGTGACATTGACTATGCTCTTCCAATTGTGCTGCTATTCTCACTTTAGATGAAAGCTTACAGAACAAAGTAGTTTCTCAT
>NW_004443971.1:198894-200778 GCF_000243295.1 Trichechus manatus latirostris
CAGGCTCTCACCTACAGTCCTAGGCCAGCTGGGGTGATTGGAGTAGGCACTGGTATATGGCTGCAGTAGGGGGTCATGTCCTGATCAAGGCAGTGGGCTGAGTGCTGCCCCTGAGTTTCTGGGTGGAAGGCATGACCCTGGTTCTAGAGCGTGTCGGTAGGTGTGTTTTGCAGCTGGACTGTGGGTACCCAGTGCTGTTGGCTGTAAGGCCTAGAAATCACCACTTATTCTTGGACCCCTGTTGCAGGTGGCTCAGTGGAGTGGGTGGTGCCACCAGTCCTCAGGCCCCTGATATGGGTAGATGAGGGCCCTGCTTAATGGGCAGGGCAGTGTCAAATGTCACGAATCTGCCCCTGCCCCTCATAGCTGATACAGATGAAAATAGGCTTCAGATATATATCCTGCTGTACTGTGCTAATGAGGGCCTACCCTGTTGAAGTGGGCCCACACAGGTCTATGCAGGGGTGAAAGACATTCAGAGTCTGTTTACCCCTTAGCCAAGGGGCTGTGCATGCCCTGAGTTCCTGGCTTAGTGGAGCTGGCAGATTATTTTTTCCTAATTGTTAATTTGTTTCCTCTCCAAAGCCAGGAGAATGGGTCAGTGCAGGTGAAGAGACCTACTTTTGGCCCGGGGGGGCAGCAATCACTGAAGCCAGAATGGGTACCCGGAGCAGAGTTGGGAGGGGGCAGGTACATAGGAGAGAGGTCCTTCCCAAAAGGGGGTATGTTTTTGATCCGCGTGGTAGTTTAGATGCATGTACTAATCTTTCAGCGATTGAGCACTGCTTCTCGCTGGTTCTGGGGGTTGAGCAGACTCTTCACCACTCGGTCTATCACGAAGTGGAAAATGTGGCCTGAGTTCCACTGCTTGCCTCACAACACTCCAGCCTGCAGGGTGCGGGTGCTGGTCAGGTCAGGTCTGGCAACTCCTTGCTGCTTCTGAATCATCTCTTCCCCTCCTTGCCGCACAGTCTGATTCCTCATCTTTGCCTTTGATGTTCAGGGCTCCTAGATTTTCATACATGATCGATTCCCTTGTTTTTTCCCGGACTTTATTGTAAGAGGAACCACAGGAAGCGTCTGACTACTCCACCATCTCGGCCCCGCCTCCTTTTGCCCATTTTTTAAGTTGGATTGTTTGTGTTTTTGTGTTTAGTTCTAGGCACTCTTTATCTTTCTGGATTTGAAACCCTTAAGCAGTGTAGAGATTCCAAGTATGTTCTCACAATCAGTACTTGTCTTCACTTTCTTGATAGTGCTCACTGATGCATAAAAGATTTCAAGTTTAACCAAGAGAAATTTATCTATTTGTTTCTCATGTCATATCTATGAAGATGTAGAAGAAACGATCTACCTGAACTGTAACCCTGATGTTTCCTTTGAAGTGTTTTATGGTTTTACCTCTCGTATTTAGGACATCAATCCATTTAGAGTTAATTTTTGTGTATAGTATAGAGTATGTGTCCAACTTCATGCTTTTCCATGTGGAGATCCAGTTGTCCCAGCATCCTTTGTTGAAGAGACTATTCTTTGCACGTTGCATGGACTTGGTATCATTGTTAAAACAATTTATGCAAAGATGAATGAATTCATTTCTGGACCCTGGGTTCTATTCCTTTGGTCTCTATGTCCATCCTTATGCCAGTACCAAACTGTTTTGTTTACTGCATGTTTGTAGTGCTATTTTAAATCTTGAAGTGTGAGTTCCATACTTTGTTCTTCTTTTCCAAGATTATTTTGTATATTCAGAGCCCTTCGTGTTGGCAATATATAAATTATACATACATGGTAGATTTTCTTGAGTTCCTGTGTGTTTGTTTTTCTCTGTTTAATTTATAAGTGGTGAGACATGGATTCTGAGATTTAGGAGAGAGAAATAGGAGA
>NW_004443971.1:201626-203389 GCF_000243295.1 Trichechus manatus latirostris
TGCATGGCAGGGGCTGGAGCAAATTCCCTTCAAGCATGACACCTTTAATATCCCAAACACCCTGAGAGGTGATCAGTGTTCCAGCTATTTTTCCACTGAAGACCCTGAAATGTGGAGGAGTTACGGGACTTTCCTTAAGTAAACACCAGTGAATGGAGGAGCCAGAGCTCTGACCTTCACTCACCACATTGTCTTTCAATGTTTGATGTGTAAACTCCCCTAAATTCCAGGGATACACCAGGATTGAGGGTTATGCTGAGGAGGACACTGTATGAGATACCTGCATGGTGTTGGCCAGGAACCTTCTGGGACATAGCATTCCTGAAATCTCACAGGCAAATGGGATAAAATCAGAACTGAGAACTTGGAAAAGAAAACATTGGGCTGGGAGGGAAGGTTGGTGAGGTCCAGGGAGTTTCCAAGTTAGGAATCAGAGCTACTGAGACGAATAGGCTGGAGAGGTCAGGCCGTGGACACCTGGATCTGAGGAGTTAAGCAGAGATTGGAGGGTAAGGACTTGACAAATGTGAGGAAAGGGCAGAGATATCCTCTCCCCTCATTCTCATCTCTTCGTCTTAATTTTTTAACGAACAGACTCTTAATTGCCGAGGTCTCTATCCAGTTCCCAATTAGGAACTTCCCAACACTCAAAACAACTCTCAGGCACCAAAGGCCGCACTACAGGAAGACACACTGCTCTGAACATGGGTGCTATGCATGTCCTGGATCAGAAAGACGACTGATGCCTCAGCCCTTCTCAGCCCTTCCTATTCTGCTTATATCTAGTGCTGCACGCTCCAGGCATCCAAGGTCTGTGGTAAACCTCATCACCTCTCTGCTTTTCCTGGGCTTTATTCTTGTTGTGTAAGGTAGGTTTCCTCTTGTTTTTAAGGAACTATTATACATGTAAATGTAAGACTAAATCTACATCGATTTAACCCTAGAATTTCGGTCATCGGTTGTGAAGGAAAGGGAAGGGTAGTTACAGGATGCCTCTTGGAAGGTCTTATAGTCACATGAGGTCAGTTCCATTCATGACAGCAGAACGGACCTTCCCAATCAGATTGGATGAGAATCTTTCCCGCACAGAAGTAAGGCAAAGGGATTTCAATCCTCCTTGCCTACTTTCATAGCTCGTATACACTCTACTAAAAGGACTTTTCATAAATATATATTCAGCATATTCCATCTTGTTTTGTCGTTTGGATTCAGAAATAGCAGACTAGCATTGCTTATTTAATACTCTTCCTGAAAATTATTGATGCTATTTTCTAAAGTGAATGCAGAGAAACAGAGAGCCATCTCCAAGAAGCCAAGCCTTGATCCTGTCAGGTGAAATCAACCACACAGGAAAAGCCCTGGGTGTGCTGAAGATTATTTAAGATCTGTTGTCTGACATCTTTCTAGGAAACAGAAAACAAGCACCTTAGAGAAAAGTACAGTCTCCAGGCTCAGTTATAGAAACATTAGTTAATTGCCAAGTAGGCTGAAAGGCTGAAATGCAAATTTCATTAATAGATAGGGATAGAGATATTGACAGGATACCCACAGAAAGAAAGCTCCCCAAACCAAGCCAAGGCTTGTGAAAAATGGATGATGAAAGTGATCACTGGTTATTTATCAGTAACCTGTGACACGGTGTCACGGATTGAATTATGTCCCCCCAAAAATGTGTGTATCAACTTGGCTAGGTCATGATTCCCAGTATTGTATGATTGTATACATTTTGTCATCTGATGTGTTTTCTGTGTGTGTTATAAATG
>NW_004443971.1:204526-208446 GCF_000243295.1 Trichechus manatus latirostris
CCAGGAGCCCCAAACTCTATGGTGCAGAATGCTGGAGGCAGGCAGAGGATTCTTGGAAAGACCCCAGGGCAGTAGGCTTTGTTGAAATGCCAAGAGGAAGGCAAGGCTGGGAAGTTCCTCCTCTTCTTCTTCACTGGACTCTTCTCCTTTCCCATGTGTTTCACTAATAGGAGAGGTTTCTAAGAACATTAAGTCTTCTGTTGTTCCCAATCTAGGGGAAGTGTGACTAGGAGCCTGTTGAGGAGAAGTTGATAGTTCAAACTTAGGTTTCTGTGACTTTGGACTCCACATAAAGAGAGCAAGTTCTTTTGACTCGGACAGTTTATTGTTTCCTGTACCACCTTTTGGCAGGTCATCTGCATTCAAATTTTTAGTGCTTATTTTCTCACTGATCCCTAGTTGGAGGCCATGGATATCTGTGCTCCCTGTGCCTTCACTGGTCTCAGTATCTGTACAAAGTGACTGTGGGTGGCTCACCTTAAGTTGGGTGTGCCTCCACACCTGCTTTTCCTTTCAATTCCAGCAGTCGCTTGTCTGCCAGCTGCAAGGAAGGAAAATGAATAATTACTGATTCTGCACAGGTTGTGAGAACATGTGGCTAAGCATCTGGTGGAGACCATGGTATTGGGGCAGGATTCAGGGAAGTCAGTCACATGAGTGTGGTTCAGTAAGCAGTACTGCAGCTCTACCTGTCTATCCTGTTGTATGGTTTTCCCGCCAAGAGTCTTTACCGCTCCTCTCAGCCACTCCATTGTCTCCTACCTCCTCCTTCTGCACCTGCTTCCACATCTGGAGCTGTCCTTCCCCAGAAACTGTGCGAGCCAAGGCATTGTTGCATTAGATGAAATCCTGTGGGTTTCATGTTATGATTCTCCCTTCCTCCTCTGGTTTACCTGGGTGAGAGTGAGTCCTTCCTCTTGCTGCAGCTCCTGCCTTAAGGACATGGGATCTACCTGTGATTCTGGTGATAGTAACATTTCCAGGAATTGTGGATAAAGAACTGCTTCCACCCGATAAGGGAAAGAGGAGATGTGTGAACGTCCTTGACGTGGAGTAACCAGTGCTTTAGGGGATCTAGAATACAATAAATAATCTCCCTCTCAAATTTACATCCAGTGTTGTATTAAAACATCACCACACCAACTTTCACCTAGGCAGACACACACGCACACACTCTAGAAAAGGACAACATACATGGTTCAGGGGATAAGGAATCAAGCTTAATTTCAATGTCTGGGGCTAAACTCCAGATATTTGGTTGCTGGAATGCCAAAAGTACAGAAGCCACAGACACCAAACCTCGAGTCCCAACCCACCTTTGTAATAAATTCTTCCTGCGAACACAGCTTGTCCATGTAGCGCAGGATTCCTGGGTATGGGTATATCCTACTCTCTTCCTGCTGTTTCTCATTATCTTATATTTTCTATCTGGCTCCACAGTGGCTGAATGGGAAGATCCAAGCATACCTTCCAAGATTTCAGTGTACCCTTTCACAGCTTTAGGTTGTATCTCATTGGATCGCTTGGGCTCCCAAGTGCACTGGGATCTGTGTTGATGCTGGTTGGGGGACTGACTATGCCTTGAGACGTCCCTTTTTTGGAGTGAACACTATAGGAGGGGTTGAAAAGAAGGAGGTAAATGTAACAGCAAATTCCAGCTCTTTCCACCTTTTTTGGTTTGAATTGTGTTCCCACAAAGTGTGTGTTAAGTTGGCTAGACCATGATTCCTAGTATTGTATGGTTGTCCACCATTCTAAGATCTGAGATGGTTTTAGTCTGTGTTGTAAATCCTAACCTCTATGATGTTAACAAGGCAGGATTATAGGCAGTTGTGTTAATGAGGCAAGACTCAATCTACAGGATTCGGTTGTATCTTGAGTAAATCTCTTTTGCGATATAAAAGACAAAAGCCAGCACAGAGGAGAGAAACTTTATGCCACTAAGAAAGAAGCGCTGGAGTTCATCTTTGGGAGTAGAGTTCCCTGTGCTGAGAAGCTCCTAGCCCAGGGGAAGGTTGATGACAAGGACCTTCCCCCAGAACCAACAGAGAGAAAAAGCCTTCCCCAGGAGCTGGTACCCTGAATTTGGACTTCTAGCCTCCTAGACTGTGAGAGAATAAATTTCTGTTCATTAAAGCCATCCAGTTGTGGTATTTCTGTTACAGCAAGCACATGTAGTAAGGGCAGAATTTTGGAGACATTGAAATGGTTCCTGGTGGGGCGGGTATATCTGAAGCCACAAAAACTGTGACAGGAGAAGATGTAAGAAGTAAAGGTCCAAGAGAGTCATCCTGTGAGGAAACTTGGAACTACTGCTTTTTCAAGAAGTCCTCTCATTGAGGTCCACGTTTTAGGCTCATTACATATTGGATTCCACATTTGGTAATGCAGGTGAGACAGTAGTTATAAAACTTGACTATCTCAGGACTAGTGTGTAATGAAGTGTAGCTGAGACCCCAGGCTTCTGGCAGGCTCTGCTGATAGAAATAGCCATTGCCTCCGCTTGTAAGTACCACGTGCGAAGATAATGCCTTCCCCAAACATGGCCTGTCTCTACATACCTTCTTTGACCTTAGCTCCTGTTGAACTTGATTAGCCATACCTGGGTGCTGGACAACCACAGCAGATGAAGGCCCATGAGGATCAAGATTCCGTGGAGCTGGAGGAGGTAGGCACACGGACCCATTCCTCTGCTGCAGCTTCTGAATCTGTAACTCCTCCTCTGCCTCAAACTCCATGAACCTGACAAAGGTGAGGGAGGCACAGACCATGCTGAGAGGAAGGCAAAGTGCACTAGGAGCCCCAGCACCAGGCAGCAGCCGCTTGTGGGGCATTGGAGAAGCATATACCTTCAATGACCTGTCAAGATGCTGTGTAAGTCCATTTCCCAGGAGGGAGTTGCTCGCTGGCACAAGCAAGGTTTAAGGGCCACTTACATGTCCACCACATCATCCCTTCACCTGCAGGACAACTCATCATAACTTAGGAAGGTTGTGAAGGAAATCAGCCGTGGCTTCTTGGAAGCTCCTCCTGACAGAGCCATAGTGCTCACTTCTTTTCCACACCCTTAGCATGTGATGGCACACCACAACACTGACACTGGCCTGTTAATTTAATAAGACCTACGTGACACACGGCAGGACCCCTCTTATGGACACCCTACTCCAAGCATCTCCTGCCTGTGCCTAAAACACACACAGTAAAGCTGACAGCCTGAACCAGGGATGGGATGAAGTTGATTGTAGATAATGCCAGGGACTAGATCCTAGATCCCCATTCCTAGTCTTGGGCTTTGAGCCCTTGAGCTATAAAAAAAGTGAGACAATTAGTCTAAGAGATATTGGGGAAAAGGTAGAATCTAAGGTTTCAGGGAAGTTTCAGACTCCTCTGATAATTGTTTTTAAACCAAGGGAGTAAAGTCAATGAGGGCATAGACATGTCCATAGGGTGAGTTGAGATGCTGCCTTCCCCTGAGTAAAAGTTTTCAGCCTGGGCCATTCTTGGATGGTTGTAGAACAATTTTGTGCCAGTTATCATGAGGGGGGTGGTCCCAAATTCCCTGTCAGCTACCCAGACACTGAAGCAAGCCAGAATTCGGCTGATATAGCATATTCCCTCATTGCAGAGTATCTACAGCTTGAAATTTATCTCCATTGGTAGCCACAGTGTTTATCCCCATTTGATCTGCACGCTCTCAATATCAAGGCATCCACAACTGCAAAATGTAGAAGGGTTGAATTTCTTGAAGAATGTAGAACAGAAAACTCCAAGCAGTGAATGTAGTGGCAGAAATTGTCTGAGGTTAGAGAGGGATCACCAGGGAAGTAAGAGCCCTGTCCAAGTGCACACCTTCTCCTCACAACATCCCCTCTGATTTCTACCAACACAGCCAGACAGAAGCCACTTTCAACCCACCCTCT
>NW_004443971.1:209961-211500 GCF_000243295.1 Trichechus manatus latirostris
ATAATTCACATCATGGCTCCACACTTTACCATAGTGTTTAGTCTCCTGTACATAATTATTAAGGTAATGATTCCAGTATAAAGATTGCTTCACATACAAGGTAGTCACCATCAGTTGAGATAAGGCATCTCAAAATGTTGTACGTGGGGAAGTGTGGTCAATATTATTGAGAATGTGTCTCCTCATAACATATCCCATCGCCCTCATGACCTTCTTTCAAGTGTTCCTAAAGAGCCTAACCTTCATTGTGTCTCCGCAAGATCTCTTTATTTGAAAGCTGCAGGATAATCTCAGGTCTCCCCCACTGACTAGGGCACTAACATGAGAAAGCAGAAAAGAGCTTATGTATCAGGACTTTGGGTATGGATCCTCCGGGCCAGGGACTTGCAGCATTGCCAGTGTCGGTAGTTCTCGTAAACACCCTTGAGGTTACAGGTAGAGTCATCCAGCGATGGCTTGGAGTGTGTGGTGGCCAGGCTTTCCTCCCCAGAAGAAGCATGTTGGCCTGACCAAGCCTTCACTTGGGGGAAAATGGAGGCCAGCCTTACTCATGATCCTCTTTCCTAGAAAGCCCCACTGCATCAAAAGAAGGCCAGCAGTCTCTAATTCCGAGAGCAGAAGTAGGTTCCTGTTGCTTCTCAGACTGTTACGTTGTACATTCATATTTAAGTTTTTATTTCTGACAATGACTGTAATTCAATGATCAGACAAACATATTTCTTCATGGTTCAAAAGTCAAATAGTACAAACAGTTACAGATGGATTCTTCAGTGAAAACTCCTCTCCCCGCACCTTTGTCTTGGCACACCAAATTCTCCATCTCAGTGGAACAGATGATGTTTTCTCTTTTTCCTCTTTCCAGAAATATTGTCTGTGACTGAAGGTAACTAACACAAGCTATGTTCATTTATCAAAAATACTTTGTTTCCTTTTTTCTCATTATACAATTAAGGTGCGTTCATATATATAGATTTTTTTTTTCCATTAAAATTAATGCAGTCTTGTTTCTTAATGTGGTTTTTCTCTTTCTTTCTGGCATCAGTGATCGTATTTGTATTTTTTTTAGTCCAGATTCTACAATGAGAACTTTCACAGTCTCTTCAACTTCATAGTCACCCCGAGAATAGGTTTGCCAGGTTAAGGCTATAAAATACGGGACTCCAAGGAATCCCTGTGTAATATTGGGGACATACTTAACAAAAACACTGCACCACCTGGGCTCCACAATAATATTAGTCCTTATTTATCAGAAATTTGACGTTAACAAGTGGCCAGTATTTTATCTGGAAAACCTATGAGAGGTAAAAACAAAACAACAACAACAAAAAAAAAACTTAAAGCAACTATGACTTTACTCATCCTCGTAAGAACAGAATTAAATTTGCAGTCAGAAGACCAGAGTTGGAATCGTGGTTTCGAAAACATAAAACACAGCACCCAAACCAAACCAGCACACCAATTTCACAAAATTGTTGCAGGTCATTTTGATTATGTAGATATTGAATAGTCATCAAACACTCTTGAGCACCTAGGCTTAGT
>NW_004443971.1:212023-213093 GCF_000243295.1 Trichechus manatus latirostris
ACTTGAATCCAACTCTCACAGCAGTCATAGTCTTCAGATGGGAGGGTGTAGTGGAAGGAGAGAGAGGTTGAGGAGGAGTGTCCCACACAGATAGTCTTCACTCAGAAAATTTCCCTGCTGGAGCTAACATAGTTTCTTGTCACTGGGGAAAGTATTTGGACTCAAGAGGGAAATGTTGTAGAAAATGCAACAACAGTCGTATTGTAGTGGAAAAGCAGAGAATTGCGAGTCCAGAGGAGACAAGATTCTTCTCCCCTCTTTGCTACCATCATGTGTGAAAGTCATTTCATATTGTGGTGCTCATGAATTCCTTCATGATTTCTGAGTTTTATCTGAATATAAACTTGATAGGATCCGATGAATATTTCTGTCTTCAGCATCCACAGTGTTGGCCCAATCACTGTGAAAAAAATGCCTCCATGCTTCTTCTGCCTCTCTGGAAATTGCCCACACCTTAATCCTCTGCAACAAGGAAGTAGCTTCTTGCATGTGCCTATCTTTGTATTTTCTCTGGCAGCTACAATGCACATCTCTGCTCTCATCTTAGTTTAGATGATGAAGTTAGAGAGATTTAAAAAAATCACCCTAATATTTTTTAAAGCTACTTATGGTGATTGATAAGAGCAAAATCTTGGCAACTTTTCTTAGGACTTGGGGTTCTATCATGGAGCAACCTTTAATGATTTTCTATCCAGTCCTTCCTGTTCCAGGGATGGTGGGGGAAATCATGGCATCTAGGCACTGAAGAAAGCAGGCTTGCTCCTTGTCTCTCCTGCTTGTCAGTTAATCCATTGATTTTTTCCCATGATGCACACTTAAGTGTTTATAGCCATTGGACTTGACTGAGTGAGCTCAGGGCCAATGATTTAAACATTGCATTGTGGAGAAACAATCATGTCCAAATTCTGCAATTTGTTTTTCTGCTACATGAAAACCTTCAGCCCTGGAATCATATGTGATTAAATTAGCCCCTATGAAATTTACTAAGATTGGCCATGAAAACACGAGGTCAAAAGTCCTTTGGACCCAGCTGTCTGACCATTGCTGTGGAGAAGTCTAAGGCAGGCATT
>NW_004443971.1:215035-236895 GCF_000243295.1 Trichechus manatus latirostris
ATGGCTCCATAATATTGTATGTATCTATATGTCATGTTTTCAATATCTAGTCATCTTTTGATGGACACTTGAGTTGTTTCCATCTTTTTGATTCAGTGAATAATCCTGCAATAAATGTCAGTGTCCAAATATCTGTTTTCTTACTTTCAGTTATCTTTTGTACATGCCTAGGAGTAGAATTACAGGGTCATACGGGTTTGAATTGTGGTGTTGGGAAAGAATATTGAATACACCATGGACTGTCAAAAGAACGAAAAGGACTGTCTTGGAAGAAGTGCAACCAGGATGCACCACAGAAGCAAAGATGGCAAGACTACATCTTACGTGCTTTGGACATGTCGTCAGGAGGGATCAGTCCCTGGAGAAGGACATCATGCTTCGTAAAGTTCAGGGACAGCAAGAAAGAGGAAGACCCTCAATGGGATGGATTGACACAGTGGCTGCAACAGTGGACTCAAACATAACAAGGTTTGTGAGGATAGCACCGGACAGGGCAGTGTTTCATTCTGTAGTGCATAGGGTTGCTATGAGTCAGAACTAACTCGACAGCACCTAACAACAGCAACAACATGGTGATTCTGTGTTAAATTATTTGACGAGACACCAGTTGTATTCTACGATGGCTGCGGCACTTCATATTCCCAGTACCAATGGACAAGACTCCCAGTTTCTCCCCATCTTCACCAACCCTTTTTTGTTTGCTTGTTTATTTTTGTGTTTTTCTGGCAATAGCCATCATTGTGGTGTGGAGGGATACCTCTCTGTGACTTTGATTGCGTTTCCCAAATAACTGATGATGTTGAGCATCTTTTCATGTGCTTACTGGCCATTTATATATTTTCTTTGGAATAGTGTCTGTTGATATCTTTTGCCCATTTTTTAATTTGGGTTGTTTGTTTCTTTTTGTGTTTAGTTCTAGGCATACTTTGTATTTCAGGATATGAAGCCCTTAAGCAGTGCAGAGATTCCAAGTATGTTCTCACAATCAGTAGTTCTCTTCATTTTCTTGATAGTGCTCATTGATGCACAAAAGATTTAAATTTTGACCAAGAGGAATTTATTTCTTTGTTTCTTTTGTTTCTTGTGTCATATCTACGAAGATGTGGGGGAAAAAATCCTGAAATATAACCCTGATATTTACTTCTAAGTGTTTTATGGTATTAGCCTTTGTATTTAAGTCAATGATCCATTTAGACTTAATTTTTGTATATGCTGTAGAATATGTGTCCAACTTCATGCTTTTCCTTGTGGAGATCCGGTTGTCCCAGTGTCATTTGCTGAAGAGAGTATTCTTTGCGGATTGAATGGACTTGGCATCATTGATGAAACAAATTGGGCAAAGATGTACACAGTCATTTCTGGACCCTCAATTCTGTTCCTTTGAAGTCTATCTCTACCCTTATGCCAGTACCAGACTGCTTTGTTTATTGCATGTTTGTAGCACTATTTTAAATCTTGAAGTGTGAGTCCCATACTTTGTTCTTCTTTTCCAAGTTTGCTTTGTATATTCAGAGCGCTGTGTGTTTGCAGTATATAAATTAGACAGTATATAAATCTACGTGGTAGATTTGCTTGAGTTCTTGTGTGTTTGTTTTTCTCTGTTTTATTTAATTTGTAAGTGGTAAGAGATGGATCCTGAGATTTAGGAGAGAAGAATAGGAGAGTCTCAGCATCTTGCTTCAGGAATGAAAATCCCACACCAGGATTGATGATGGAAATTGCTGGAAGGGCTGATAATGAACAGAGCTGGAAGATCTGGGGCCAGTTTTTTTTTTTTTTTTTTTTTTGACGTGTATGTCATGCTGTGAAGAGACAAATTTACCATGAGGAATCAATCCTCTTGTGAAAGAGAAAAGTGAAGTATGTTTGGATGTGCCTGGGTTGCCATCAGGAGCACAAGGAAGATCAAGGAGGCAGAGTCCAGAGCATCACAGTTTTGGGAGATGGGCAGGAAAGGTGTGTTCTCTGGATAAAGCTACTTTTGTCAACATCGCAGTGCTCATCAATAGTATGTAGATCTCTTTTTATAATGAGAACTCCCCATACATCCGTTTAATGAGACCATGGATAGAGAGGTCATACCACAGAGGCAGATGCCAGCCCCCTTTCTATTCACAAATGAAAGAAGTCCTCAGCGGCTTCTCCCCAGCTCCATCCTGTGGCCTTTGAATGATGCCTGCCAAAATCAGCAGACTCTGAAGCTATTCCTGACTAAGTACCTGAAAGATAACCGTGGGGTGATGGAGAATCTGAATCTGTGGTCTAGATGTTGGTTGAGATGATGGTTCCACCACGGTATTTAAAATTGCCAGAGCTCACTAAACTGTAAATTGAAATAGGTGAGCTTCATTGCATGGAAACTAGACTTCAGAGAAACTGAGTTTAGCAGAAAGAATTCTTCTTTTTCTTTTTTTTTAAACTGTATTGGTGCCTGATTCATAACAGTAAAAGACTGTAAGATTTAAGGTCATTTGATGTCCCTGACACAAAGGATTAAGGAGCTCGCTGGTGATCGAAAGGGTGGTAGTTTGAGTCCATGCAGAGACTCCTAGGAATACATGCCTGGTGATCACCTTTGAAAATTCAACCCTATGGAGCACAGTTCTGTTGTGAAATACATGGAGTCACCATTAGTTACAATTGACCTGAAAGCACTAGTTTGGTTTTTCTTTTGGAACCAGCCTGGCTTCCTCTTACTGACTCTGTGACCTTGGATGAATTGTTCCCCATATGTACAATGGGAATGACCTCTAAATCATGAGGTAGTTTTGACTTTTAACTGTATCCATAAGCACCACTGAACAATATCTCACATGAATCATATTCAGCAAATGATAGCAGATCTAAATATTACTGTTGTTTTATGTTAATGTCCTAGTCCAAGTGAAAACAAGGACACCCTTCCTTTAGAAAAGCACAGTCTACATTCAATAAGAACACTGAAACAGTGATATGCAGTGCATGGTGAGGGTGCTGTGACCAGGCAAAGCAAAAGTGAAGCTGGCACAGTCTCAGGAATAGAAATTGGTAACCCCAGGGACTTCCTTGACCCCTCTACTCATCCAGACCTGAGCCTACTCCAATATCCTTACAGAACCTTCTCCAGACCACTCCAGCCTTCCCAGGTTGAATACTCTCACAGAAGAAGTAGCAGAAACCTTCACTGATACTCTATTCTGGAAAAGCATATTCCATATACTGTCTTTTCCCTTGCAAGAGCTATCCAAATAAAATGTGATTATGCATATATTACGTATAAGAAAGCTGAAGCTCAGACACTGTAGGTCACTCAGCCAGTAAGTGACAGAGCTGAGATTGAAGCTCTGCTCTGGCTGACCCTAAATCCAGCCTTTCCATGGCCTCTTCCCTCTTTCTTCCTCCCAGCACATTGTTTACTTGCACCTTCTACGGCCAACACTCATTTTCAGGTGTGTGGAAGGGAAGGCACTCTTCAAGTGATGAAGGAGTGTTATGAGGTGAAGAGAAAATCAGGGAAAGTTGGTAGAAGGGCATGCCAACCACAGAAAAGGAACTGGACCATCAGCCTAGGGTCCACAATGTGTCCCTTTGAGCGATCCTGAAGACCTGGTTACTCATTGCCACCAACTGTGTCCCACTATGGAACCAAGCCCTATTGACTGCCACCCTACATTCTATCTTGGGACCAGGAGAGTGACATCCTCTCTCTTCCCAGTGCCCACATTGCATGGCATCAACACAAATTGTGGACTGGTGACAGCAGAGGTCTATTTATGGCAAGGACAGGCACAGCCCCAAGCCTGGCATACATCTCAACCCATCTTTGCTCCACTTGAGCTTTGTTACTATGTAAGGTGGTATTCTCTTTGTGAGGAAACTATTTTCCATGTAAATGTAAACCTAAACCTACAACTGTGAAATCGAAGAATTTCAGTCATTGGTTGGGAAGGAAAGGGGATAGTGCTCACGTGATGCTCCTTGGAAGATCTCTAAAGCCCCTGAGGTAGTCCCCGTGGCAACAGGACAGTGGACCTCATCAATCCAGTTGGACAGGAGTCTTCCCTGCACAGAAATATGGCAAAGAGACTTGATATCCTCCCCACCTAATGTCAGATCTCACATACACGTGAGCTAAAGACCTCCTCTCAAACATCAGTTCAGCCCATTCCCTTTTATTTTGTGCTTATAGGATTAAAAAATAACCAACTAACAAATTCTATATTTCACACTCCCAGTGAGGCCTTTTGATGTCATCTTTGTGTTTTCGTAATGCTAGTCTAACATCAACCCTTCCTCACCGGATGAGCAGGAAGATTGTGTGAGTTACCAGGAGAGGTAAAACACCTGGAAGAGCATAGCGCACAGATTAAGTATGTGAAATTCCGTGATTTCTAGACTAATGCATTACACTGTCTATTTTCAAATATTCTCTTTTACTGTTTTGAACAGTTTTTGATTCATATGTTAAATGTTGCATGATTACTTTTCTGTGTCTGACGTTGGCACCAGAGAAATGTTGAAATATTTCTTCATATTTTTTTCTCTCCATTGTACCCACACTGCTCCTTTCCCGTGACTGACACAAATCCTCTGCAAGTAGATTTACAGCTTACTGAATAGGATTCTCCTATGGTTTATTGCAATCTAAACTGCTCTCAGAGATAGGAAGGCAAAGGCTATTGAAAGCCCAAAAAAGAAAAAAACTAAAAATAATAATTTTTCAAAGAGATCTAATTTTTGGCAGTAAGGCATTGCTCACTGAACCCTGAGAACAAAGTTGTTTAGATTTAACTATAAACTTTGGGGAGACAGCATGAGTATCCATTAAAGTATGTGTATGTGTGTGCCTATGTGTGTGTGAGAGAGGTTAGATACACTATGGTATTTTCAGTCGCCTTGTATGCATGAGAAAACTGGATGATGAATAAGGAAGACTGAAGAAACATTGACACCTTTGAACTGTGTTGTTGATGAAAAATATTGAATATACCATGGACTGCCAAAAGAATGAACAAATCAGTATTGGAAGAAGTACAAGCAGAATGCCCCTTAGAAGCAAGGATGGTGATACTACATCTGACATACTTTGGACATGTTATCAGGAGGGATCAGTCCCTGGAGAAGGACATCATGCTTGGTAGAGTAGAGGGTCAACGAAAAGAGGAAGACACTCAACGAGATGGATTGACACGGTGGCTGCAACAATGGGATCAAGCATAACAATGATCGTGAAGATGGCGCACGACCAGGCATTGTTTCATTATGTTGTCCATCGGGTCGCTATGAGTCAGAACCGACTCGACAGCACCTAACAACAATAACAACAACAACAACATTATTACAGGGAAAAGAGGTCTCCAGTTACAAAAACTTCCTGTGTTGCTGGTCTTCGTTGGGGAATACTCAGCTCTTCAAATGACAAATCCAGATTTTGTTGCTTTCCCAAAAAAGAGCTCTGAAACCAGACCAAGAGGATGTTCCTCCATGGAGAGTACATATTCGTGATGGAATATATCAAACTTGAAGCAGCTCAGCACTGTTGATGTCATGGACAGGAGGTTGCTCAGTGCCTTCCAGGTGCTTATGAGAAAGGATGTTTGTGAGTAGACGGACCTTTTGTCGGACCCCACTATGCAGGCTGGTGAGTACATTTCAGGGTTCTTGAGAATACTGACATGGGGACAGCACCAGTGTCTTAATTCTAGGACTGCTGAAACAGAAATACCCGAAGTGGATGGCTTCAATAAACAGTAGTTTATTCTCTCACAGTCTAATAGCCTAAAAGTCCAAATTCAGGGTGTCAGTTCAGGGGAAGGTTTCTCTCTTTGTCAACTCTGCAAGAAGACCCTTGTCATCAGTCTTCCCCTGGTCTAGGAGCTTCTCTGCGCAGGAACTTTGGATTCAAAGGATGCGCTCTGCACCAGGCAGTGCTTTCTTGGTGGTGTGGGGCCCCCATGTGTCTCTGCTTGTTTCTCCCTTTTATATCTCAAAAGAGATGGACTTAAGACACAATCTGATCTTGTAGATTGAGTCCTGCCTCGTTAACATAACTGTCACTAATCCCACTTCATTAACATCATAGAGATAGACTTACAACACATAAGAAATTCACATGAGGTGAAAAAATGATGGACAATCACACAGTACTGGGAATGATGGACTAGCAAAGTTGACACACATATATTGGGTACACGATTCAATCCATAATAACCAGACGCTTACTATTTCTGGGAAATGTTCAACCAAACACAGGTGCTGATGGCACATAACACGGAGGTGATGAAGACATGAAAGGTAACACCTGAACTTCCAAACTGTAAATGTGATGATTCCCTTCATTGACTGAGGGCCCGGTGCATGGCACAGGCTGGAGCAAATTCCCTTCAAGCATGGTTCTTTTAATATCTCAAACACCCTGAGAAGTGGACAGTGTTACAGCTGTTTTCTCAATGAAGACCCTGAAATGTGGAGGAGTTACAGGACTTTCCTAAAGTTAAACACCAGTGAATGGAGGAGCCAGGGCTCTAACCTTCACTTATCACACTGTGTTTCGATGTTTGATGTGAACACTCCTCTAAATACCAGAGATGCACCAGGATTGGGGGTTATACTGGGGAGGACGCTCTGTGAAGTTCCTGCATGGTGTTGGCCAGGAACCTTCTGGGACACAACATTCCTGAAAACACACAGGCACTTGGGACAAAATCAGACCTTAGAACTTGGAGTAGAAAACACTGGGCTGGGAGGGAACACTGGTGAGTTCCAGGGAGTTTCCAAGTTGAGAATCAGAGCTACTGAGAGGAATGGGCTGGAGAGGTCAGGCCTCGGACACCTGGATCTGTGGATATAAGCAGAGATTGGAAGGCAAGGACTTGACAGTTCTGAGGAAAGAGCAGAGATACCCTCTCCCCTCATTCTCATCTCTTTGCCTTGATTTTTTTCACCACCAGATTCTTCCTTGTCGAGATCTTCATCCAGACCCTGTTAGGAACTTCTCAGCACCTGAAGCAGCTCACAGGAACCAAATAACACACCACAGGAAAACCCACTGCTCTGAACATAGGCAAGTGCCCAAGCAGAAGGACAACTGATGCCTCGGCCTTTCTCATCCCTTTCTACCCTGCTCCCATGTAGTCTGCACACTCCAGGCATCCCAGGTCTGCTATAAACCTCATCACATCTCCACTTTTCCTGGGCTTTATTGTTGTGTAAGGTAGGTTTCCTCTTGTTTTTGAGGAACTATCTTACCTGTAAGTATAAGGCTAAATCTACATCAATTTAACCCTAGAATTTCAGTCATCATTTGGGAAGGAAAGGGAAGAGTGCTTATAGGATGCTCCTTGGAAGATCCCAAAGTCACCTGAGGTCAGTTCCCTTGACCGCAGCAGGATGGACCTTCCCAACCCGGTTGGATAAGACTCTTCCCTGCACAGAAATAAGGCAAAGGAACTTCCTATCCTCCCTGCCTACTTTCATAGCTCATATACACACTATTAAAAGGACTCCTCCTAAATATATTTTCAGCACATTTCGTCTTATTCTGTCCTCATCAGGATTCAGAAATAGCAGACAACTATTGCTTATTTAACAGTCCTCCTGAGAGTTAATGATGCCATTTTCTAGAGTGAATGCAGAGAAACAGAGAGCCATGTCCCCAGGAAGCCAGGCCTTGATCCTGTCAGGTCAAATCAACTGCACAGGAAAAGCCCTCAGTGTGGTGAGGATCATTTAAGATCTGTTGTCACCCATCTTTCTAGGAAACAGAAATAAAGCACTTTAAAAAAGTGCAGTCTCAAGGCTCAATTATAGAAACATTAGTTAATGGCCAAGAAGGCTGAAAGGTTGAAATGCAAAGTCCATTAACAGATTGTTAAGAGATAGAGATATTGATAGGATCCCCACAGAAAGCTCCCCAAAGCAAGCAGGGGTTGTGAAAAAAGGATGATGAAAGTGATCACTGGGGATTTATCAGTGACCTGTGAGAGGCCAAAGCCAGACTGCCCCCAAGAGCATTCTGAGGAGGATATCAGTTAAAGCTGGAGGATGGAACTAGGTCAGTCACATGTGGATGTAGAAAACAGGGGACACCTGTATCTCTTTCTTTAGACAGCAGTAGAGGAGAACAAGATGAATGAAGCAATGAGAATTTCTTCCAACAAAACTATCTTTAATCTCAATTTACAGAGGTTTGTTCTCTAAATTAAAGCTAGTGTTCTTCATTTCCCATCATGTAAGTACATGTGCACCCTGCCCAGTCTTTGGCTTCCCTCTTTGCCCTCATGGTATGTGTACAACAGTCAAGAAATAACCACTGGGATAGGGGACGAGCAGTAGCCTAATGAGTAGGGAGGGTGGTTGAGAATCCAAATCTATTAAGCATCGCCAACTTGAGGGTCTCAACATGAAAGAGGAGAGCTCACTACTGGCTACAATGACAATTCTTCCTTTTCTCAAGTGTTGAAGGGTCACACTTTCTTTTTAGAGGCAATGAGGGTTCGACCTCACCCACAGCCAAGTGTTGCTTCACAGAAACTCCAAGGTGTTCAGCCCCTGAGTAGGGCCTCTTGGCACGAAGTGATGGGGATCTTACTTGAGCTGGGATCTTAGACTTGGCAGCTTTATGTCCAGGTTGGCTAAGACCCACTGTCTGAGGAGATAGGGGCTGGGATGCTCCCCAGGTGCCCTGAACTCCGTAGTGTAGAAAGCTGGAGGCAGGCAGAGGATTCTTGGAAAGACTCCAGGGCAGTAGGCTTTGTTGAGGCGCCAAGAGAAAGGCAAGGCTGGGGAGTTCCTCCTCTTCTTCTTCACTGAACCTTTCTCCTTTCCCAGGTGTTTCACTAGTAAGAGAGGTTTTTACCAACATTAAGTCTTCTCTGGTTCCCAGTCTAGGGGAAGTGCAACTAGGACCCTGTTGAGGAAAAGTTGATAGTTCAGACTTAGGTTTCTGTGACTTTGGACTCCACGTAAAGACAGCAAGTTCTTTTGACTTAGACAGGTCATCTGCATTCAATGATTTTGTGCTCATTTTCTCGCTGATCCCTAGTTGGAGGCCGTGGTTATCTGTGCTCTCTGCATCTTCACTCGTCCCAGACTCTGTACAAAGTGACTCCATGGGTGGCACACCATAAGTTGGGGGTGCTTCCACACCCACTTTCCCTTTCAATTCCAGCAGTCGCTTCTCTGCCATCTGCAAGGAAGGAAAATGTATAATTACTGATCCTGTACAGATTGTGAGAACATGTGGCTGAGCATGTGGTGGCAACCATGGTATTGGGGCAGGATTCAGGGAAGTCACTCACATGAGTGTGGTTCAGTAACCAGTACTGCACCTGTCCCTGTTCATCCTCTTGTGTGGTTCTCCCAACCAGGATTCCTTACCACTCCTCCTCTCAGCCACTCCATTGTCTCCTACCTCCTTGTTCTGCACCTGCTCCCACACCTGGAGCTGTCCTTCCCCAGAAGCCATGCCAGTCAAGGCACTGTTGCATGAGATGAAATCCTGTGGGCTTTATGTTATGATTCTCCCTTCCTCCTCTGGTTTACCTGGGTAAGAGTGAGTCCTTCTTCTTTCTCCAGCTCCTGCATTAAGGACATGGGATCTACCTGTGATTCTGGTGATAGTAACATTTCCAGAAATTGAGGGTGAATAACTGCTTCCACCTGATAATGGAAGGAGGCAGCATGTGAACATCCTTGACAAGGAGTAACCATGGCTTTAGAGGTTTTAGAATACAATCAATAATCCCCCTCTGAAATGTGCATCCAGCATTGTATTAAAACATCACCACCCCAACCTACACATAGGCACACACACAAACACATACACATACAAGCAAGAAATGGACACACACATTGTTCAGGGTGTAAGGAATCGAGCTTAATGTCCAGGGCCAAACTACAGATGTTTGGTTCCTGGAATTCCAAAAGTATAGAACCCACAGACATCATACCCCATGTCCCAGCCCACCTTGGTAATAAATGCTTCCTGTGAACACAGCTTGTCTATGTAGCTCAGGAGTCCCGGGTCTGAATATATCCCATTCTCTTCCTGCTGTTGCTCATTTTCTTCTTCTTGATATTTTCCATCTGGCTCCACGGTGGCTGAACGGGCAGCTCCAGAGAGACTTTCCATGATTTTAACATACTCTTTCACAGCTTTAGGAGGGATCTCATTGGGTTGCTTGGGCTCCCAAGGGTCCTGGAATCTGTGTTGATGCTGCTTGGGGTGCTGTGCCTTAGGACCTCCCTTCTTTGAAATGAACCCTATAGGAGGGGTTGGAAAGAAGAAGATGAATATAGCAGCAAATTCCAGCTCTTTCCACCTGTTATGAATTGAATTGTGTCCCCATAAAATGTGTGTTAACTTTGCTAGGCCATGATTCCTAGTATTGTATGGTTGTCTATCATTTTTTTATCTGATGTGATTATCCTATGTGTCGTAAATCCTAAGCTGTATGATGTTATTGAGGCAGGATTAGAGGTGGCTGTTTAATCAGGCAGGACTCAATCTACAGGATTAGATTGTGTCTTGAGCCAATCTCTTTTGAGATATAAAAGAGAGAAGTCGACAGAGAGGAGAAGAACTTCATGCCACCAAGAAAGAAGCACCCAGAAGGGAGCCCATCCTTTGGGCTTGAGGGCCCTGTGGTGCAAAGCTCCTAGATGAGAGGAAGATTGATGACAAGGACCTTCCCCCAGAACCAACAGAGAGAAAAAGTCTTCCACGGGAGCTGGTGGACTGAATTTGGACTTCTCACCTCCTAGTCTGTGAGAGAATAAATTTCTGTTAAGCCATCCGCTTGTGTTATTTCTGTTATAGCAACGTTAGATAACTAAGTCACCACCCAACCACGTGTTGTAAGGGCAAAATTTTGGAGACACTGAAATGGTTCCTGATGAGGCGGGCACACCTGAAGCCATAAGAAGTGTGACAGGAGAAGATGTAAGAGGTTAAAGGTCCAAGAGAGTCATCCTGTGAGGAAACTTGGAACTATTGCTTTTTCAAGAAGTCCTTTCATTGAGACCCACGTTGTAGGCTGATTAAATATTGGATCACACCTTGGATAATCCATGGTAGAGAGTAGTTATAAAACTTGACCATCTCACTACTAGTGTGTAATGAAGTGTAGCCGAGACCCCAGTCTTCTGGCGGGCTCTGCTAATAGAAATAGCCATTGCCCCCTCTGGAAAGGAAAGTACCACATGTGAAGACAATGCATTCCTCCAAACATGGCCAGTCTTTACATATGTCCTTTGACCCATTGCCCTTAGCTCCAGTTGAACTTGGTTATTCATACCTCGGTGCTGGTCAGCCACAGCACATGAAGGCCTGTGAGGTTCAAGATTCCGGAGAGCTGGAGGAGGCAGGCACACAGACGCATTCTTCTGCTGCAACTTGTGAATCTGTAACTCCTCCTCTGTCTCAAACTCCATGAACCTGACAAAGGTGAAGGAGGCACAGCCCATGCTGAGAAGAAGGCAAGGTGCACCAGGAGCCCCAGCACCAGTCAACTGCCGACTGTGGGGCAGCAAAGAAAGATGTGCCTTCATTGACCTGTTAAGGTGCAGCATAAGTCCATTTCCCAGGAGGGAGTTGCTCTCTGTGGCACAAACAAGGTTTGAGGGCCCCTTACATGTTCACCACATCATCCCTTCACCTGCCCCACAACTCATCTTGACTTAGGAAGGTTGTGAAGGCAATCAGCCGTGCCTTCTTGGAAGACCCTCCTGACAGAGACATAGTGCTCACTTCTTTTCCACACTCTTAGCACCTGATAGCACACCACAACCATGACACTGGCTTGTTGATTTCAGTCAGACCTGTGTGACACACAGCAGGACCCCAGTCTTGGACACCCTACTCCAAGCCTCTCCTGCCTTTGCCTAAAACATACACAGTAGTGCTGACAGCCTGACCCTGGGATGGGATGAAGTTGATTGCAGATAACACCAGGGACTAGTTCCTAGATCCCCAGTCTTAGTCTCAGGCTTTGAGCCCTTGAGCTATAAACCAGGGAGACAAGTGGGCCAGGACATATTGGGAAAAAGGTAGAGTCCACGATTTCAAGAAAGTTTCAGACTCCTCTGATGATTTTTTTTTTTAAACTGAGGGAGGAAAGGCATTGAGGGTCAGACAGATGTCCACAGCGTGACTTGAGATGCTGCCTTTCCCTGCACAAAGCTTTCCATCCTGGGCCATTCTTGGATTGTTGTAGAACAGTTTTGTGCCAGTTTCCATGAGAAGGGGTGGTCCCCAATTCCCTGTCAACTTCCCAGCCACTGAGGGAACCAGGAAGCCAGATGGTACAACATACCCCCAACACTGCAGAGTGTCTGCAGCTTGGAATTTATCTCCATTAATAGCCACAGTATTTATCCCCATTCCATCTTAACACTCTCAATATCAAGGCATCCACAAATCCAAAATGTAGAAGGAGTGAATTTCAAGAACATAGAAGAGAAAACTGTAAGCAGTGAATGTGGTGGCAGAAATTCTCTGAGGGTAGAGAGGGATCATCAGGTAACCAGAAGCCCTGTCCAAGTACACACCTCCTACTAACAACATACCCTCCATTTGTACCATCACAGCCAGGCAGCAGCCACTCTCAACCCACCCTCTTCATTCACAGATCATCACTCAGTCCCAACAGGGCCGGAAAGCCATGAACTCACTTTCCCGCCATCTCATAGAAGATCATCCGGTCAAAGTTGCTTTTGTGCCGCCATTCCTGCACGGACCGCCACAGTCCCTCCTCCAGGGTCATGGTGGGCTTCAGCTGGGCCAGGGATTGCAGGACTGGGCTAAAACCCCATGCATATCAGTAACTTTCTACGAGTACATATTCCATCCTCATCTTGACCCAACCCTTAGACATCCCCTTCCCATCATCACATCTGTCTTGCTATTTGTCTGTGTCAAATCTACCTTCCAGTGTTTTAGATTTCAAGTGCTTTTTCCTCCAGGATGCCACTCACAGAGCATGAGAGCTATACTAAGATGCACTCCTGGGAAGGACAGTCTAAAGAAAAGAATGTGCTTTGAGTCCTCAGTAGGATTGTGGACAGAATGACCTGCCAGACCACCTTAAAATGTAGACTCTAAGATCAAGTCCAAGGGTCTCATGAATGAACATTTTCACTAACTCCCAGAAGACTCAGCTGGAGGTGCTGAACTTTGGTGAACACAGCCCTAGAGTCTCAGAGTGTGAAGAGCAAAAGTTCTGCCCAGAAGCAAAGGTGAAGGCAGCCCATGGTAATTTATAAAGACCTGTGCTGTCTGGAGTTTCCAGAATCATGCTGCCCGTCTGCATTTGAGACTGTGATCAAACAGGAAACACAATTGTTTTGGAATTCAGGGAATCCCTGAGACTGCTTGAGCGTTGGATTTGACTGATATTCTCTTTATTACCAGGAGAGAAGAGAGAGGGGAGGAAGATTCCTTCAGTCTTTCAGCCAATTGGGAGTAACATGTATGTGGAAAAATATCCTGTGGAATGTGATAAGAGTGCAATATTGTTTGACCCATAATACCTGTGGGGAAGTGCAGAGTTAACAGATGTATAGGATCTATTGTGGAAAGACAAAGCTTCCCACATGACTAATCACTCTGCCTCCCACTCACAGAAGCCCATGACCCTGAACTTCATGGCCAGTTTCCACTACATGCTGTAGCTAGGACATTTTCCCTTTTGTGGGTCCTTATCTTGGACTACACTGGCTTTTCCTCAAGACAATGATAATAATAATAGACATCATTTAATGAGGTACAGCATGTGTCAGGCACTTTTGGAGCACTTTTTATATTAGCTCATGTCATCTCCTTAGCTATCGTCTGAATTAATTGTAATTGTCTCCTTATTTGATGAGATACACAAGGGTGAAGATGAACAATGCCCTGCTCAAGATTACAAATCTAGGGAGGGCAGAGCCCAAGCCCTTCACCACTATGCATGCCCTATCACCTCCCTGTTCTAACTGGAATTCTCCAGAGGAAAGAGGATGGGAGTATACTTAAAATGGTCATCCTAGGCCTTGCCAGTTTCCCCCTCCTCTGGATTTGATATGGAACTTGCCAACATTTGGTCAATTCCTGTGCTGCAAGATAAAGACCAGTGGAGGAACATGGTGTTTGTAGTCTGAGACCAAAATTCACATCATGGCTGTGTACTTTACCACAGTGTTTAGACTCTTGTAAATAATTATTAGGGTAATAATTGCAATATAAAGATGGGCTTCATGTACAAGGTGGTCAGCATCGATTGAGATAAGGCACCTGAAAGTGTTGTACATGGGGCAGTGTGGTTAATATTATCAGGAATGTATCTTCTCATAACATATCCCATGGCCCTGATGACCCTCTTTCAAATGTTCCTAAAGAGCCTAACCTCTGTTTTGTCTTCCCAGAATCTCTATTTAAAAGCTGCAGGATAATCTCAGATGTCCCCACTGACTTGGACACTCACATGAGAAAGCAGGAAAGAGCCTCTGTATCAGAACTGTGGAGATGGTGCCTCCGGGCCAGGGACTTGAAGTGTTGCCAACATCGGTAGTTCTTGTAAACACTCTTGGGGTTACAGGAGGAGTCATCCAGCGAAGGCCTGGATTGTGTGGTGGCCAGTCTTTCCTCCCCAGAAGAGGCATGTTGGCCTGACCAAGCCTTCACTTGGGGGAAAATGGAGGCCAGCTGGACAGTTGGTGGTGGAGCTTGAAGAGAAAGAGCTGGGGACCAACCTTCCCTACAAGCCTGAGTACCCACAAAAGAAGTGGCAGGGATCATTTGCTGCACCACAGAGGCTTCCCCAAATGGGGGTGGAGCATGCTTAACTGCCCCACTAGGAGCCCCCGGGGCACTCCAGTTGAGTGGGGTGTGTGCCATGACAAAGGTCTGAATTCCAGGGAGCTCTGCTGATCTCCCTTCTGTCCTGACTTGGACAATGACCTTGCCAGGCCTGGCCCCATTGGGGCCATAGTCCCCAACACCTGGCACCAGCAGTGTCCTGGGGAAAGTAGAGAGCCCCAGATGGATGCCAGGAGGGCATGATGACGTTATGAGGGGCAGTGGGTACTGCTCCCTGGGTGTTCCGTGTAGGGGTCCAGGAGTGGGTGGGCTAAAGGGCAGTGCAGTGAAAGGAGACATGGAGACACCAGGATTCATGGTCATATCTGGTCCCAGCACTGGAGTTGCTGTTGAGACAAAGGAAAAGGACAAATGGAGCTGGAGGAAAGGCAACTGGGTGTTAGGTGATCCGAATTCCCTGCATGGTCACTGGGAATAAGTGCAATGAATCTCAACTGATGAGCAGCAGTATGGATCGGGGAACTGGGGAAGACTGGGAAAGTCCCTGGAGTGAATTAGACATTCCTTCCCTCTAGTTGAGAAGTTTCCCACTAGAGAACTTGTGAGCAGTTCAACCAGACTCCCAGGCCTCAGTCTACCAAGAAGTAAGAGGCCCAAGCTATCACTGACTCTCAGATCCTGTCTCGGGAATCCATGGCAGATACTCTGTTTCCAGCACATGGAACAGGGTTGACATCTACTCTGTCTGAAATACCCCAGCAGGCTCACTAGTAGGGCAGGGACCTACTAAAGTGAAGGCATCCTCTGGACTTCCTTGAAGAAGTGATTTCCCCATCTCCTCCTCAGCCTTCCTTTTCATGATGCACATTATAAAACCACTTTCTTTCTTTCGCCAACCTCCTGTCTCATTTTCCCATTTTGCCTCTTCAGCCTCACCAGGTAGAATGTTCTGGGTGGTGTCAATGTCCACTCCTTACTCCTGTTTAGAGAGCTTGTCCCCAGGGAAGCATCAAATTTGAATTCCCAAGGGTCGAAGGGGTGGCAAGGATCTGATAACACACCTCCTCCCCACCAGGCTTACCTCCTTCTGAAGCCATCTCCACAGGCTTGGGATCTGACCACAGCTGTGTGGAAAGCTTCAGCATGTGAAATCCTCACGTCCTGGACTCAGAGCGTGATCTGGCTCCAACAGCTGCTCATGGATCCCAGAAAAGGAGGGAAAAGTTTGAATCTAAACAGGAGTAGAATGTAGGACTCAAGACATTCTACGGTGGGGGAGGGCCGGAGGGCAGGTTGGGATGAGGAGACATTCCATGAAAGGGATCTGAGAGGCAGGCAAAAGCTACACGTTTCCTTCAAATTACAGTTGACGGCACAAATTGAACCTTTTAGGGTGATTTGTGGGTTCCTTCTCAGATTCACAGCACGAAGGCTCTGCTCTAGACTTCAGTTCTTATCAACATACCTAGTTTTGTGCCCCTGAACCCACCCTGCTCCCCAACTCTAGGTGGTAGGTTCTTGAATTATTACAAGGGTGCCAAGTACTTCATGAACAAAATTCATGCTGCTTTGTCTGATGAAGGCTAGGGTACAAATAGAGACAAGGAAATTAAATGTTTGAAGTTAGGATTGTCCGGAAGTTCCTTTATGTTTGGTGTGTGTACGCGTACAGTGTGTGTCTGCATCCTTGTTTAGGAAGCAGTGCTTGTGTCCTGAAACTCCTGTCCATTAGTGAAAGCTCTGGGGGCTGCAGCAGGGCCAGCCTTACTCATGATCCTCTTTCCTGGAGAGCCCTACTGCATCAAAGGAAGGCCAGCAGCCTCTAATTCCATGAGCAGAAGTAGGTTCCTGTTGCTTCTCAGATTATTCTGTTGTACATCCATATTTAAGTTTTTAATTCTGACAATGACTGTAATTCAGTAATTAAATGAGCACACCTCTGCATGGTTCAAAAGTCAAACAGTTCCAGATAGATTCTACAGTGACAGCTCCTCCCCCGCACCTTTGTCTTGGCAACCAGATTCTCCATCTGAGGGGAAACCGATGCTTTCTGTTTCATTTTCCTCTTTCCAAAATATTGTGTGTGACTGGGGGTAACTACAGAAGCTATGTTCATTTATCAAAAATGCTTTCAGTTTCCTTTTTTCTCATTATACAATTAAGGTGTGTTCCAATATATATATATTTTCCATTAAAATTAATGTGCTCTTGTTTATTTTTGTCTTCTTTCTGGGATCAGTGATCCTATTTGTACTTTTTTAGTCTAGATTCTAGTGATTAACATTCTCTTAAACTTCATAGTCACACCAAGAATAGGTTTGCCATGTTTAGCAAATAAAATACAGGACTCCAAGGCATCCCTGTGTAACATTGGAGACATACTTAAAATAACACAGCACCACTGGGGCTCCACAATAATATTAGTCCCTCTTTATCAGAAATTTGAAGTTAACAAGTGGCCTGTATTTTATCTGGCAATTTGACCAGAGGTAAAAACCTTTAAGCTATTATGAGTTACTCAGTCTCATAAGAACAGAACTGAATTTGCAGTCGGAAGACCAGAGTTGGAATCCTGGTTCCATAAACATAAAATACAGCACCCAAACCAAACCAGCACACCAATTTCACAAAATTGTTGCAGGTCATTTTGATTATCTGAATATTGTATAATCATCAAACACTCTTGAGCACATAGGCTTAGTGGGCATGGGAGCAGTTGTAAGGATGAGGAAGAAGAAAATCTTTTTCTCTGAAGCTGAATGGGCTTACTGTGCTATAGCCCTGGGCTATTCAGTTGTTAGATACAGCCCCATGGCCCTGAAATAGGTTGGTATCTTGAGACCAAAACAGGATTCTACTCACCAAAGTCAAATCACACACACTTGCTCCCATCTAACTCCTAGCTGGCCAGTGTGAGCCATGAAGCCCTACTTGTCAACTTGGGCATCACCTGTCTCCATCACACACCCTTGCTCTTTGGAACTGAGGCTCATCAAGGTATGTGGTCATATGTTTGTGGGAGTCATGGTAGTATGTTCATTAAATAAACTATGGTTGACCTTTCTTTCATCATGAACATGATTTTCAGTCTATTCAAATCAAAAGGAGTTAAAACCACTCATTTTGTTGTTGTTCGAGAGGCTTGGTAGGAAAATTGGTCATGGGAGATGAAGGGTGCTGACCCCAAGTGGTTGCAATAAGAAAGGAAACATGAGACCAACTTGAATCCTGCTCCCACAGCAGTAGTGGTCTTCAGATGGGAGGGTGTGGGGGAAGGAGAGACAGGTTGAGGAGGAATGGTCCACACAGTCTTCACTCAGAAAATTTCCCTGCTGAAACTAACATAGTTTCTTGTCACTGGGGAAAATATTTTGAGCAAGAGGGAAATGTTGCAGAAAAATGCAACAGCAGTCATATTGTTGTGGAAAAGCAGAGAATTGGAAGTCCAGAGGAGACAAGATTCTTCTCCCCTCTTTGCTACAGTTATGTGAGAAAGTCATTTCATAATGTGGTGCTCATGAATTCCCTCATGATTTGTGTTTTATCTGAATATAAACCTGATAGTACTCGATGAATATTTTTGTCTTCAGCATCCACAGTGTTTGCCCAACCACTGTGAAAAGAATGTCTCCATGCTTCTTCTGCCTCTCTGGAAATTGCCCACACCTTAATTCTCTGTAACCAGGAGGTAGCTTCTTGCATGTGCCTATCTTTGTATTTTCTCTGGCAGCTACAATGCATAACTCTAGTCATAGCTTAGATGATGAAGTTAGAGAAATTGAAGAAAAATCACCCTAATATTTTCAAAAGCTACTCATGGTAATTGATAAAAGCAAAATCTTGGTGACTTTTCTTAGGACTTGAGCTTCTATCATGGAGCAAACAAATAATTTTCCATCCCATCCTTCCTATTCCAGGGATGGTGGGGCATATCATTGCATCTGGACACTGAAGAAAAGCAGGCTTACTCCTTGATTCTTCTGCTTGTCAGTCCATCAATTTTTTTTCTCATGATGTACACTTATGGATTTAGGGCCATTGGATTTGCTGAGTGAGCTCAGGGTCAATGACTCAAACATTGCATTGTAGAGAAACAATTGTGTCCAAATTCTGCAGTTTCTTTGTCTACTTCATGAAAATCTTCAGCCTTGGAAGCATATGTGATTAAATTAGCTCCTATGAATTTACTAAGATTGGCCACGAAAGGGCAAGGTGAAAAGTCCTTTGGACCTGGCTCTCTGACCATCGCTGGGGAGAAGTCTAAGGCAGGCATTGACCACTGTTCAAAATCATCTCTGTTCTTGGGTCATAGGGTACAGAAGACAGATGATCTTCCACCCAATCTCAGAGCATTGGAGGAAATGACAAGATGTGCTGAGTCTTATTCAGCTATGGTGTTTTTTCTCTCAGCCTGTGCACTTGGAGGCTCTGTGTGTTCTCTAAGTAGGGTCATCCAAGGGAGTGAGAAATCATGCAAATCTTGAAATTTCCAGAAAAAGAGTATCTGATTATTGAAAATTTTCAAAAATAAAAATAAAACCCCTTTAAACCTATACAGTGATGCAATTCTGGTACTGATTTTTTAAGGGCTGACTGAAATTATGAATGTGTATTACAAAAAGAAAAAAAGGAATGGTTTTGTTTCCACAGTACCTGGTGAGTAGACAGGCAGGAAGTAACACTGGCTGAGATGTATTCCTAAACATAACTCAGGAGAAAAAGTAAGTACATATATTGAGGACCTTTTCCTTAAGACATCTCTTACCATGCATTCCTAGCAGATTTGTAGAGCCAGGGGACAGTGAGAGTATGACATAGTGCATGTAAACGTGCAAATACAATGTAGTAGGAAATGCAGAGGCAGATGATGTGATAATCAAGCATTTCTAATTGAAAGGCAGTCTGGGAGGTTTGAATGAACAGCAGGGCTGCCTGAGGCAAAAATGACGCTTGGGTGATGGATGTCTTGCTTTCTAAGAGCAGCACTGCCCTGTGCCTTGTCTGGTAGGAAAGCTGGGAGGTGGAATCTGGAATCAGGGGCTTTAAAAAAAGCAAGGTGGAGAGGGTTCACATTTCAACTGAGTTTATTTCTCAGTATGTTAGCTGACTTTTCTGAAGCAGAATCTTTGGATTTTGGACTAAGTGTACATTTCTTAAAAGGGAATGTATTGCTTAGGTCTTACATATCAGAAAGCATAGGGAATCCTGGAGTTTTATTTGATTCTATAAATATTTTTTATTTTCTTTTTATTGTGGTAAATATGTATGTAACAAAACACTTGTCATTTCAACATTCTCCACATGTTCAATTCAGTGACACTGTGTTCGTCGTGTTGTGCAAGCACCACCACTATCTGTTTCTAAGCATATTACTTCTTTAAAAATAATATCTTATTGTGTTTTAGGTTCCAATTCAACAATTTCTACACAAATTGTTCAGTGACAGTGGTTACATTCTTGACAAAGCGTGAACATTCTCATTATTTCCGTTCTCGTTGTTCTGTTTCCAATAATCTAATTTCCCTGACTCTTACATTCTCTACTTTGTTTTAAAGTAATTGTTGACCATTTGGTCTCATATAGGTGATTTTTAAAAGGAGCACAGTACTTATGGGTGATATTCATTATTTTGGGAGCCAATATGTTATTTAGGTACAAGGTTACCTTAGGGGTTAGTTTCAGTTCAAGATTTGAAGAATATTTCAGGTCAGTGCTTCTGGGGAGTCCTCCAGTCTGAACCAGTCCAGTAAACCTATTTTTTTTTTCATGAATTTGAGATTTTTTCCACATTTTCCTCCCATTCTATCAGAATCCATCTATTGTGGCCCTGATCAAAAGGAATGATAGTGGCAGCTGGGCATCATCGAGTTCTTCTGGTCTTGGGACAGATAAGGCCATGGTTTATGTACACTATTTGTCCTGTAGACAAGTTCCTTCTTTGAATTTTTGGTTTTCTACTTTTTCTGCAGCTAGGTAGAGACCAATAGTTGTATCTTAGAAGGCCACTGTCAAGCTTTTAAAACCCCAGACACTACTTAGCAAACTAGGATGTAAAGTATAACTTTACGAACAATATTATACCAAAGGACCGAGATGTTCCATGAGACTCTCGTCCTAATACTTCAAATCCAGAAAACCAGCCCCTTGAGGTGTTTGGTTATATCTAAGAAATATTCATAGCTGTTCCCTCTATGTGATTTATTATATATATTAATGTGTACATACAGTCCCATAGATGTATATACATATACACCTATATATACACGTATGTATACTCATGTATACATACTTATACACATACATGCCTATGTGCATATTTATATACCTGCATATATATTTTTTGATTGTTTTTGCTTATGTTTCAAATTATATATTCCATGCTATTACCAACAAGTTCTTTTTCCTTGTGTACATTTTACTAACATGGTTTGCCTTCATCAAGCTGTGTAGACTTCACTCTCTTTCGGTGTTAGCTTTCCTATCACTAAAAATAACCAGTGTCTACCATCTAAAGAGTGAATTCCGGTTTCCCCCCACCCCATCTGTGGTAAACACTAATGAACATTATTTTCTGTATATTTTTATTTGTTCATGTCATTTCATAAAAGTGATAACATACAATATTTGTTTTTTTGTGACTGACTTATTTTGCTCAAGGTAATGTCTTCCAGGTTCTTCCATGTTCCAAGGTGTATAGGGAACTCATTTTTCTTTATCGCTGAGTAGTATTCCATTGTATGTATGTACCACATTTTACGTATCCGTTCATTCTCTGATGGGCACTTAGGTTGTTTCCATCTTTTTACTATTGTGAATAGTGGTGCGATGAACACAGGTGTGCATATGTCTGTTCGTGTCACTTCTATCAGATCCCTGGGGCATATACCTGGAGTGAGATTGCTGGGTCATGTGGCAGCTCCGCCTCCAGTTTTTTGTGGATTCACCAGACTGTTTTGCAAAATGGTTGTATCATTTAGCATTTTCACCAGTAATGGATGAGGGTTCCAATTTCTCCACTTCCCCTCCAACACTTGTTATTTTCCCTTTTTTTAGTTTGTGATTTTTTTATTTTCGCCATTGTAGT
>NW_004443971.1:237271-244964 GCF_000243295.1 Trichechus manatus latirostris
TAATCTATCATTGAAAACTAATTAGGCCCAAAAGGTTTGCTCCTATATTTTCTTCCAAGAACTGTATGGTTTTAACTTAAATTTAGGTCCTTCTTCTATATTGATTTAGTTTTTGTCTAGGGTATGAGATATGGATCTTGTTTCATTTTCCTGCTTGTGAAAATCCAGTTTAGCCAGCTCCATTTGTTGAAGAGACTGTTTCTTTCCCTATTGAATGGATTTGCCCAAAATCAGTTGACCATAGATGTTTGGATTTATTTCCGGATTTTCAATTCTGTTCCATTGGTCTGTATGTTTATCATTACACAAGTATCAGACTGTTGTAACTGTAGCTGTGTAATATGGTTTGAAGTCAGGAAGTGTGAGGCCTGCAACTTTGTACTTTGTTTTCCAAATTGCTTTGGCTATTTGAGGTCTCTTGTCTTTCCATAGAGAAATGAGGATTACTTTTCCAATTCAAAAGAGTGCTGTTGGCATTTTGATTAGGATTTTGCTCTATCTGTAGATCACTTTGTGTAGTATTGACATCTTGACTATATTAAGTCTTCCAATCCATGAGCATGGAATGTCTTTTTATCTGTTTAGGTCTTCTTTAATATCTTTCAGCAGTGTTTCATAATTTTCATTGTATAAGCATTGCACATCGCTAGCTGCATTTATTCCTATATATTTTATTGCCTTAAATGCTTTTGTAAATGGAGTTGTTTTCATTCCATATATATTTCTTTTGGAAAAAAAATTCCATAAATTTTTATTCCATTTCATAAATGCTAAGAATGCAGCTTAAGCTATTCCGCTTGTGAGGATCAAGGACCTAGATGAAGCCTGGAGCTACATTCTGGGACCTGCCTCTCAACTGTCTTGGTCAGATAACAAGTAAGTTTCAGACAAACATTGATGTGTCAACATTTGTTGTGAAATGTCTGTATTAAGTAAATGCAACAAGAAAAATACTGTATGACGGTAAATGTAGTAGGAAAAACCTTAGGAATGGCGTTAGGAGAAAGTATGTTTCACAGCGTTTCCCAGGTCTAATTCTTTGGAGTGCAGTTTTGTAAGGGAACTTTCAAAGTGAATAGGAAAAAGAAACAGTATTTTTTGAAAGTCCATTCAGAAAAAGAAAGGAATGTGGTCCAATGTGTATCTAAATGTGAAAGAGCTCTCTTCCCAATTAAAGGATACTGTATTTTCAGTGAAGCCCTGGTTGGGAAGTAGTTAAGAGCCGGTCTGCTAACCAAAAGGTGGCAGTTGGAATCCACCATCCGCTCCTTGGGAACCCTATGAGTCAGTTGTACTCTGTCCTATAGGGTCGCTGTGACTCGTAATTGACTCCAAGGGAATGAGTATGCTTTAGGTAAGGAGCCCTAATGGTGCAAGTTTAAGAGCCTGGCTGCTAACCAAATACCCAGCAACTAAGGCTCTGGATTCAGAGGAGAAAGAGCAGGGAAGCTGCTCCCCTACAGATTATAGCCTAGGAAGCCCTATTGGGCAGTTCTAGTCTGTCCTATATGGTTTCTGTAAGAAGGCATCGACTCCATGGCACACAACAATGACCACAGTTTGTACAAATCATGAGTGGTGGCTTCAGACACACTCCTTTGGCAGAAGGGTTGATGTGGAGGTTCTGGGTGAAGAGGTGTCGCCTGTTTCCCAGGAAGCCTCAGAATGAAGCACACATGGTCTGTGCTCTGCTCCTGCCGTGCTCTGCGTAAACCCATTTCCGTCGAGTTGATTCCGACTCATAGCTACACTATAGTACAGAGTAGAACTATGCCATACAGTTTCCAAGGAGTGCCTGGTGGATTCGAACTTCCAGCTTTTGGGTTAGCAGTCAGTAGCTCTTAACCGCTGCTCCACCAGGGCTCAGCGGACCCCATTCCCGGCCTGCTTTAGGAGCTCACCCATGCGCACGCTGTCTTGGGACGGGCTCTGGGGCGCGCGAACTGCAGCACTCTAACGGATCCAGGTTTCAGTTGCAGAAGGTCACCTTCAGGGAGGCGCGCAGGCAGGAGCAGGGAAAACGGTCTCTAAGGGTAGGTCTCGCGGCTGGCTTGGGCTGTGCAAGGGCAAGGCCTCAGACCCTGCACGAGTAGTACACCGCTCTTCCGCTTTCTCATATGTCAGTTCTATTACAAACGAAGGTAATGGATACTCGTTCTTGGTAATTTTGCTACTGTGCTTTACTCTCCTCTAGGCTCTTGACTTATTTGCGTGGGTGGCATTTGTATTGGGAGATCCCCTTTCATGGTGTAGAATTCAGTGCCCTGATGTTGCTGGCTTGTCCTGTGCTGGCAGTATTTATACCACGTGAAATGGCAAACACTGCATCTCAGGATTGCACTGTTTTTCTAATTGATGGGCTTAAAATAAAGGACGAAATTACAGTAATGCCAGTTTAAGCTGACAAGTGTGTCAAGTCATTATCTGTTACATTCCGAGTAACATCTAATTTTGAGGAGCAGTTTTTCAGGATTTGAAAATCATTTTCCCATTCTGCATGGAAAGAGCTCATGTCACGAAAGTTCAGTGAAGTTCCAACCTCCGACCTCGCTCCTCTTAGGACTTCCTTGTTAACATAAAGAAACACATCAACTAACATTCATGTTCCAATGGCACTCTTTTGTCCAGATAGTGAGTGACTTTGCTGAATTGACTAAAAATCAAGCATTTATTTCTAGTGTCATTGCATGGAATTATGATTGACTTCCAAGCGTTGTTACTTAAGGATGCAAGAGTTTTGGCAAGATCAACAAAAGCACTCTGATAATGCTCTGGCTATACAAAATTTCCAGCGAAGAGTATTGCATATCTTAGTGAGATGAGTAAATTGTGTGCCACTCCTCCATTTGTGTCTGGAACATTTTATATGTGTATGTAATTTTGCAAAATTATAATCCTTTGCCAGCACACAAGTATGTGAGCATTTGAGGGTGTAAGTTACTGTTTTTGTGTCTCTGTCCTGGAGGAGTGGAGGGAGTGTGTGTGGGTGCATCTGGAAGGTGAGGTACGTTTGTATATTAGTAATAGGCTGTCGGGTCAATGTGTGCACTTGAGGAAATGAGAAGGTTTTGTGTTTGAGTTTTGAGGGTGGACTACTTGTGGGGTGTTGTGAATATCTGGAAATAGGATGGAGATGTAGTTGCGGGCCTCATAGGGGTTGTGGGAATTGAGGGGTGTGGCTGCTTCTGTGCCTTATTTGGGGTTCTGTTGGAAATGTATTTATATGAATTCACAGTTTGGGGTTGTGTTTGTGTTGAATGGGTTCTTGGGAAGTTAATATTTGTATTGAAATGTGTGGGTTAGTGATGTCTGCATGAATATTTGGGGTTCAGTATGAGTGTGTTTTTGTGGGAGTGTGCAGGGCATAAGATATAGGCATGTACACTCAAAGACTCGGAGGTGAGATGTTTACAGTTTGTGGCCCGGGATAATACTTTGGGTGTGGCTCTTCTGCCACGAATTGTGGGTCTTTGTGTGTTCATAATGGCAGATTTGGAATGGGTTTCTCTGCTTACGTTTTGGTTTATGAGGGAGTGTGCCTGTGTGTATTATTTTGGGTGTAGGGCCTGTTCTTTTGTATATTTGGGGAATGAGGGAGGATCACTGGTGTGTACCAGGGCAGGTTGTATGGCTGTGCTGCTTTGGGTGCTTTTCTTTAGTTACGCAGGCAGTCTTCCATGTTTGATCTGGGGTTTGTATGATTCTGTATTCTGGAAAATTGGGGATTGATTTCTGTTTGAGTATTGTGGATTGTTGGAATATGCATAGGCAGGCATTGTAAGGTTCTGTTAGTATTGGAAGATATCGATTTAGTATCCTGGGTAGTTTAGGTTATATTTGGTGTATGAGGACAGTTGGACATGTAATGAGTTTGTGTGTTTCATGAAGGGGAATGGCAGTTTGGATGAATATTTTCTAGGTCTGTGTGTAATATTTTTTAGTAGGGAGTATGGTATATTCTGGGAAATGAGGACGTGTGTACCTGATGCAAAGATGGGGTTGTGTGTTTGCACAGGGAGTGGGAGAATTGTGTTTACATGTACTAGAGGCAGGTTGATATGGTTATGTGTGAGATTTTGACAATGTGGCTGTTTAGGAACGTGAGTTATGGGACATGAAAAAGGGTTTCAGTGTATTTCTATAGGATGTGCAAGAGATATTTCATCGTGAGTGGGGAGTATATACTAGTGTGTGTAAGTCCTGAGTGGGTGAGTGAATTGTTCTTGGAGTATTCTACATGTATTTCTTTGGTGAATGTTAGGGTGTTTCTGTGTGTGTTTGGGCATGTTTGGAGGTTGGGGAAGTGAGGCTGTATTCTAGAGATGAGTGATTATAGTGTTTTGTGTGATGTATACTTTGAGGAATAGAGGATATTTGTGTGTGTGTGTGTGTGTGTTGTGTCTGTTATGTGTGAGCATGTAGGGGTGTGGGTTGTGTGTGTATATCAGCTAGAGTGCTAGGATTGCTTGTGTTTTGGAGTTTAATCTGCATCTCTGAATGTGTGCGGTATATACAAATGGTTGGGTTTTGTGTGAGTGTGTGGGGGGTTTGTGTCTGTACGAAAGGAGTCAGGTTCATCTTTGTGCCTATTCGGATCTAATTCTCACAGAATTTGGTGGTATAGTTTGTATGTGTGTTTTAAGTATTCGTGTGGTGTACTTATATGTATTTATAGTATAGGTTGTATGTAGTTGTGTGTATTTGGTTTTGTTGGTTTTCTGGGGTGTTTATTCTGGAGAATGTGGGAGAATCAGTATGTATGTTTGGAAACTAAGATGGTTTGTATAAGTTGTGCCTGCATGTGGGAATTGTGTATTATATGTGTTTTAGAGACGTGGGATTTCGTGAGGGTCTGTATTAGGGTGGCCTATGAGGTGAGATTTTGAATTTGGTGGTGTTAAAGAGCTTGATTGTGTGTAGAGTGTTCAGTGAGTATATATGGGTACTATTGGTTGTACGTGTGTGTTCAGGCACGTGTTGAGAGTATATATATGTATATAGTTGTAGGAAAGGCTGTGAGTATTCACAGTCTGTAGGGTTTTTTTTTTTTTTTTTTTTTGTAAACTATAGGCAGTAAGAGTTTTTATGTTTGTGTATTCAGGGTGTGGGTAGTAGTCGTATGTGTGTGTTCAGGAGGTGTGTGGAGTTGTGTGTTCTGGAAATACATAGTGATACGTGGTTTATATATTAGGGGTGTGAGTTAACGGTGCTTCTCGTGGTACAGGTGGAATGTGTGTACCTACTCACAGGAAAGTGGGTCAGTTATGCTGGAATCGGCTCCTGGTACCTTGGTATAGTAGATGGTGCATATCTCTGCCCAACTATGGGTCAGTGACATCAGACTGGTACCTTGAAATTGGCCACGGCGGGATTAGATGTATCAGGAAAATTGTCAGCCTTTATAAATCAAGGGTTGTAGCACTCCCAAAGGAGAGTGAATTGATAAATATTAACCAACATAACGCTGGTCAGTATGTGTGTGTGTGTGTTTGTCCGTATGTCTGTCTGTATCTGTACCTGTGCGTTGTTAGAATGTGCTAAGCGAGAACATTTAGGCATCATTGGGGTCCTCTCTTGGAGATTGTGAGTGGGGTGTTTGGGGGACTTAGGCCTTTCTGTGTGTCCATGGAAAAGAGGTGTGGCAATAGTGGATCCTTTCATCTCACTTTTTCAATCTCTATGCTTAACAAATAATCTGAGAAGCCAGAATTGATTAGAAGAATGGGGCATCAGGATTGGGGAAATGTCATTGACAACCTCGGGTGTGCAGATGACACAACCTTGCATGCTGAAAATGAAGAAAACTTGAAGAACTAGCTGATGAAGGTCAAAGACCACAGCCTTCAGTGTAGATTCCACCTGAACATAAAGAATACGAAAATCCTCACACTGGACCACCAAAGTCAATAGAGACGTATTTAAAGTTGTCAAGGATTTCATGCCCCTTGAACCGACAATCAAGAACCCTGGAAGCAGCCATCAGGACATCAAAGGACATTTTGTGTTGGGCAAATCTGCTGCAAAAGACCTCCTTAAAGTCGTAAACATGAAAGATGTCACTTTGGGAAGAGAGGTGCACCTGACCCAATCCTGCTTGGCAGTCCCACCAAAAGCCCACCCCTCAGAGCTGGGGAGCCTTTCTAGAGTCAAAGAGCACCAGTAACCAGAAGGTAGGGAAAACACAGTGTTAGCACCTGGGTCTGGGAAGAGAGGGCTCCAAGAACCCTGAGATGACAGGAGCTAGTTGACTGAAAAAAAGCCAGATGCAGAATTACACAGGCTGAATCCTTCCAGCCTTGGCTGAGGGTAGGCTGAACCTTTTGATGTGTCCCTGTACTGAGAGATGTGAGATGCAGGGGAAGGTCTCGGTCACACCTGAGCAGGTATGTGGGGCCAGGCCTAACTCTGGTGGCTCAGGGAAGCTGACAGGTAAGGGAGATGAGGAACTGGGTCTGTGTTCCTTGAACAATCTGGAGGAAGATGACAGATCCCCTTTTATAACAGGGCTTCCCAGCCACACCCCTTGTCTCTTCTGTCACAGGAGGCCTCAGGACCCCAAAGAGAGAATGGATTGGGGTTCTTCTGCTGTGTCTCATCTCTTGGTTCTGATCGCCACCTTCCCTGGCGGGCCTGTTCTGTGGGAGAGGGAGAAGCAATTCAGGGGCTGGGGTCAGATAAGTGACAGGGGAGGGCATGGGGAAGCCCTGTCCCTGAGGGAGGGCAGGGAGGGTGCATCTCGAGAGCGTGGGGAAGCCCACCTGTGAATAGAGATGACACTTACCTTCCTAAGAATTTCTTTTCTGAAGCCCCACGATGCTGCTAGCACTGGGAGTCTCATCTCAGCGTCCTGTTTTTCTGATAGGGTGATCTGACCTTCTTTATTTTCCCCCATGTCATGTGCAGCTTCAGACACACCAGTGGGTGTCAGTGGACCATGACGGACCCCAGTTGACTCCACACATGCCCCCTACCTGGTTTGGACCCACTCAAGGACTCCTGCACCTTATGGTGAGTCCTCTTCATTATGGTGGATTCTACTGCCCAAAAGTATACTGATACCTCTTTCTGGAATGATCCAGTAACTGCTTCTCCGTAGTGCAAATGGATTCCTTGTAGCCTGGCCAGCCTGCTTGATATGTTATTCCCAACATGATGACTGTACTTTGTAGTAATTATGTACTCTTTTCCTGGCTGAAAGGTAGTTGGCCTGCTTTTATGTTAGAAAATATCACTTATGTTAAATACAATATTTAATCAATAATACATGGTAGGATTTTATCGATGTCTATTTATTTGGTTTTTAATATTCTTTTTGTTGTTGTTGCTTTGTTTTTAGCAATCAGTCCCCATTCTTTCTGCCCTAGGCCCTCCTGGCCATTAATCTGCTCTGTTATCTTTGCCTATTGTAGATTTTCATGTAAGTGGGATCATGCGGTAATTGTTCTTGGGATTTCAGTTATCTCCCTCAGAACAATGTTTTCAAGGTTCATCCATTTGTTGCAAGTAACAGAGCATCATTGCTCTTTATGGCTGCATACTATTGCGTGTATCTAGTGTCACGTTTTGCGTATCCAGTCATCTTTTGATGGAACCTTGGATTGCTTCCACTTTTTCTTTTTTTTTTTTATATTTTATTGTACTTCAGGTGAAGCCTTACAGAACAAATAGTTTCTCATGAAACAGTAGTACACAT
>NW_004443971.1:256170-277798 GCF_000243295.1 Trichechus manatus latirostris
TTAGTTGTTCTACCTCTGTTTGTGTTACTTTATGTCTTAGTTATCTAGTGCTGCTATAACAGAAATACCACAAGTGGATGGTTTTAACAAAGAGAAGTTTATTTCCTTACAGTAAAGTAGGCTAAAAGTCCAAATTCAGGGTGTCAGCTCCAGGGGAAGGCTTTCTCTCTGTCTCAGCCTTCTCATCATTTTTCCCCCAGACTAGGAGCTTCTCCGTGCAGGAACCCTGGGTCCAAAGGACACACTCTGCTCCTGGCACTGCTTTCTTGATGGTATGAGGTCCCCAACTCTCTGCTTGCTTCCCTTTCCTTTAATCTCTTGAGAGATAAAAGGTGGTGCAGGCCACACCCCAGGGAGACTCCCTTTACACTGGATGTGACCTGGGTAAAGGTGGTGTTACAGTCCCACCCTAATCATCTTTAACATGAAATTACAATCACAAAATGGAGGCCAACTACACAATTCTGGGAATCATGGCCAAGCCAAATTGATACACACATTTTTTGGGGGGCATAATTCAAACCATGGCAGTTTAGGTAGGTAGTGTGTTTCTAGAAATTTGTCAGTTTCCTCTAGGTTTTCAAATTTGTTGGAGTACCGTTTTCATAGTATTATGTTATGATTCTTTTAATTTCAGTTGGATCTGTTGTGATATCACCCATCTATTCCTTATTCGGGTTATTTACTTCCTCTTCTGTTTGTTGTTTGTCAGTTTGGCCAGTGGTTTACTGATTTTGTTGATCTTTTCAAAGAACCAGCTTTTGGTCTGTTAACTCTTCCAGTTGTTTTTCTCTTCTCTATGTCATATAATTCTGCTGTGATTTTTATTATTTACTTTCTTCTGGTGCCCGAGGACTTCTTTGGCTGCTCTCGTTCCATTTGTTCAAGGTATGGGGTTAATGTTTTGATTTTGGCCCTTTCTTCTTTCTGGATGTGTGCATTTATTGCTATCAATTGACCTCTGAGCACTGCTTTTGCTGTGTCTCAAAAGTTCTGATAGGATATGTTTTCATTCTTATTTGATTCTGTGAAGCTCTTTATTCTGTCCTTAATTTCTTCTGCAACCCAGTAGTTTTTGAGCAAGGTGTTGTTGTCAGTTTCCATGTATTTGATTTTTTTTCCTTGTTGTTTCTGTTATTGATTTCTACTTTTATGGCTTTGTAGTCAGAAAAGATGCTTTGAAATATTTTGATGCTTTGGATTCTCTTAAGCCTTGCTTTATGGCATAGTATGTGGTCTCTTCTGGAGAATGTTCGTTGTGCATTGGAAAAGAAAATATACTTGGCTGCCATTGGGTGGGGTGTTCTTTATATGTCTATGAGATCAAGTTGGTTGACTGGGACATTTAGATCTTGCGTGTCTTTATTGAGCTTCATTCTGGATGTTCTGTCCTTTGCCGAAAGTGGTGTGTTGAAATCTCCTACTATTATTGTGGAGCTATTTCTCTTTTCAATGCTGTTAGAGTTTGTGTTATGTATTTTGGAGCCCTGTGATTGGGTGGTTAAATATTTATTATGGTTATGTCCTCCTGGTATATGGATCATTTAATCATTATATAGTATCCTTCCTTATCCTTTGTGGTGGATTTTGCTTTAAATTCTGTTTTGTCAGAGATTAATATTGCCACTCCCTCTCTTTTTTGATTGTTGTTTGCTTTATATATTTTTTCCATCCTTTGTGTTTTAGTTTGTTTGTATGTTAAGTCTAAGGTGTGTCTCTTATAGGCAGCATATAGATGGATCATGTTTTTTTTTTTTAATCCATTCTCTGTCTCTATGTTGGTGCATTTAGTCCACTAACATTCAGTGTAATTATTGATAGGTATGAGTTTAATGCTGTCATTTTGATGTATTTTTTTGTGTGTGTTGTTGACAGTTTCTTCGTTCCACTTAATTTTCTGTGCTGAATTGTTTTTCTTTACGTATTTTTTTTCATCTTTTTCATTGTTGTTGATTTTGTATTTGCAGAGTCTTTATGTTTTTCTTGTTTTTTATTTCGATGTGTAAGATTGTTAATTTCCTATGTGGTTACCTTAATATTTACCTCTATTTTTCTAAGTTTAAATGAATCTTTTACTTCTTGATATCGCCTTGACTTCCTCTCCATAAGAAAGATTTATGTCTACATTATTTAGTCCCTATTTTTTTAATGTTGTCATGTTTTACATATTAATGTCTCTTTTACCCTGTTTTCAGCGTTTTAGCTTTGATTTACTTTTCTGACTTCCCTATGTGGGCTGATGTCTGATTGTTCTGTCCTATAGTCTAGTCTTGGGTTGTTATCTGAGGTTATTGATTTTCTAAACAGAGTGCTCCCTTTAGCATTTCTTGTAATTTGGGTTTGGTTTTTACATATTAGCTACACTTCTGTTTATCTGGAAATGCCCTAATTTTGCCATCATATTTGAGAGACAGTTTTGCTGGATATGTAATTCTTGGCTGGCAATTTTTTTTCCTACAAGGCTTTATATATGTCATTCCATTGCCTTCTTGTCTGCATGGTTTCCGCTGAATAGTCAGAGCTTAGTCTTATTGACTCTCTTTCATCGATGACTTTTCGTTTATCCCTAGCCACTCTTAAAATTCTCTCCTTATCTTTGGTTTTGACAAGTGTAATTATAATACGTCTTAGTGACTTTCTTTTGGGATCTACCCTGTGTGGGGTTCGATGAGCTTCTTGGATAGATATCTTCTCATCTTTCACGATATTAGGGAAGTTTTCTGCCAACAAATCTTCAACAATTCTCTGTAGTTTCTTTAATCCCCCCTGGTTCTGATACTCCAGTCAGTCGTAGGTTATTCCTCTTGATAAAGTCCCACATAGTTCTTAGGCTTTCTTCATTTTTTTAAAACTCTTTTATCTGATTTTTCCTCAAATAAATTGATGTGAAGTGCTTTATCTTCAGTGTCACTAATTCTGACTTCCATTGCCTCAGTTGTGCTCCTATGACTTTCTATTGAGTGGTCTAATTCTGAAATTTTATTGTTAATCTTTTGGATTTCTGTTTCCTGTCTCTCTGTGGATTCTTGCAGCCTGTTAAATTTGTTATTATGATCTTGTATAACCTTTGTATGTTCCTCTGTTGCTTTGTCTGTGTGTTCATTGACTTGGTCTGCATTTTGCCCCATCTCCTTGCTCATGTGTTAATGAGCTCTGTATATTAATCTTTTGAATTCTACCTCCGGTAATTCCAAGGCCTTCTCTTCCTCTGGGAGGTTTCTTGGTTCTTTGTTTGGTTGCTTGCTGAAGCCATTGTGGCCTGCCTCTTTACATGATTTGATATTGACTGTTGTCTCTGAGCCATCAATAAGTTATTATACTTATTGATTTTATGTTTACTTACTGTGTCCTAGCTTCTTTTGTTTTGCTTTGCTATGCCCAAATAGGCTGTTCATGTGAGCAACTTTGATTATTGGTGTCTTTGAAATGCTCACGTCCTGTCACCAGGTGGGTAGAGCTGTTACTAGGTTATGAGCCCAGGAGTCTGTTTACGTTTCTTGTGTGGATTCAGCTCAGGTGTCCAGGTTGTCAGTCATCGAGGGTATGGTGCACGCTCACCTACAGTCTAAGACGGGCAGTGCTGTGTAGGGGTGATTGGTGTAGGCACCGGTATCTGGCTGCAGTAAGGGGTTATGTGCTAAGCAAGGTAAAGGGCTGGCAGCTGACCCTGAGTCCCTGGGTGGAAGGTGTGTCCATGTTCCCTAGAGCACGTAGGTGGATGGGTTTTGCAGCCAGACTTTGGGCACCTAGTACTGTTGGCTCTAAGGACTGGTAGACACCACTTATTCTCGGCTCCCTGGCTAGGTGGAGTGGTTGGAGCCACCAGTTCTCAGGCCCCTGATGTGGGTAGGTGAGGACCCTGCTTAATGGACAGGGTGATGTCAAATGTAAGGCATTTGCCACTCCCCCTTAGCTGTTGCAGTTGAAAATAGGCTTCAGGTGTATATCCTGTTTTACCATGCTAATGAGGGCCTATGCTGTTGAAATGGGCCCACAGAGGCCTAGGCAGGGGTGAAAGGCATTCAAAATCCATGGGCCCCTTATGCCTGTGCCTAGGCAAAGGTGCTGTGCCTGCCCTGAGTTTCTGGCTTAGGGAAGCTGGCAGATTATTTTTTCCTGTTTGTTAATTTGTTCCCTCTCCAAAGTTGGGAGAATGGCCCAGTGGGTAGAAGGGGTCCCACTTCCTGCCCAGAGGGCATGGCAGTTGCTGAAGCCTGACCAGGACCTGAGCAGAGCAGGGAGGGGGTGAGTAAATGGGAGAGAGGTACTTCCCAGAGGGGGTAAGGATTTTTTTTTTAATCTTGTGCAGCAGGTTAGATGCTTGCACTTAACTTTCACAGATTCAGTGCCACTTCTCCCTGGTTCAGGTGGCTTGAGCAGACACTCCACCACTCTGTTTATTCAAGTGTGGAAAATATGTCCCGAGCACTACTGCTTGCCTGAGCTCACACGTGCCGGCCGATACGGACTGCTGGGTTTTGGCCAGGTCAGGTCTAGCAAATCCTCCCTGCTTCTGAACTCTCTCTCCCTCCCCCAGCCACTCAGTCTGACTCCTCGACTTTGTCTTTGATGTTCAGGGTTCCTAGATGGTCATATACAGTTGATTCACTTTTTTTTTTTTTTTTTGAGTCTTTGTTGTAAGAGGGACCACAGGAAGAGTCTGACTACTCTGCCCGCTTGGCCCCGTCTCCCCTAAGTCTCTTTAGAGATATAAAAGAGCAGATTGAGCAAGTAAGCAGGCAAGCAAGCAGACATGGGGGAAGATGGATGCCACACGACATGAGAGCTCCATGGAATCAAGAAACAGAAGCTGAAAAGAGGTAAGCACCATCTTCCAGAGCCAACAGAGAGTCTTCCCCTATAGCTGGCACCCTGAATTCAGACTTCTAGCCTCTTAAACTGTGAGAAAATAAATCTTTTGCATGTGGAAATCCAGTTGTCTCAGAAGCATTTATTAAAGAGACGATTCTTTCCCCATTTGATGGATTTAGCACCCTTAGAGGAGATTAATTGACCATAGGTGCATGACTTTAACTCTGGATACTCAATTCTGTTTCATTGGTCTATATGTCTATCACTGTACCAGTACAAGACTGTTTTGATTACTGTAGCTTTATATTATGTTTTGAGATCAGGAAGTGAGAGTCCTCCTACTCTGTTCTTCCTTTTCAAGATTGCTTTGGCTATTCCTGGTCTTCTGCAGTTCCATATAAATTTGAGGATTGGCTTTTCCAATTCTACAGAGAAGACTTTTGGGATTTTGTTAGGTATTGTGTGAATTTATAGGTTGCTTTCAATAGTATTCTTGACAATATTAAGTCTTCTGATTCACGAGCAAGGAATGCTTTTCATTTGTCACGGTTGTCTTTAATTTCTTTCAGTAGTGTTTTATAGTTTTCTGTGTACAAGTCTTTCATCCCTCCGGTTAAGTTAATTCCTAAGTACTTTATTTGTTTGGAAATCCCGGTGGCGTAGTGGTTAAGAGCTATGGCTGCTAACCAAAAGGTCAGCAGTTCGAATCTACCAGGTGCTCCTTGGAAACTCTATGGGGCAGTTCTACTCTGTCCAATAACGTCGCTGTGAGTCACAATCGACTCCACAGCAACGGGTTTTGGTTTTTATTTGTTTTGATTACCATAGCTTTATAGTATGTTTTGAAATTGGGAGGTATGAGTCTTCCTAATTTATTCTTTTTCAAGATTGTTTGGGCTATTTGGGGCCCCTTGCAGTTCCATATGAATCTGAGACTCAGCTTTTCCATTTTTGCAAAATAAGGCTGTTGGAATTTGTTATAGATTTAATTGTTTCTGCCCAAAATATGTGTTGTAAATCCTAACCACTATGCCTGTGTTTATAATCTCATTTGGGAATGGGTTGTATTTGTTACATTAATAAGAACGGATTGATGTAGGATGTGTCTTTAGTTAATCTCTTTTGAGATATAAAAGAGATTAAACAGGCAAGCTAAAGAAGCAGAGATAGGGGAAGAGATGCCATACCACACGAAAACTGTCCAGGAGCAGAAGCTCAAAGAAAAAAGGACCTTCCAAAAAGCCCATCAGAGAGAGAAGACCTTCCCCTATAGCTGGCACCCTCAATTTGGACTTCTAGCCTCCTAACATGTGAAAAAATAAAATTTTGTTTGTTAAAGCCATCGACTTGTAGCATTTGTGTTATAGCAGCACTAGATAACTAAAACAGAATTTGTAGAGGGATGACATTGAACCAGAAGATCACTTTGTGTAGTATTGCCATCTTAACAATATCAAGTCTTCCAATCCATGAACAAGGAATGTCCTTCCATTTAGTCAGATCTGCTTTCATTTCTTTCAGCAATGTTTTATAGTTTTCAGTGTACAAGTTTTTTACCTCCCTGGTGAACTTTTTCCCTAGGTGTTTTATTCTTTTTGATACTATTGTAAATGAAATTTTCTTCTCTATATCCTATTCAGATTGTTCGTTGCTGGCGTATAGAAACCCAACTTACTTTTACATGTTGATCTTGTATATTGCAGCTTTGCAAAATTCATTTATTAGCTCCACTAGTGTGTGTGTGTGCCTGTGTGTGTCTGTGTGTGTGCGTGCGTGTGGATTCTTTGGGATTTTCTACATATAGGATTATGTCATCTACGAATAGGGATAGTTTTATTTCCTCCTTTCTGATTTGGATAGTTTTCTTTCCTTCTTTTTTTTTTTTTCTTGCCTAATTGCTCTGGCTGGAAAACAGTGGTGAGAGCACTGGTTTGGAAAGAGCACCTCCCCCTGACAGTGAGGCTCTGTCTCTTGGCAGAACAGGAAATGGGCCTTCCAACGATGTTCAGTAGGAACATCAACATGCATCTGAACTGTTTCCCACAATTGTTAATTCTTCTGACCCTACTTGGGCAGACTACTAGTCTCTTTTAAATACTTTACTGACTCCGGAGGAAAAACAGATGGTGTTTGAAAAAGCCAGGGAAGAAGCCTAGCACCGACATGCTGCTCAGCCAGGTAACCCTATGCCAGATGAGGCTGTCCCTCTCTGGGACCCTCATTGGAAGCCAGATAACACTGATTAGTACAGTAGTCTCACTCAGTGTCAGGACTGTTTACTCATGGGGCTTAAAAAGGGGGTCCCAAAGCCAAAGAGTTTAAATAGAGTTTACGAAGTCAGACAGAAATCAGATGAATACCCCTCTGCCTTCTTAGAAAGAATCTCCACCTTCAGACTGTATACGGACGTAGACGCAGAACAGCCTGAAAATACCAGGATGGTTAATGCTATCTTTATCGGACAAAGCGCCCCAGATATTAGGAATAAACTTCAGAAAACAGAAGGAAGCATTACTATGAGTATTGGACACTTGGTTGAATTGGCCTTTCGAGTTTATAACAATAGAGAAAAGGAGAAAGAAAAGGCACAAGATGCAAAAGAAGATCGAAGGGCCAAAAGACAGGCAGCCTTGCTAGTGGCAGCCCTACAGGGAGGCCCAATTAGACAAAGAAAAAGAGGGCCTGCAGTAAGGGGAGAACATAACAAGATTCCCTTGGGCAGTGACCAGTGTATGCCTACTGCAAGGAAAAAGGACACTGGAAGAAAGAATGCCCAAAGCTGTCGAGGTTAATCACAAGGACCGCTCAGCTGCCAGCCCTAAGTTTAGAAGAGGACTTGGATTAGAGGCGACCAGAGGCAGGTCCTCCACCTGAACCTCTGGTTATAATGAATGTGGAGGGAAGACCGACTAAGTTTTTGATGGATACTGGCACCACCCACTCAGTTTTAACCCACCTAGTGGGTCCACCCTCTAAGAAAAAGCTTTCTGTGGTGGGAGTATCAGGGAAAGAAGATCCCTGACCTTTTCTCCAGCCTTTAACCTGCTGTCTCCCAGGAAAGACAAAGACCCTGACCCACTCCTTCTGTATGCCCGAATGCCCTGTCCCATTGTTGGGGAGGGACCTACTTAGTAAACTACAGGCTGAAACCTATTTTGAGCAAGGACAGATGCATGTTTATGTTCCCACTGAACATGATTGGAAGGCCCATCTCCTGTTCTGCTGAGAGACAGAGCCTCGCTGTTAGGGGGAGGTGCTGTTTCCAAACCAGTGCCTAGAAAAGGAAATTAACCCTATTGTTTGGGCCACTCAGTGGCTGGGACACACCCACGACATGGTACCAGTCAAGGTCCAGCTGCTACCCAACATCACACCACCATGGGTTAGGCAGTACCCACTAAACCAAGAAGCCCAGGTGGCCATTCATCAGCTCATCAGTAATACCTGGCTTTTGGACTTTTGTGAACCTGCCATTCAGCTTTTGACACCCCTATTTTACTAGTCAAGAAGAAAGATGGGACATAATGTTTTGTCCAGCATGTGCGAGGCATTAACCAGGTAACGGTCACCATACATCCGGTGGCGGCCAACCCCTACGCTTTGCTTTCAACTCTGTTGCCTACTTAGACTTGATTCTCGGTTTTAGTTCTAAAGGATGCATTTTCTGCATTCCCCTGGACTCAGAAAGCCAAGAGATACTTGCATTAGAGTTGGAGGATCCAAATTCCAGACAAAAGCAGCAATATTACTGAACGGTTCTCCCACAGGGGTTTAAAAATTCCCCGACTTTGTTTGGGACCACATTGGCCAGAGAACTTCAAAGACTAGTATTGACTAATGGTGTCCTACTACAGTATGTGGATGACCTCCTTATGGCAAGTAATAACACATTGGATTACAATATTAACACAGTGACTGTTTTAAACTTTTTTGCCGAGGCTGGATACCGAGTATACAAGGAAAAGCTTCAGATTGTGCAATAAAAGGTTACTTATTTAGGATTCATCATCGGTGGAGGACAGCAAGGGCTGAAGCCTGAGAAAAAAACAGGCTATCTGCCAACTTGACCCACCCAGGAACCACAAACAACTCCGTGGGTTCCAGGAAGTGGCAGGGTTTTGCAAGATTTGGATCCCTATTTTGGGCTATTGACCAAACTCCTCTGTGCTCTTCTAAAAGAAAAAAACAAATCCATTTATATAGACTGGCCAAGAACAGGCGGCATTTGGACAAGTTAAAAAGGCCTTAATGGAGGCCCCAGCCTAGGTCTGCCTGACTTGCATAAGCCCTTTGATTTATTCATTCATGAACACAAAGGTATAGTGCCAGGGGTACTCGCCCAGCATTTGGGGTCATAGAGACGCCCAGTGACTTATTTTTCCACAACCTTGGACTCAGTGACCCAAGGATGGCCAACTTGATGAAAGCAGTTGTGGCAATGGTGTGCATGTTGAAAAGCAGCAAAAAGCTTATTCTGGGACAGCTGGTGCGAGTACACACGGCACACTCGGTTTTAGCCATCCTAGAACAAAGGGACAGTCATTGACTATCCCAGAGTCAAATGACCCAGTACCAGGCTCCCCTTGTGGACAATCCTAACATTCATATACAACCCACCACGACTTTGAACCTGGCTACCCTCCTCCCTGCTCTGCCCCTTGGTGACCCCACACATCATGACTGTGTTCAAACTGTTGATCTTGTATATGCTATCCGCCCCAATTTACAGGACCAGTCTTTGACTACTGCCAATCTCAAGCTCTTCACCAATGGGAGCAGCTTCATGGAAAGAGGACAACACAAGGCAGGCTATGCAGTCATCAGCTTTACCATGGTTCTGGAGGCAAATGCTCTCCACAGGTATGCCAGTCTCACCTGGAAGACTTTTCCACTACCAAGGCTGGAAACTGGATATTTGTCAAAGCCTGGGATGCTAAGACCTTGGCTGAGAAATAGAATAGTCCCTGTGAAGTGCTGATGTCCACACCCACAGCTGTGAAGGTCAGAAAGAAGATCTCTTGGATTCCCCACATCAGCATCAAGTTGGCTTCCACACATGACCTTGAACAACAGACTTTGCAAAACAACAGCAACTGGAAGGCTGAACCAATAACGGGGTTGCAGTGTTTGTTCAAGAAAAAGACACTCCAGATAAGTGACATGTACCAATGGTTTATCCGTGGTGCATAAGTGTTAGCCCTGCTTGCTCTCTTTGTCTTAATCTTTTACCTTTTGTCCTTACTGGGCCTACTGCCGTGGGGATTTAATCACTTTTCCTGCTCTTGATAAACTCTTGAAACCTTAAGCTACTTCCCAATAGACTAAACTTTCGCTGCTAGAGCTCCTTGTTCTATGTAAGAAAATGTGGGTCTTGATTATTATTTTGTCCCTTGTTTTAACCCACGTGAAAGCGGCTTGGCTACATCATCTCCAGAAAAACCTCTCGTCTCTTCATTTCAACCCCAAAACGGCTAGTAGTTGGGTATTCACTTTGCTCAAATGGATTTGGCAAATAACAACCCCTGAATTAATTATTTTTGCCATTTGCCTTTTTGGACCCTGCCTCTTACAACTACTTACACAATTTATAGGAAAAGGTTAAGAGCCTCAGGCCTGTATATTCTCCAAGGTTACAGACCCATCCCTCCTGAAACTGTACAAGCAAGACTTCAGTTCTATGCTAGTGCCCCTGTCCAGCTCGAAGCAGTTACAGAAGAATGACCTTCATCCCTACTCCCCAATGAGAGTCAAGATGTGGTTTGAACACCTAAATCCTGAAAAGAGAAGGGGGACCATTACCATCCCCCAGCTTGTAAGTAAAGTAGCATGAGCGACCTCCCCTTCTAACTAATTTCTCCAGATGTTTTTTAGGCAATCAGCCAACTTCCTGCCCAAGATAAGGAAAACAAGAGGCTGGGGTCTGCAGACCACAGAACCAGTTAAGACCAAATCTGGCCCACCTGACATGCACAGAACCATCAATCCTGTCCTTTGGGTGACCCTGGAACTTTTCTTCTGCCGTATGGAACCAAACGTTAGTGACCCAAGGTTGGGAGAAGACTTTCAGATGTGAGGGGTCTGAGCCTAAGATCTGGTAGGAGAGAATCCCTCCTTTTGGACTGAGTGAGTGCAGATGACAGAACCGCTCTGGGAATGTCTTTTTGGGGCCAGTCCAATCAACGACCTTGCTCCTTTCCCTAGGACCCTTCCCATAATAGATACTGTTTTGGCCATTGTTCAGGGAGCCATCTTGACGTCGCAAATCCTGGTGTGTTCCTTTGCTTGGCCAACAAAATAAAGCTTCTTCTTTCGCTTTCACTCATTTTGTGTCTCTATGGCCATGCCAAGTAGACCTAGAACCGTCTGGTTACAATGAAGATGACACTAACGATGTGAGATTTCTCTAAGAGCCTTGATTTTCATTCTGTTCTACTCTTCTATAAATGGAGACAGACTTCCTCTGAGTAAATTCGAGCTGTCCTGATAAGTGTTCTGGGAAGATTGCTTTGGATTTAACTGTTTGCTCTTGAAAACTCATTACTTTAATTCTGAACATTTCCTTCAAGACAGTGTGTTCAACAGAGATACTCATTTGACAGAATATGATTCAGCAATGGAAATGAATGAATTACAGATCCAGGCAACAATGATTCAGCATGAACTTGCAAAATATAAATATAAGCTGGGACAACCCTACATAGAGGCTGATTTCTGAGTCTCTGTTTAAAGGGCCATGGTCTAATGGGAAAAACCAGCCCCAAAGTCTTTTTCCAAGGTAAAAGATAAACACATTGTGGTATATTTTTATATTGAAATTCTACTCAGCAGTGAAAACAAAGAAACTATTAGTAATCCAAACAACATAGATAAATCTAAAAATGATTATGCTGACTTAAAGAACCCTGAATAAGGACAAAAAGTAAATCCTGTATGCTTCAATTACATAAAAGTTCTATAAAAATGCAGATCAGTGGTTGGAAGAGGGGTTGCAGAATGAAGGCAAAGGACAGGAGGATGAATTAAAAGAATCAGGAGGAATGTTTTCCGGGTGAGGGATATGTTCATTACTTGGATTTTGGTTAATTATCTCTATGAGGCAGCATTGTCGCTGTTAGTTGCCATTGAATTGGCTCTGACTCATGATAACCCCAAGGAGAACAGAATGAAATGTTGCCTCATCCTGTGCCAACTCCATGATCATTGGTATGCTCAAGCCCATTGTTTCGGCCACAATGTATTTTGAGTACATTCAAACATAGGGGGCTCATCTTCCAACACTATATCACAAAATATTCTGTGTGATTCATAGGATTTCCACTTGGTAATTTTCGGAAGTAGATTTCCAGGCCTTTGTTCCTATTCTGTCTCGGTCTGGAAGCTCCACTGTAACCTGTGCACCATAGGTGGCCCTGCTGTTGTTTGCAATACTTGTCTTCCGGTTTGTTGTGCTGTGGTGGCGTGGGTGTTGCTCTGATACTGGAAGCTATGAGGCAACATAGCCTAAAGTGAAAAGCATGAACTTTGTTGTCAGGCACACCTGGCTTCGAGTTCCAGTCCTGCCTTCTATTAGCTGTTATTTCAGGCCATTGACTTTGTCGTGTCTTAGTTTCCTCTGTGTAGAAGAAGATATTTATACCATAGCAGGTTGTGGGGAGGATTAAATGAAATAATACTACATGTAGAGCATTTACTACAGGGCCTGGCATGTAGAGTAAGTGATCAATAAATAAATCTTAACCCTATAGCTAGATAATATATATTGCTTGTAAACTTTCAAATAATGCAACAAAGTATTACAAAAGAAAGAACATTGACTCTTTGGCATCTGTATCCTTTAAAACTCTATTTTTAAGTAAATAGGATCACACTACATATACTATTCCATATTCTGCTTTTTTCTCTTAATTGTGTGCCGTTGAGATCTTTTTATGTCAAAAAATAAAATGCATGCGTCATCATTTTTAACTGTATAAAAGCCAGTAAGTCGATTCTGACTCATAGTGACCCTTCAAGAGAGAGTAGACTGCCCCATAGGGTTTCCAAGGCTATAATCTTTACAGAAGCAAACTGCCACATCTTTCTGCCAGGGAGTGGCTGGTGAGTTCAAACCACCGACATTTTGCTTAGCAGACAAGCACTTAAGCACTGCGCCACCAAGAGGAACCTCTGCTAATTCCATGAATAATTGAATCACTTCTGTATTTTGGACTTTGAGACCAGTGATTTTCAAACCATAGGCTGTGACCCATTTAAAAAAAAACAAACAAAAAAACAACCAAACCCATTGCTGTCGAGTGGATTCCGACTCATAGCGACCCCAGAGAACAGAGCCCATTAGTGAGTTGTAAAACGAATTTGTAGGTTATAAGCAGCATTTAAAAAATTAAAGTACAATAGAAAATACTGAATGCATTTCAAGTTATAAAGATAAATATTTTATTAACTTTTGTGTGTTATATTAGTGTACATATGTATTGGATTGCAATACAAAATGTACTTTGTTCTGTGAATCTTGTTACAGTAAGTTTGGACCCTGCTGATTTGGACTTCTTTTTCAATAATGCAGGACTATAAATAACCTTCTTGCATGTATGTCTTTGGACACTTGTCTGATTTTTTTCTTTAGGTTAAGTTGCCAGCAGTGAGTTCCTTTTTGGTGTCTGACACAGGCTAGAGGCTCCCATCCAGTAAGTCTGCCCCACCCCATCTTTAAGTGAATCGCTTCTTCTGCAGGGAAAAGAGGTTGTGCTCTTGTTTACCTAAGCTTAGCCCTCACCACCCTGGAGGACTCGGGAGAGCTGAGCCCTGGAATCATCCAGGAGGACCAGACCCCACCCATCTGCGTGCTCACCTTGCTCGGGTACTTGTAGGGGGCTGTCACTCCCTTCAGGTGCTGCTGCAGCTCCTTGGTGAGCTGGTCCTGGTCATGGGACAGGAACTGTGGGGCCAGGACGATAAACGCCGTCACCACCTGCAGCACAGGAGTGAAGTCACATTGAGTGCCCGCTAATTATACCCCTACCCATTGCTATAGAGTTGATTCCCACCCATAGCGACCCTATAGGACAGAGTAGAACTGCCCTATAGGGTTTCCAAGGTTTTATGGAAGCGGACTGTCACATCTTTCTCCAGCAGAGGGGCTGATGGATTCAGACTGTTGACCATGCAGTTAGCAGCCAAGTGCTTAAGAACTGCGACACCAAAGATGTAATGTTTACTGAATGAATGGAAAAGCAAGGTGATGCTTGAGCCTTATACTGGATAAGAGCATGGAGATTTTGGAAAAGGAAAGGATCAGTTTCAAATCCTAGTACTTCATATTCCATCTATGTCCTTGAAAAATTATTTCATTCTCTTAACTTCAGTTTCCTTGTCTATGAAACGGGGACAATAAAATTTCATCCCTTACTGGGTATCTGTAAATATCCAAGTGACATTACCTGTGAGACATCTGGCTGGTTTACATTGATTGTTGCTGTTGGTATTGTTAGTGGTAGTAGTATCATCATAATGATTACTATTATTGTAGGTTCAGTTTCCTGCAGGGAACCTAGTGAGTAATAAATATTGGCAATTGATGACGATAATTAATGATATCCCCAGTTTAACTGCATAGGGCTCAGTACATAGCAGGTTTTTGATAAATACTTGTTGAAACAAGGAATACACACTATGGAGCCAGATTGCTTAGATTCCCATTCTGGCTCCATCACTTATTAGCTGTGTGATCCAGGCAAGTTACTTAACTTCTTTATGCCTCTTTCCTCATCTATAAAATGCAAACCAAACTCATTGCCTTCCAGTCAGTCCTGACTCATGGAGACCCCATGTGTTACAGGGTAGAACGTTTCCATAGGGTCTTCTTGGCTGTAATCTTTGTGGAAACTGATTGCCAGGCCTTTCTTCTGCAATACTGCTAGGTGGGTTCAAACTGCCAACCTTCAGGTAATAGCTGACTGCTTGCCCACCCAGGGACCACTCCTTATCTATAAAAAGGGTATAATAAGAGCCCTTAACTCATCGGGAGCCCTGGTGGCACAGTGGTTAAGAGCCTGGCTGCTAACCCAAAGGTTGGCAGTTTGAATCCATCAACCACTCCCTGGAGCAGTTCTACTCTGTCCTAAAGATCATTATTAGTTGGTATCAACTCGATGGCAATGGGTTTGTTTTTTTCTTTGTTTTAACTCATTGGGTGGTTGTGAGGGTTAAACGAGTTGGCATGTAGTAAGTACTCATTAAATTATTAGCCGTCATCATCATCACCATTATCATAATCATTCATAATCATCATTTACAGTGCCACAGATGAGGCCCAGTGCCACAGATGAGGCCCAGTGCCACCTGCTGATCATACAGTGTAAATCCACACACACATCACTTATGCCCTCTGGGCCAGAGGACCAATGCTGGCTAGATAGTACCTTGAAGTTTCTCCTGCTTCTGGCTTCCCAGTGCCCACATGCAGACATGATCATGTCCGTGTCCTCTACTCAGCTCCCCTCAAATGGGATCCAGGCTGCTCCCCACGGATGACTCAGCCACCGCTGGGTGCTTAGCCAGGGCATTCCCCACCTCTTCCTTCCTTCACAGGTTTGGAGGCAGATGCCAGGATTGGGGTGACGCATTGCCCAGATATCAGCTTTGGAGGGTCACATCTTCCCTTGGCACAGACAGTAAGTGGCACAGGGAGCCCGAGACTCACAAGCTCCCTGTGTCTTGGACCCGAAAAGTGAAGACCTTGACACTCTGTGCTAAGAAGCACCAACACTCAGGTGCACCCAGGGCTCTCACGGCCTCAGATGACAGAGGGGGCGATGCTTTGTCTTCCCAGAGCTCTGGGTCCTTGGCTCAAGCAGCTTCCAGCAGTGTGAAATTTCTTAGAAGCCTCAAATTTTATCTTAATCATGTATGTAAATTTGGCATCTTATTCCCTAATATATAATGTTTGCTTTAGAAATTAAAAAAAAACAAAACTTGATTTCCTGTAAAATCTTTCCTTTTTCTTTATTTTTTTTAGCATAGGGGTTAGGGACATGGGTTCAGAACCAGACAACCTCAGTTAATATCTGGACTCCACCATGTGATACCCTTGAGACTTAAGGCAACTTTCTTCACTGCTCTGTGACTCAGTTTCCTCATCCTAAAATGGGATAAAAAATAGCATCTGTCTCATACTTTTGAAAGAGCCTGGTTGGCAGGTCGAACCCACCCAGTGACTCCGTGGAAGAAAGGCGTGACGATCCGCCATGAAAATCCTATGGAAAAGTTGTGCTCTGTAACACACGGGGTCTCTGTGAGTCTGGGGCCAACTCGATGGCAGCCGACAACGACATAGCACTGAGGGCTGGGTTAAATGAGGTAATAAGTGTAAAGCTCTTCGGACAGTGCTTTCACATCCTAAGTACTCTATAAAACTAAAAAACCAAACTGATTGCCGTCGAGTTGATTCTGACTCATAGTGACCCTGTAGGACAGAGTAGAACTACCTCACAGGGCTTCCAAACAGTGGCTGGTGGATTTGAACTGCTGACGTTTTGGTTAGCAGCCTGAGCTCTTAAGCACTACACCACCAGAGCTCCATAATCTGTAAAGTGCAATCTCTTAACCACATATGCATACACCTGTGTAAACACCACAAAGATCGTGACCCTCAGAGTAGCTCCAGTTTCCAGCTAACTCCTCACACCCTGTCCCACTTGGTATCCCCCAAAAAGTTAACCACTAGCCATTTTAAAGCCCCTTAGTAGTTATGGAGTCCTTGGGTTGCACAGATGGTTAAGTGCTTCACTACTAGCTGAAAGGTTGGCGGTTCAAACCCACCCAGCGGCACTTCGGAAGGCAGTCCTGGCAATCTGCTTCTGAAAGGTCACAGCCCTGAAAACCCTATGGAGCACAGTTCTACTGTAAAACACCTGAGGTCGGCATGAGTTGGAATTGACTCGACAACCACCAGCAACAACAGTAGTTAACAGAAGGGCTGTAACTTAGAAGGCTGGGTCCTGACTCCTCCACGACTGAAGCAAAGAGGGCTGATCAGATCCATGCCTGCTCCCTAGGGCAAGCTTCCTTTTCATGAGAGAGCAGAAAGATCAGGAGAGGGATGGGTGGGAGCGATGGCAGCAGCGGCTTTCATGGTCTGGTCTATAGGGCTTTATTCCTGGGCAGGCCCTGAGGGACTCAGTCAGTTCAGATTGAACCTTGGAGAAGGGGCCACTGGCATCTTCATTACCTTGGGGCCACACTGGCCCTAAACACAATGATACTTATTAATGAACTCGCTGCGTATGTCAGTGGTCCCTGTGATGGTTTGTAATGTGTCAGTGTGGCATCCATACACGTCTCCTTGAACATACTTATTCTCCAAATAAAGCCATGCTTCCATCTAACATGGTCCCACTCTGCTGCATACAATCGAGTACATAGCCCCTGTTTTGTCTTTGGGTGTTCTTCTCATATAACCCTCCCTGTTTATCTCAGGGTTGTGTGTTCCAGATCCTCCTTTCAACAGCTTTGTTGCTTGGCCTCTCTTGCTGATTGTCCATGAGGTATAAGATTCAAGATATGAGGAGGGTGATGCTGAAGAAATACTAAGATCATTCACAGAACTGTTGGCAAATAAGGACCCAGAGGTTAGGGGAGTTTATGTTTGAAAGAGAGAAAATGAACAAGAGGGATGATGAAATAGGCCCTTCAGAAGAGAATTAATTTCCTGTCAGATATTTACAGTCTCTTGGAAAAATTGCTGAAGCCCTCAAAGTTTTGGGTAAAAAAATGGTCACCTTGTCATGGTGCTATACAAGTTAGCAATGAAGTGAAAGATGTCATGATACTCAACATATGATTTTGTTGGAAAATTTGTACCTAAACGCCTCTCCGTTGACATCGATCCATTATTTATTTCAAGAATTAGAGCATAGTTGAAATTATAACCTAAATGTTGTTAAATATAAAGTAAACTTATTTTCATACACTTCATATTTTTTTTCCCCAGGCAAATTCTCACCATTATTTTCTTCTTTCACTATGTACTATTAACTTCTAGATTCTAAAAGGACTCACAGTTTTCTATATTATTTTATTGTAATTTTGGTGAACATTTACACAGCAAATTAGATTCCCATGTAACAATTTCTATACATATTCTTCCATGACATTGGTCACATTTTTTACAATGCGTCAGCATTCTCATTATTTCCATTCAGGTTGTTCTGTCTCCATTAATCTAGCTTCCCTACCCACCCCCCCACATCTTCTCATATTTGTTTTAGGGTAAATATTGACTGTTTGATCTCATATAGATGATTATTTAAAGGAGGGAAGTACTCAGGGGTGATATTGTTTATTATTTTATGAGCCAATCTGTTATTTGAAAGGTGACCTCCGGGAGTGGCTTCAGTTCCAAGTTTAAAGAGTATCTCAGGGCAATAGTCTCGGTGGTTCCCTTTGTCTTTTCTGGTCCTGGAAGTCTGACCTTTTTCAGGAATTTGAGTTTTGTTCTACATTTTTTCTCCCATTCTATCTGGGACCATATATTGTGGCCCTGATCAGAATGGTGCACCATCTAGTTCTTTTGGTCTCAGGATAGATGAGGCCATGGCTTGTGTAGGCTATTAGTCTTGTAGACTAGTTTCTTCTTTGAGTCTTTGGTTTCCTTCTTTCCCTTTTGCTCCGGACAAGTAGAGACTGGTGGTTGTATCTCAGATGGCCACTGGCAAGCTTTTAAGACCTCAGATACTACTCACCAGACTAGGATGTAGAACATTATGAACTATGTTATGCCAGTTGACTGAATTGTCCCATGAGACTCTGGTCTAAGCCTTCAAATCCAGTAAACCAATCCCAAAAGGTGTTTGATTATGTCTAGAAAGTATCTGTAACTGTGCCTCCTATGTGCTTTATTATATATATGAATATATATGCAGCACACAAACATGTACATACATATGCCTACAGATACACCTATACCTGAACACCTATATATTCTCAACTGCCTTCCTATACACATATATGCATTCTTATCTACTTATGTAACCACACACATATTTTTTGGTCGTTATTGCAAAGTTGTATATGTTACAGCATTTACCAAAATTATCCCTTATTCTTGTGTCCTTCTTAGTGTTATCATTTGCCTTAGCCAAATTGTGTAGATTTCACCCATATTGGTTATTGCCTTTACCTTCACCAAAAATAACAAGTGTCTGCTATCTAGAAAGTGACTTCCTCCTCCCTCCCTCTCCCATCCCTGGTATCCACCAAAGAACAAAGAACGTAGCTTTCTGTATATATTAATACACCTATTCTTATCCTTTTATAAAAGTGAGACCATACAATATTTGTCCTTTTTATGATTGCCTTATTTCACTCAGCATAATGTCCTCCAGATTCATCCATTTTATAAGATGTTTTGAGAACTCATCATTATTATTATTTTTCATTATTGTGCTTTAGATGAAAGTTTACAGCTCCAGTTAGTTTCTCATACAAAAATTTATACATGCATTATTACATATAACCTTAGTTGCTATTCCCTATAATGTGACAGCACACTCCCCTTTTCCACCCGGGATATCCTGTGTCCATTCAACCAGCTCCTATCCCTTTCTGATTTCTCATCACACCTCCAGACAGGAGCTGCCCATTTAGCCTCATGTATCTACTTGAAATAAGAAGCACACGCTTCACAAGTATCATTTTATGTCTTATAGTCCAATCTAATCTTTGAAGAGTTGGCTTTGGAAATGGTTTTGGTTCTGGGTTAATAGAGAGTCCGGGGGCTATGTCTTCTGGGGTTCCTCTAGTCTCAGTCAGACCATTAAGTCTGGTCTTCTTACTAGAAATTGAGTTCTGCACCCCACTTTTCTACTGCTCCATCAGGAACTCTCTGTTGTGTTCCCTGTCAGGGCGGTCATTGGTGGTAGCCAGGCACCATCTAGTTCTTCTGGCCTCAGGCTGATAGAGTCTCTGGTTTATGTGGCCCTTTTTGTATCTTGGGCTAATATTTTCCTTCTGTCTTTGGTGTTCTCCATTCTTCTTTGCTCCAGGTGGGTTGGGACCAATTGATGCATCTTAGATCGCCGCTCACTAGCTTTTAAGACCCCAGGTTCCACTCACCAAAGTGGGATGCAGAACATTTTCTTAATAAACTTTGTTATGCCAGTTGACCTAGATGTCCCCTGAAACCATGGTCCCCAGACCTCTGCCCCTGCTACTCTGTCGCTTGAAGTGTTAGACTGTGTTCGGGAAACTTCTTAGCTTTTGCTTTAGTCCCGTTGTGCTTACTTCCCCTGTATTGTGTGTTGTCCTTCCCTTCACCTAAGATAATTCTTGTCTACTATCTAGTTGTTGAATTCCCCTCTTCCTCCATCCCAACCCTCGTAACCATCAAATAATGTTTTCTTCTGTGTTAAAACCTATTCTTGAGTTCTTATAATAGTGGTCTCATACAATATTTGTCCTTTCGTGACTGACTAATTTCACTCAGCATAATGCCTTCCAGATTCATCCACGTTATGAGATGCTTCACAGATTCATCATTGTTCTTTCTCATTGTGTAGTACTCCATTGTGTGAATATACCATAATTTGTTTATCCATTTGTCCATTGATGGACATCTAGGTTGTTTCTATCTTTTTGCTATTGTGATCAGTGCTGCAGTGAACGTGGGTGTGCATATATCTATTCATTGACTGCTCTTATTTCTCTAGGATATATTTCCAGGAGTGGGATTGTTGGATCATATGGTACTTCTATTTCTAGCTTTTTAAGGAAGCACCAAATCAATTTCCAAAGTGGTTGTACCATTTTACATTCTCGCGAGCAGTGTATAAGTGTTCTAGTCTCTCCACAAGCTCTCCAAAATTTATTATTTCGTGTTTTTTTTTTAATTAATGCTACCCTTGTTGGGGTTGGATGGTATCTCATTGTAGTTTTGATTTGCATTTCTTTAATAGCTAATGATCGTGAGCATTTCCTCATGTATCTGTTAGCCGTCTGAATGTTTTCTTTGGTGAAGTGCCTATTCATATCCTTTGTCCATTGTTTAACTGGGTTATTTTTCTTTTTGCTGTAGAAGTTTTGCAGTATCTCATAGATTGTAAAGATTAGACATAGTTTGGGTATGTCATAGCCAAAAAATTTTTCCCAGTCTGTAATTTGTCTTTTTACTTTTTTGATGAAGTCTTTTTTTTTTCTAGGAAAAGAAAAACTTTATTTTACTTAAGCAGGCTTCACATAAAATAGTAAGTTATAAAGAATTTAGGGGATTGCAATTTGGGTCTGTTTTGAGTTACTAATGGCAGTTAATATTCTTGAAAGTCATTGTTTCTCCTTATTAATAAGTGATATTCATAGGGCTGAGTCTTAGTGGTTCTATCTAATGGCAGTTAATATTCTTGAAAGTCATTGTTTCTCCTTATTAATAAGTGATATTCACAGGGCTGAGTCTTAGTGGTTCTATCTAAAGTTGCAATATAGTACAACTAGGATGGGCTTAAATGGGGAAAAAACACTGCCATGAATTCAGTTATGATTGTATCCCCTCATCAATCTAAGGCTGTTCAGTGCTGCTTGCTAGTGCCATCTCAATGTTTTTCCAAATTAAACTTAATAGGCTACAGTCCTCAGAGAGTTAATAATTAATATTCAGAGCCACTAAGTGAATTATTGCAATCATATGTATGCTTATAGAGAATGATTAACTAATATAAAATAACTCAGTAGAAATTAATTTTATAAGTTGCTCCTTTCACTAGCAAAATGCCAGGTGTGTGTTTTGTAGGTGATGCTGGCAAAAATTATAAGGTAATCTCTGAGG
>NW_004443971.1:279154-280508 GCF_000243295.1 Trichechus manatus latirostris
GAATGTCTTCTTTGGTGAAGTGTCTGTTCATTTCCATTGCCCATTTTTTAATTGGATTTTTTGTCTTTTTCTTGTACAGCTATTGGATTTTCTTGTAGATTTTAGAGATTCGACCTTTGTCTGACTTGCAGTGTCCAAAAATTTTTTCCCAGTCTGTAGGTACTCTTTTTACTCTTCTGGTGAAGACTTTTGATGAGCTTAAGTGTTTAATTTTTAAAAAGATCCCAGTTATCTAGCTTATCTTCTGGAGTTTGTGTGTTGTTGGTTATGATTTGTATCCTGTTAATGCCGAGTATTAGGGCCTCTAGCATTGATCTTATTTTTTCTTTTGTGAACGTTATAGTTTTTGGCTTTATATTTAGGTCTTTGATCCATTTTGAATTAGTTTTTGTATATGGTGTGAGGTATGGGTCCTGTTTCTTCTTTTTTTTGCAGATGTACATCCAGTTTTGCCAGCACCATTTGTTAAAAAGATGGTCTGTTCCCCATTTGATGGACTTTGGGCCCTTGTTGAAGATCAGGTGACCATAGGTGGATGGATTTACATCTGGGTTCTCAATTCTGTTCCATTGGTCAATGTGTCTGTCATTATACCACTACCAGGCTGTTTTGACTACCGTAGCTGTAACAGTAGGTTCTGAGGTCAGGTAGTGAGAGTCCTTCTACTTTATTCTTCTTCAATAGTGCTTTACTTACCTGGGGCTTCTTCCTTTTCCAAATAAAGTTAATGATTAGTTTTTCCATCTCTTTAAAGAATGTTGTTGGTATTTGTATCAGGATTGCATTGTATTTGTATGGCTTTGGGTAGAATTGTCATTTTCACAATCTTGAGTCTACCTATTCATGAGCATGTATGTTTTTCTATGTATGTAGATCCCTTTGGGTTTCTTGCAGTAGTGTTTTGCATTTTTCTTTGTATAGGTCTTTTACATCCCTGGTTAGATTTATTCATAAGTATTTTATTTTATTAGGGGCTATTATAAATGGTAATGTATTCCTGATTTCCTTTTCAACATTCTCTTTATCGATGTATAGGAATCAAACTGATTTTTGTATGTTTATCTTGTATCCTGATAGTCTGCTGAATCTATTAGTTCCAGTAATTTTCTCATGGAGTCTTCAGGGTTTTCTACGTATAGTATCATATCGTCCACAAACAGGGACAGTTTAACTTCTTCAATACCAGTTTGTATGCCCTTTATTTCTTTTTCTTGCCTTATTGCTCTAGCTAGGACTTCCAGCACAATGTTAAATAGGAGTGGAGATAAAGGGCATCCTTGTCTTGTTCCTGTTCTCAGGGGGAATGTTTTCAGCCTCTCTCCATTAAGAATGATATTGGCCATTGATTTTGCAT
>NW_004443971.1:284662-285836 GCF_000243295.1 Trichechus manatus latirostris
GGGATTTTCTACATATAGGATCATGTCATCTGCGAATAGGGATAGTTTTATTTCCTCCTTTCCGATTTGAATACTTTTCGTTCCCTCTTCTTTTCCCCCCCACAATTGCTCTGGCTAGAACTTCCAGTGCAATGCTGAAAAGCAGTGGTGAGAGCAGGCATCCTTGTCTTGCTCCTGACATTAGATGCAAAATTATCGGTCTTTCACCATTGAGTATGATGTTAACTGTGAGTTTTTCATAAATGGCTTTCATCATATTGAATAAGTTCCTTTCCTATTCCTAGTTTTTTGAGTGGGTTTATCATGAAAGGGTATTCGGTTTTGTCAGCTGTCCTTTCTGCATCAGCTGAGATGATCATGTGGTTCTTTTCCTTCATTGTATTACATTGATAGATTTCCTTATGTTGAACCACAGTTCATGGATATGGTTTGCTAATATTTTGTTAAGGATTTTTATCTCTATGATCATTAGGGATATTTGCTTGTAGTTTTCTGTGGTGTCCTTGTCAGGGTAATGGTGGCCTGATAAAATGAGTTAGAAAGTGATCCATCCTCTTGTTTTTGGGGAGAGTTTGAGAGGTATTGGTGTCAATTTTTCTTTAAATGTTTGGTAGAATTCCCCACTGAAGCCATCTGGTTCTGGGCTTTTCTTTGTTGGGAGGCCTTTTATTACTGATTCAATTTCTTCACTTTTTATGGATCTGTTGAGATTTTCTATTTCCTCTTGGGTCAATATAGGTAGTTTGTGAGTTTCTAAGCATATGTCTGTTTCATCTAGGTTATCTAATTTGTTGGTATACAATTGTTCCTAGTTTTCTCTTGTAATAATTTGCATTTCTGTAAATGCAGATGCATTCTGTTGTAATGTCCCTAGTTTCATTTCTGGTTTTAGTAATTTGCATGTTCTTTCTTTGTCTGTCTAGCTAGTGATTTGTCAATAGTATTGATCTTTTAAAGAACCAACTTCTAGTTTTTTTTTTATTTTGTTCTATTGTTTTGCTATCTCTATATCATTTATCTCTACTTTGATCTTTGTTATTTTCTTCCTTTTGATAGCTTTGGAATTAGTTTGCTCTTCTTTTTCTAGTTCCTCGAATTGTAAAATTACCTCATTTGATTTTTTTCCCATGTAGGCATTTGCAACTATACATTTCTCTCTAAACCCTGCCCTTGC
>NW_004443971.1:286248-287311 GCF_000243295.1 Trichechus manatus latirostris
GGAACCAAGAAACAGAAGCTGAAAAGAGAGAAGGACCATCCCCCGGAGCCAACAGACAGTCTTCCCCTACAGCTGGCACCCTGAATTCAGACTTCCACCCTCTTACATTATAGAAAATAAATTTGATTGTTAAAGCCACTCACTTGCGGTATTTCTGTTATGGCAGTGCTTAATAACTAAGACACTGACCTAGTATATGGTCTATCCTGGAGAATAAGCTATGTGCACTGGAGAAGAATGTGTGTTCTGATGTTGGGTGGCGTTTTCTATATATGTCTGTTCAGTCTAGTTGGTATATAGTGTTGCTCAAACCTTTTATTTCCCTGTTGATCTTCTATCTACATATTCTGTCCATTATTGAAATAACTATGGCTGTAGAACTATCTCTGCTTTAAATACTGTCATGTCTACTTCAAATATTTTAGGATTCTGTTGTCAGGTACATATGTAATGGTTATATCTTCTTAATGAATCGACCCTTTTATAGGTATATAATGTCCTTGTCTGTTGTAACAGATTTTGACCTCAAGTCTACTTTGTCTGATATTAATATAGCCATCCAACTCTTTTGGTTACAATTTGTATGGAATGTTTTTTTTCGATCCCTCCAGTTTCAACCTGTTTGTGTTTTTGATCTAAAGTGTGTCTCTTGTAGACAGCATATGGACACATGAAAACTTAGGGAAAGAGGTCTTGACCTGATATACAAATGGGAATCACTAATATATACAGGGCAGTTGAAGTCATGCAAGTGGTTGTGAATGTGTGGAATGAGACTAGAATATGATCAAGAACATAACCTTGGGGCACCCTGACTGGAAGAATAGGGGCAAGTCACTCAACCTTAGTTTCTTCATCCGTAAAAGGTGATTTTGTTGAACCTTGATGTCCTCTGTGGAGCCCTTGTGGTGCAGTTGAGATCAGCTGCTAACCAAAAGATCAGCATTTCAAAGCCACGCTCCTTGGAAACCCCGTGGGGCAGTTCTGTTCTATCCTATATGGTCGCTATGCATCAGAATGGACTCAGCAGCAACGGATTAATGTCCTCTATAGCCTGAAGAGT
>NW_004443971.1:288631-299952 GCF_000243295.1 Trichechus manatus latirostris
AGGGTCCGGCTGAGGCCTGGGAAGACATCCAGGTGGAGCAGGTAGCCCACTACCCGTGGGTGCTGATGGAGGGTGTCTGATGGGGCAATGTGTGGCCAGTCTTCCTGGGCAAGGAGGGGTCCCTCCTGCAGCCCTCTGACCCTGCAGAATAGAAGCAGTGACATTTTTAAAATACTTCAGTAGGACAGACCAAAGCATTACCAATTATAAAAGCTGAAACTTAATGATGCAGTTGTCAGCACCTGGCACCTTCCCCTCCACCGGCTCTCCAAAGAGCAGCATCAGTGCCAGAAAACTCTGTGCCTCCGGTTGATCCCGCTACAGATTAGAGGGCTTAAAGGATGCAACCGAAAAGCAAAAAACGAAACAAAAATTAAATTGAATAAGTCAAAGTGCTCAAGAAACTTGGAGATCATGCATAGGAGTAAGGAAGGAAAGGAGGAAGCCAGGCCCCTCATGGGCCTGTCACCCTAGAGTCCAGCCAGGGCTTTGGTAGAAAGGAGGAGGAAAGCGCCCCTACTCTCAACACTGGAGTGAGGACAGAATTGGGTATTTAGAGCCCCAGAAATAGCTGTCAAGGAAGTTGATACAGTGATGATTACAGCACCTGTTAGAAATCCCTGTTCTTCAATTCTTTGGTATTTTCATGAAGCATTTTTTCATTCCCTCTTTGTGCACTCTTCACTACACAACATAGAAATGCCTGGTATCTGTGTCTTTCCACTTGACATGACATGAAGAGCATTTTCTGTGTTCTGAAATGTCTTTGAAACTTATGACTTTGAGGAGCTGCCTCCACTGTAAGGATTTCCACTAGTTACACAGTCCGTCCACTGTGGTTCCTTTAGCTTGCTGCCACATTTTCGCTGTAATCCATCCTGTTCCACTGAATGTGCTCTCACCAGGTCTTTGGATGCATGTGTGGTCTTTTCATTAGGACAGATGACTAGAAGAGGGATTGTGCTGAATAAAAGGGTGTGAGCATTCTGAAGGCTTCGGGTACGCAGTGTTAAGCATTACATTTCAGGATGGCTGTGAGAATTCACAATTCTGCTACCAGTGTTTGAAAGGGGCCCCAGAAGAGTTGATATTTATTAATACTTTCGATAGAATTTATCAATGATAAGTTTTCTCACTGACTATTTTACAAAGTTAGCTTTGATTTCACTAATCAATTTGTGTTCTTATTAGTAATCCAAAAGGAATAATAGGCCAGTGACTATAAGAATTCCGGATTATTCATGTTTCAAAGCATATATATTAAGCAAAAAATAAATAAATAAATACAACAACCCTGTTGGCGCAGTGCTTAAGAGTTACAGCTGCCAACCAGAAGGCCGGAAGTTCGACTCCACCAGCTGCTCTTTGGAAACCGTATAGGGCAGTTCTACTCTGTCCTGATTATTTGTGATTCAGAGCATATCTATAAGGTGTGTTAAAATACTCACCGAAAGGACAGTGCAGACAAAGACTATTAACAAAATAGCAATGCCCAGGAAAAGCAAAGCCTTTATAACTTTTTGATCAGGCCCAGAGAAACAGTTGTCAATGACCTGAAAGAGCAATATTCAAAGTCACAAGAAGCCACAAAGAAATGTACAATATGCAGTCACATGGGATCATGGAGAGAAACCCTAAAGCAGCCTCCAAGAAGTAGCCCCAGCCCTCATACATCTCCAGTGCATTCCACTGCTCCCAGGAAGATTGGAAGCTGGCCACCTTGTGTTTCTTAGGAGGCTGGTGGTGTTGTTAGAAATTGTGTGCTGTCTGTAATAGCGCTCAATTTCTGGTTCACCAGAGGCTCTACCCACCCTTGTGTCCAATGGTGAATCACACAATTCTCAAGAATACACTCATTATTTAACATCTTAAAGACTAGTGCAAGGCAAAAAACAAAACAAAGCCAAAAAAAAAAAAAAAAAAACCCACTACAGTGATGTCTTTATTCAAAATTAATCAACTTTTAGGGCAGAATAAAAGCAAAGTGGTGACCATGAAGATGACACTAACACTGTGAGATTTCTCTAAGATCCTTGATTTTCATTCTGTTCCACCCTTCTGTGAATGGAGACAGACTGCCTCTGAGTAAGTTCAGACTGTCCTGATAACTGGTCTGGAGAGATTGCTTTGGATTTAACTGTTTGTTCTTGAAAACTCATTACTTTAATTCTGAACATTTCCTTCAAGACAGTGTGTTCAGCAGAGATACTCGTTTGACAGAATACAATTCAGCAATGGAAATGAATGAATTACAGATCCAGGCAACAATGATTCATCATGAACTTGCAAAATGCGAATAGAAGCTGGGACAACTCTGCGAAGGTGCTGCTTTCTGGGTTTCTGTTTAAAAGGCCATAACCTAGTGGGAAAACCAGCCTCAAGTCTTCCCAAGGTAAAGGATAAACACATTGTGGTATATTTATGTATAGGAATTCTACTCAGCAATGAAAATAAAGAAACTGTTAGTATATCAAACATCATGGATGAATCTAAAAATGATTATGCTGACTTAACCCTGAATAAAAACAAAAAGTAAATCCTGTATCCTTCAGTTACATGAAAGTTCTATAAAAACGCAGATCAGTGGTTGGAAGAAGGCTGGCAGACATGTAGGGAGAGGACAGATGGATGAATTAAAAGAATCAGGAGGAAATTTTGGGGGGTGAGGGATATGTTAATTATGGTAATGGTTTCATGGTTGTATACATATGTCAAAATTCAACAAATTGGATACTTTAATTAGGTGCTGTTTATTGTATATCGCTTAGACACAATCAAGCTGTAGGGAAATTTGGATACACAAACTGTTTTAGTTTTTTATTTCTTTGACCAAAAGAATATTGCAGGTATCTTTAAAAAGTCAACAGGGTATAATTTATGAATTTATAAGCCAATTTATAATTGAGGACAAAACACATACTTACATTATATGCAAATCCTGGCACTTTATAATGGCTAAAAATATACCCAATCTGTATGAAAGAATGGGAAATAAGAGGAATCAAAATTCTGTATTAAAGATAGTATATATGAGATAAACATAGATCTGTAGATATATAGATACAGTTATGGACATAGCTAAGAGAGCAGTTGCTATCATAATTTCATATTCCAATAAAAAGTACAGAATACTGTTAACATCAATTTCTGAAATCATTTAAGTTTTCTTTCAACATTCATTTTCATTCTGAACCAGGCCATGTAATGTCAGATATTTAAAGTCCATAAAAGACTTGCGTAAGAGAGCAATCTTGTGTATTATATGATTAAATCTATGAAAATAGAAGCTAGTTAGCAACACAATTCCAGATAGTCACTAACAAGAATTTACTTTCACATTTCGTAATATTTCACCTAAACCAATGAATAGCAACATGAAAACTAATATGTAAAAGGAATACAGAAATTTCTGGAATGTATGGTTGCCACAAAAGTAACTTTTACTTCCAAAACAAGATTGTACTAGTGTTTTAGGATAAAATAAATTTGTAATGTAATTCATACCAATCTACATCAAAGTTCAGATTCATGCAGTTTGAAACCTCTCTTGAAAATAAACTCTGAGCTCCCTAACACTTTCATCTCTGCCCTCACAGCTGAGGTGACTACTGTGTGTGCTTTCAGAAAACACACTGTCTTTGAGTAGCCACTGTCTGAAAGGGAGCAGTAACTCTCAGCAAATTTGTTAAAGAAGCAGATCAAATGCATGAAAAGACCAAGGCCATCCTTTCCTAACTGGTCAAACACCCCAGTTCTGGGCACTCTGGTTCTGTCTGGCTATTGTCAGGATGCCATTGTCAGGAGTGCACTACTACCTAAGTCAGATCAGATGGGGGCCGCTCAACACTGCAGTTCTGCTGGTCACCCTTCGAAGTGGACTGAGTCCCCCTCAATCACCCTAAGAAAAGCTGCTATTTAAACTACAGTGTGAAACAGCCCAATAAGAAGTGAGAAACCACGGCCTGTCCAAGGATTACTAACATCTTCGATTGGAGGAGTTGGCCAGATGGCCAAGATCCAGAACAACAGACTTTGTGCCTTCATGTCCTGTCCCCTTGAGGAAGCTCCAGTGGCACAAGGAAGGAGGTGGGACAGGGCCTGGGAGGGACAGGGGCTGCTTGAGCTCCTGGGACGAGGAAGGGGGATGGCTGGGGGAAAAGGGATAAGGAAAGGGTAGAGATGGTGGGGTGGGATGGAGGGGCACGGAGACCACACAGGAGACAAGTTGGAGGAGGGTTCAAAGTAGGTCAGTAGCTGAGTAAGTCAGCAGGTCAATAGGAGCAGAAGAATTGGACTCGCAGGATCAGTAGCCTTCCCCCATCCGGTTGATGCCTTAGTAACCTGCATGGTTTATATACTCGATCTCGTCCAATCCCTGCCTTCACCCCGGACGCATCACTGTGGAACCCACCCATGACACACCACGGGGGAACCTACCATGCACCATCCCCCACCAACTGCCATACTAACTGCAGGTCCTCTCTGGAACCATCAAGAAACTTGTGATTTATGGTCCTTCCCAACCCATTTTCCCTGTCCCCACATTCTGGTTGTTCCCTTCTTTCCTGAGCTCCCAGAATTTTCCATGCTAAGTCTTGGCTCCAAACCTTATAGAGTGAATGACGACAGAACTGCTAGAAGAAACAAACACAAGCAGAGTAGGAGAGTTTACATCCCTCCCCTGTCAACTGATACAATAAACAGACAAAAATCAGTAAGGATGTGGAACATTTGAATAGTGAACCTATATATATGTGTGTTAATCTCATTCCTAACAACTGTACAAAAAACGTTATTTTCAAGCAAACATGGTACATTTACACAAATCTATATTCTGGACTTTAAGCTAGTCTCCATAAATTTCAGAGGAATGAAATCACAAAGAACATGTTCTCTTGTTTTCTGATCATAATGTAATTGTGCTAGAAATTAATGATAAAGTGCTAACTAGAAACTCCCCATGTTGGAAATGGTAATGTACCCTTTTAAATGAAACACAAAGGAGAAATCTCAGGGGAAAAGGAATATCTATGAACTCAGTGATAACAGTAACATAAAATGGCATTAAAATGCATCTTCTTTTGGCCTGGGAATTCCAACTGAGGTTGAGAAGATTGTCAGAATCTTCTGAGAATTATTATTCTCAGAATAATCCCTTATTAACTTAGAAAATGTTACACCTGAAATAGCTATAGAAATGTCAGTTAACTACATCACCCCACTATTCATTAGTGCAGGCTTTTAAAGATGCATGTATATGGGAACAACAGCAAGCTGACTCTCACACTTGAACTTGCTGGGATCTCCAAAGAACTTACGCATTTTAAGAGAAGTTCCTCAGCTTCTCTCCTGGGAGAACAAAGAACTATACCCGGAGAACATGACAACCCCAGGAATAATGGGTGGTGGGTGTCAGGAAGGGCCCAGGGGCACCGGTGACTAGGACAAACCCACAGGAAGTGATCATCTTTCTCAGACCCTGTCCTGAGCTGAACTGCCTGTATAGGTGTTAATCTGCATGATTGAACGCAGTGATTCTGAAACTTATTCCGGCCCATGGCATCTTTAAGATTGTTACTTTAACTCAGCTTACAAGAATCAAAACTGAAAGTGATGACATTACTATCAGCCTTACAGAAATAAAAATGGATTATAAGAGAATACTTTGAACAACTGAAAGCTGACCAAATAAGGTAAATCAAATAAGCAAATTCCTAGAAACACACAAGCTACAAAACAACTCAAAAAGAAATAGAAAATCTGTATAGACTTAAAACAAGTAAAGACATTAAATCAGTAATCAAAAATCTCCTAACAAAAAAGCCCGGGAACAGAAGTTTTCCTGGCTAAATTCTATGAAACATTTAAAGAAGAATTATCACCGATTCTCAAATTCTTCAAAAATGAAACAGGAGAGAACACTTTCTAACTCATTCTATGTGGCCAGCCTTACTCTGATACCAAAGCCAGACACAGACAGACTTCACAAGAAAAGAAAAATGTAAAACACTATTCCTTAAGAATATAGATGTAAAAATCCTCAAGCAAATACTGGCAATGCAAATCCAGCAGCACAGCCAAAGGCTTATACACTATGAGCAACAGGGATTTATCCCAGAAATGCAAGGGTGATTTAACATAAAAATCAATCAATGTAATATACTACATTAATAGAACGAAGCACAAAAGCCCACACATGATCATGTTAATTGATACAGATAAAACATTTGAGAATATCCAATACTCTTTCATGAAAAAAAAAGTTCAGAAAGTTTGAACTAAGAGGGAACTTCCTCAACATGATAAAGGCCCTATATGAAAAACCCACAGCTAACATTATATTCAGTGGTGAAAGACTGAAAGCTTTTCCTCTAACATCAGGAACAAGACAAGGATCCTTTCTGTCAATACTTCTATTCAACATGTATTGGAAGTTCTAGCCAGATTAGTCAGGCAAGAAAAAGAAATGGCGTATCCAGGTTGGATTGGAGGAAGTCAAACTATCACTACTCATAGTTGATATGATCTTGTAAGGATTAAATCGTAAAGAATTAACAACAAACACTGTTAGAGCTAATAAATTCAGCAAGGTTGCAGGATACAAGAGGAACACAAAAAATCATTTGAATGTCTATACGCTGGCGTTGAAGAATCCAAGAAGGAAACCGAGAAAACAATTCCATGTATGATCGCATCCAAATGAATACAATACCTAGGAATAAATTTAACCAATGAGATGAAAGATCTGTACCCTGAAAACAACAAAATACTTTTGCAGGAATTTAAAGAAGACTTAAATAAATAGAAAGATCCTGTGTCCATGAATGGAAAGATTGAACATCATTAAAATGGTAATGTTCCCTAAGACAATCCACATATGCAATGCCTTGCCCATCAAAATCCCAACCGTTTTTGTGCAGAAATGGTAAAGCTGGTTCAAAAATTAGCACAGAATTGCAGGGAACCCCAAGTAGTCAAAATAATTTTGAAAAAGAAGAACCAAGTGGCAGAACTCACATTTCCTGATTTCAAAACTTACTACAAAGCTTCAGTAATCAAAACTGTGGTTCTGGCATAGAGATACACATATAGATCAATGCAGTAGAACTGAGCATCCAGAATTGAACCCTCACGTATGTGGTGAATTGCTTTTCAACAAGGATGCCAAGTCCATTCAATGGAGAAAGAAGAGTCTTTTCAACAAACGATGCTAGGGGAACCAGATACCATGTAGAAAAATTGAAGGTGGACTTTTACCTCACCTTATATATAAAAGTTAATTCAAAATAATCAATGATCTAAATATAGGTACTAAAACTAGAAAAGTCTTAGAAGAAAACATAGGTGTCATTTTCATGATCTTAGATTTGGCAATGGTTTCTTAGAAATAGCACCTAAAGCACAAGCAACTATAGAAATAGAGAAATTGGATTTCATCCAAAGTAAAAATTTTTGTGCATCGAAGGACGCTAACCAAAGAGTGGAAAACAAAGCACAGAATGGGAGAAAGTGTTTGCATATCAAATCTTTGATAAAGGTTTAGTATCCATAAGTTATAAAGAACACTAAGAACAAAATCACAAACCACCCAATGTAAAATTGGGCAAAGGACTTGAATTAACATTTCTCCAAAGAAGATTACAAATGGCCAACAGACACAAGAAAAGATGTTCAGCATTATTAATCACCAACCCCTACCTTGCACAAAGCCCTCAGTCAGAATCCCGTAGAGGTCTACAATTTCTGATGCCTGCAGGTTCCCAGACCCCTTAAATCTACAGAACCCAAATCCCTGTCTCCATCTGGTCAAGAAGCCAGGCACTTCTTTTGTCCTTAGCATTAGCATCTCCCTTTGCCGCGACTCCTCTGTTCTTTCCTCCTTTTTCCAGGCTCTTAGGATAACCTTTGGCCATTTCATGGACAAACTGCAACTCCAGGGAAGGTGACTGTTAAACAATGAGCAAGTTTTCAGTGATGCTGCTCCTCACCAACACTCTCTAACCACGTTATAAACACACACACACAGACATACACATTCACACTGACCACACACACACACACCACATGAAAATCAATGCAACACACACATAGATATTGGAAATGATTGTATAGCTTCTGACAACACATCAACACTGAGAAGTCACGTGTATTTGACCACATTTACATCCTGAATTCACACACTGATCACACATTCTCACACGTTAGTCACCTTAAAAACACAAAACACAACAAACACTCATTGCACGTTCTCCAAGATCCCACATGTCCATACACCCACTCACCATACAAACATCAGTAAAATACACATACAAAGAGACCCTGAAATGACCTCTACCTTCTGATCATACCCAAATATGAAAATCATACGTACACGCCCTAACAACATACTGACCCCCACCACAATGACCATTCATTCTCTGAACACACACAAACACAAACCACATACACACAGAGTCAACAAGACACCTGGCTGGGCATGTGTGGCCTTTGACCGTGGGGCATCTCGCACCTCAGCATCAACATAGAAACCCAGAGAAGACTGGGGAGTCATGTGGCACAGGGACAAAGTGCAGGAGATTGTGATGTTGGTCCTGCATGAAGTACGTCTGAGACTTCAGAGCTGGTTGTCACAGTAGCATATGAAACAGAGCTAGGAGAGCCAAGAGGATCAGAAATGGTACATAAGAGGTCTCTGATAAAATGCCCATTTCCAAGTAAAGAATGTAGGTATTCCACTCAAGCTCTGAGGAGAATTTGTCAAGGAATTAACGTGTTTTCATTTTAAGGTGATGAGGGAGAATTCTTCCCGGAGATCAGTCAATATTGCTGGTAAAACTCCTATTTAAATTCTGATTGAACCTATTTTTTGGTTTAAAATATCAGAATTGAGAATGTCCCTCGTTCCCAAGGGGGCATGACCACCGCTGAACAGCCCGCAGAAAGGGACCGTCCCTCCGCGCCCGCAGCCGGCAGAGGGCGCCCCGTCGCCTTTTCTCTGACCAGCGGCGCCTGGAAGGGCTGGTGGAGCCGGCCTTCGGCTTGGCGGGTGACGGGGCCGCTGGGGCAGGAGCAAGAGCTTCCTTTCCATGGGACCCAGAGCCTGGGAGGCGCCCCGCGGCTGTAGGACCTGAGAGTCAACAGTGAGTACGAATCTTCCTTTTGGAGCCCTGAGCGCTGAGGAGAAGGGGCTTTGGTGTGGCTTCTCCAGGCCAGCCATGGTGGAGCCCGAGATGGAACGGAGGATGCGCGCCCCTGTGTACCGGCTGTTGTTAACGTTTTAATGGTTCTTTTACCCATAGAAGGAGCCTGGTGGCGCAGTGGTTAAGCTGTGGGCTGAGGTTGGAACCCACCAGCCGCTCAGCGGGAGAAAGATGTGGCAGTCTGCTTCTCTAAAGGTTACAGGATAGGAACCCTATGGGGGCAGTTCCACCCTGTACTGTAGGGTCACTGTGAGTCGGAATTGACTTCACAGCAGTGGGTTTGGTGTTTTAGTTTTTACCCGTAACTTTGAAGTAGCTGGGAAATAGTAAAAAATTGAAAAGTAGGTATATTAAAACCCTCTACAATAATGATTTTTCTTTATTAAAATATTAGAAATTACTATAATTTTACTGTCCTAGTTTTCATGAAAGCGTTGTTGTTAGTTGCGGTGGAGTGGATTCAGTTCTGACTGAGGGCGACCCATGTGTGCAGGTATAGAACTGCTCCATAGGGTTTTCAAGGCTGTGACCTTTGGGAAGCAGATTGCCAGGCTTGACTTACAAGGCGCCCCGGCGTGGTTTCCAACTGCCAACCTTTTGGCTTATAGTCCAGTGCTTAACCCTCTGCACAACCCAGGGGATCCTCATGGAAGCATAAAACAAACAAACAAAAACAAAAAAAATTTTGCCCTGGAGTCAAACTCATAATGACCCTATAGGACAGAGTAGACCTCCCCCATAGGGTTTCCAAGGAGTGGCTGTGAATTTCAACTGGCAACGTTTTGGTTAGTAGCCATAGGTCGTAACCATGGTGCCACCAGGGCTCCCGTGGAAGCATAGTCATCAATAATATTTTTAAAATATAATTCTTAGTTTGTCTCATTTTCAATTGAGATAATTGCTGTGTTTGAGGATTTTCATGACCCAATGATGACTTCAAATAATTTTAAATTTCAGCTTTCTGAACTGTCTTTCACAGAACTCCATTGTGACCATTAATGTTTTAAAAAATACAAGAAATTATCAAGGCTTATTCCAGGTCGGGATAATATTGTGCTAAGCACAATTCGTGAAACAGATTCAGATGAAAAAAGAATGTGGATAACTCTTTAGTACCAACTATTGATATTTTACACAGCTTAAAACTCTTTAAGATGAAATTTCTACAGGACTTAATTTGTTGAATATACAAGAGCCAAGCCAATAGCTGTAAATTGGATGTATTCTTTGAAAATATATTTTTTTCTATTAAAAATTCAAGATTTGGTAACAGTGAATTTTGTCTGTCTTCACTTCAAAGGTGAAATCAGGATGTCCATAATGTCCTGTTTAAAATATATCTATTCCCATAAAAATTGATACTTGGATCCAGTGAGACATTTCCCATTCCTTTATTTTTAAATTCATAAATATATGTTTTGTTAAAGTTTACATTCACCAAACATAGTTTCAAAGTTACTTTTTCTCATTTGCTGTAAGCAAGGAACTAGGCCCTCTGATAAGCATGGAGCTTTATATATAGTCAGAATTTCTCATTGGGCAGTTTTATGGACTTTTTTTACTTGGTTCAAAATATCATCCTGCACTGAGGAGTTGCATAAAGAGTAGTAATCTGTTTGCACAAATATACTTTCATTTCAGCATAGGAACATTCTTCATTTGATATTTTATGTACGTTAGTATTGGGATAATATGGCCATTTGTATGGACATTGCCCTGATTACCATACATCTGATCTTGACATCCATTGGGTATCTTTATGTGTTTATAATGTAGTTTTAAGAATACATATGAGAATATCTTACCTGCTCATTTAATTTTAAAAAAGTGGTATGTTCTTTGTTGTGTATTTTTAAACATTGTTATTTCCCTTGGAGTCCATTCTGCTTCACAGCAACCTTATTTGACATAATGAGGTGCATTGTTGTGGCTGTTGTGTCAGTCCATCTCATTGAGGGTTTCCCTTGTTTTTGCTGACCCTCTATTTTACCAAACACGATGTCTTTCTCTAGTGATTGGTCTTTACTGATGACTTCTCCAAAACAGAGCCAAAGTAGGTCTTGCTATCCTCACTTCTAAGGAGCCTTCTGATTGTATTTCTTCTGATTTGTTTTTCTGGCA
>NW_004443971.1:306840-308782 GCF_000243295.1 Trichechus manatus latirostris
AACCTGCCGCTTTACAGCTGAAACAGTTGAAGTTAGACTTCCGGTGTATACCCTGTTATACCATAGTAATCAGGGCCTATGCTGTTGTGATGGGCCCACACAAGTCTATGCAGGGGGAAAGGCACTCAAAATCCATGGATCCCTTATGCCTGTGCCTAGGCAAAGGAGCTGTGCCTTCCCTGGTTTCCAGGCTTATAGAAGCTGGCAGTTCATTTTTTCCTGTTAATTTGTTCACTCACCAAGGCAGGGAGAATAGCTCTGGGTGTGTGACAGATCCTACTTCCGGCCCAGGGGACTCAGCAGTTGCTTAAGCTGGTCCAGGACCCAGTGTAGAGCAGGGAGCAAGGAGGTAAATGGGAGAGAGGTTTTCCCTGTGGGTTTCTTTTTCATCCGCACAGTAGGCCATACTCAATTACTTATCTTTCACTGATCCAGGGCTGCTTCTCACTGGTTCTTGGTGGTCACGTAGACTCTCTGGCGCTGGGTCTCTTCTGGTGTGGAAAACGCACCTCCTGAGCACCACCACTTGCCTGCCTCACTGCTCACCCCCAGGCTGATCAGGCCTGAAGGGCTCAGGCTCTCGCTGGGTCAAGTCTGGCAACTCCTCACTGTTTCCAGACTGTGTCTCCCTCCCCCTGCCACTCAGTCCAGTTCTTCACCTCTGCCTTTGATGTTCAGGGCTCCCAGCTTGCCATATATAATCAATTCACTTTTTTTTCAGGTCTTTGTTGTAAGAGGGTCCGCCGGAAGCATCTGACTACTCCACCATCTTGGCCCCGCCTATATTCAGTATTCTTGCCAACACCACAATTTAAATGTGTCAGGTCTTCTTCTGCCTTCCTTTTGCATTGTCCAAGTTTCGCATGCATATGAGGCGATTGAAAAGACCATAGCTTAGGTCGGGGCATCTTAGGCATCAAAGTGACAGTTTCAGTTTTTAAAACTTTAAAGAGGACTTTTGCAGATTTGCCCAGTGCAATACATGTTTTGATTTCTTGGCTGCTGCTTGGATGGATGCATTCATTGTTAAAAAGAACATTTCAAGATCTATCCTAAAGAGCAGTGCTGTCAGTGATAGGATAATATCCATACGCCTACAAGGAAGACCAGTTAATACTGCTATTATTCAAATTTACGTAACAACCACTAACAAATTGAAGGTTTTTACCAACTTCTGCAGTCTGAAATTGATCAAACATGCAATCGGGATGCATTAATAATTACTGGTGATTGGAATGCAAAAGTTGGAGACAAAGAAAAAGGATCAGTGGTTGGAAAATGTAGCCTTGGTGATAGAAATGATGCTGGAGATCACATGATAGAATTTTGCAGGACCGATGACTTCTTCACTGCAAATACCTTTTTTCACCAACATAAATGGTGACTATACATGTGGATCTCGCCAGACAGAATGCACAGGAATCAAATTGACTACGTCTGTGGAAAGAGATGATGGAAAAGTCCAATATGATCAGTCAGAACAAGGCCGGAGCCAACTGTGGAACAGACCATCAATTGCTTATATGCAAGTTCAATTTGAAAATGAAGAAAATTAAAACAAGTCCATGAGAGCCAAAGTATGACCTTGAGCATATCCCACCTGAATTTAGAGACCATCTCAAGAATAGATTTGATGCCTTGAACACTAATGACCAAAGACCAGACGAGTTGTGGAATGACATCAAGGACATCATACATGAAGCAAACGAGGTAATTAAAAAGACAGGAAAGAAAGAAAAGACCAAAATGGATGTCAGAAGAGACTCTGAAACTTGCTCTTGAACGTCGAGGAGCTAAAGCAAAAGGAAGAAATGATGAAGTAAAAGAACTGAATAGAAGATTTAAAAGGGCAGCTCGAGAAGACAAAGTAAAGTTTTATAATGACATGTGCAAAGACCTGGAGGTAGAAAACCAAAAGGGAAGAACACACTCAGCGTTTCTC
>NW_004443971.1:309346-332976 GCF_000243295.1 Trichechus manatus latirostris
AATACCAGAAAGATATTTACCTGTGTTTTATTAAGTATGCAAAGGCATTTGACTGTGGCTCATAACAAATTATGGATAACATTGCAAAGAATGGGAATTCCAGAACACTTAATTATGCTCATGAGGAACCTGTACATAGATCAATAGGCAGTCGTTGAACTAGAACAAGGGGATACTGCGTGGTTTAAAGTGAGGAAAGGTGTGCATCATAGTTATATCCTTTCACCATACTTATTCAGTCTATCTGCTGAACAAATAATCCGAGAAGCTGGACTATATGAAGAAAACGGCATCAGGATTGGAGGAAGACTCATTAACAGCCTGCGATATGCAGATGACACAACCTTGCTTGCTGAAGGTGAAGACGACTTGAAGCACTTACTGATGAAGCTCAAAGACCATAGCCTTTAGTATGGATCACACCTCAACATAAAGAAAACAAAAATCCTCACAACTGGACCAATAAGCAACATCATAATAGACAGAGAAAAGATTGCAGTTGTTAAGGATTTCATTTTACTTGGATCTACAATCAACACTCGTGGAAGCAGTAGTCAAGAAATCAGAAGATGCATTGCCTTGGGCATATCTGCTGCAAAATACCTCTTTAAGGCATACAAGAAAAACAAAAATGTCACTTTGAAGACTATGGTGCACCTGACCCAAGCCATGGTGTTTTCAGTCACCTCATATGCATGTGAAAACTGGACGATGAATAAGGAAGACTGAAGAAGAATTGATGCCTTTGAATTGTGGTGTTGCCGAAGAATATTGAATATACCATAGACTGCCAAAAGAACAAACAAATCTGTCTTGGAAGAAGAACAACCAGAATGCTCCTTAGAAGCAAGGATGGCAAGACTACATCTCACATACTTTGGACATGTTATCAGAAGGGATCAGTCCCTGGAGAAGAACATCATGCTTGGTAAAGTAGAGGGCCAGCGAAAAAGAGGAATAACCTCAACAAGATGGATTGACACAGTGGCTGCAGCAATGGGCTCAAGCATAAGAACAATTATGAGGATGGCACAAGACTGGGCAGTGTTTCCTTCTGTTGTACATAGGGTCGCTGTAAGTCCGAACTGACTCAACGGCATCTAACAACTGCAACAACAGCTTGCATGGATATTTATTGTTGATCCAAAGAGGATGAAATCCTTGTCAACTTCAATTTCTTTGCCATTTAGGAGGACATTGCTTATTGGTTCAGTTGTGAGAAGTTTTGTTTTCTTCATATTCAGGTGTAATCCATACTGAAGGTTGTAGCCTTTGACTTTGGTGGGTAAGTACTTCAAGTTGTCTTCATTTTTGGCAAGCAAGGTTGTATCAACTCATTATTGAGTTTGTTAATAAGTGTTCCTCCCATCCTGATGCTGTCTTCTTCATATAGCCCAGCTTCTAGGATTATTTGTTTAGCTTGCTGATTGAATACGAAAGGTGAAAGGATACAACCCTGCTGCACACTTTTTGCAGTTTGTTCTGTTCGAACAATTGCCTCTTGATCCATGTCCAGGTTAGGTGTGAGCACAATTAAGTGTTCTGGAATTCCCATTATTTGTAATGTTACTCATGTCTGGAGTATGCTTTCTTTAGTAACTGGGCATTTCCTCTGTTGATCCTCTAGGACAGGCCCCTTGCCTTTCCTTACATTTGCACACACACGTAGGATTGACACACGAAATGAATCATCACAACATCTGTTAAAATGAACAACAGTTCCCGTGGCCTCCCTTGACCTCTGGATCCACCAGACCCCACAGGACACCCCCACTCTAAGGGCCCCTGACAGGGTCTGAGTCCCGACTTCATGCCCTGAGGCTCTTCCCAGAGCCACCCTGCCCTGGTCACTCTCAGGCACCTCAGCAACCTGGGCACAGCCCTCTAGAGGGCCCCAGCATGTATTTGGAGCCAGGAAAGCACTCCCTGTTGTGACAGCTTCTGTGGAGCAGGGCATGCCAGGACTGTAGCTGCATTTGCTGTGTGTCCTGTGGGGCAGAGGGTGTGTGTGTGTGTGTGTGCAGCTGTGTAATCTGTGTGGCTGCCTCTGTGTGTCTTGAGTTTCTGAGTCTGTGAGTGTATCGATTGTGTGTTGTGTTTTCCCGTGTGGCTGTTGTGTGTCTCTGTGCTCTTCTGTGTGTGTGTGTGTATGTGTGCATTTGTGTGTCTGTGTCAGTGAAGGAGTGTGTGTCATTTGTGGAAATCCACGTCTCTGTGCCTGTGTTGGTGTGTGTGTGTGTGTGTGTGTGTGTGTGTACCTGGGCATATGTGTCCCTGCTACAGTGTCTGTGTTTTGGATCCATGTGTTTGTGTGTATTTGTTCCTTTGGGTGTTCCTGAGTGTGTATCTGTGTGCGTGTGTCCGTCGTGTGTCATTTTGTGCCGGGGGCCCATGTCAGGTGACCCTGAGTGTGTGTCTTTGTGTGCGTGTGCTTCCCGCGGTGTCTCTGCCTGGGTCTGCAGTGTGGGACCGTGTGAGCCTGTCCATGAGCCCACACCCGTGTGCCCAGCTGAGACTGAGTGGTCCTTGTCCGTGCATCTCCGTGCTCATTGTGGCTGTACGTTTCCCGCTGAGTGCATGTGTATGTGTGTGTGCGCCCCAGGAACATGCAGCCACAGAGGGGACTTCTTCGAAGGCCACCCCCGGTGTGGGTGAGAGGAGATAGTATGTCTGTCCTCCTCCTTCAAGTCAGGTGGGGCTGGGCCCTTCTGCCCCTGCTCCCTCAGCCTATGGTGTCCTCCTTATGGTACCACCTCAGACCTCAAGGATGGAGGGAGTGAAGCGTGAATTCATAGGAGCCCCAACCAGAGAGTGGCTGCAGAGGGTTATGGTGAGTGGGAGGGGCCCTGGGAAGGGGTTGGGAGAGTCTTGGGTCCCTAGGAGGGGTGATTGGGTTGTCCCTAGGGAGGGCTGGGGATCTTTGGGCTCTGTGTCCCTGGGATGGGGTGAGTAGCTGGGGGTTGGGGGAGCCCTGGATCCCTCCGGAGGAGTTGGGTGGGGGAGATCTCTAGGTAAATCCAAGGGGGAGGGCTCCTGGGGCACTGGTTAGGGGTGAGTGGGGAGTATCTCTGGGGAGGACTAGGGTAGTCCTTGGGACTCTTGGATCCCCAGAGAGCCCTGGTCCCTCACTCACCATGGTGACCAGGAGCTGGGGTGGCAGCAGCAGCGTTACTGTCAGGCACAAAAGTGACAGACCTACTGGATAGTGGTGGGTGCTGGACTATCTGGCCAGCAGGTGCAGCCACCAAGCAAGGGCAGGGCCGCCAGGTGTTCCTCCTGGACTGCCTCCAGGCTCACCCTCATCTAGGGCCCAAGGGGAGCCCAGCAGGGCCAGAGACTAGGGCCATGTGGGGTTTACCTCCCAGCCTCAGTGTCCCTGGCCATGGGAATGGGTGCACAGGGCCACCAGATAGTGCTGGATCCAGGAGGGAGAACCCATCTGGCCTGGAATATCTCGGATCTGGGGCTGGGGAGAATCGCAGAGAAACACTTAGCATAGGCTCAGGCACAGAGCAAGCTTGCAAAACGGGCATTGTTGACATGATGGTGCCATTATCCCCCAGCCCTAGTCCTAGCACTCACCTGGCCAACCCCAAGGGGACAGAGCCATTGGAGGAGGGGTAACTTCAAAGAGGAAAGATGTAGGAATTTAGGCACTCATGATCCCCTTTGAAATCAACTCTCTCAACACACCTCCCCCCACCATATTGGGGAAAATGAGGCATCCAGGGGTGTGCCCAAGTTCACTCAGTGGGCCTGAGGTGACTGCTGATTACATCCTCCCAAACTCCTTTTTCTGAAGTTCACTCCATTTAATCTTGCCAATGATGGTTTTGGTCAGCTCTGGGACAAACTCCACCTGGACGAGGAGGAAGCAAATCTGACCTGACTCGATCTGCTCTCATTTCCTTCTATTTCCCACTCCTTTCCTTGTCAACTGCACAGATCCCAGACAGGCTGACACCATGTGGTGGTCTCCATGGGGCTCACCAGATATCTCAGGTCCTCCTCCTGACTCCCTGAGGGTGGATGTGGCCACGTGACTTGCTTTGGCCAATGAACTGGGAAGTGTGTCACCTCTAGTCAGAAGAGTTCAGAACCCTTCAGACAGGAGGGAAGGAGGCTGTCCAGCTGTCTTCCCATCGGTATAGCACCTGGCAGGTGTCTATATGGTGGCTGCGCCTTTCCCTGGTGCCAGAGTGAGGGGACGTGGAGCAGAGTTCCCAGAAGACCCATGGTAGTAACCTTTCATCACTATAGGCCACTAAGACTTGGAGGCTGTTTGTTGCCCACAGTATAACCTCGCCCACCTAATGCTGCGCGTCATTTATTCTGTTCTCTGTGAGGCAGCTGTTGCCGTCCAGTGGGCTCTGCCTCATGACGACTCCAGGACAACAGAATGAAATGTTGCCCAGTCCTGTGCCATCTTCATGATCATTGGTATGCTCGAGCCTGTTGTTTCAGCCTCTTTGTATTTTGAGTGCCTTTCAACCTGGAGGGCTCATCTTCCAGCACTATATCAGAAAATATTCTGTGGTGATCCATAGGATTTTGATCGGCTGATTTTGGGGAATAGATCACCACACCTTTCTTCCTAGTCTGTCTTAGTCTGGAAGCTCCATTGAAACCTGTCCACTTTGGGTGGTCCTGCTGGTATTTGAAATACTTGCCTGTTTGTCGTACTGAAAACATAACCTAACATGAAAAGCATGAACTTGTCTGTCAGACACACCTGGGTTTGAGTTCCAGCTCTGCCTTTTAGTAACTGGAGTTTCAGACCATTTTCTTTGTCTGAGCCTTAGTTTCCTCTGTGAAGAACGGGCCTTAACCACCTGCAGCACAGGAGTGAAGGCTCAAGGTGAGTGCCAACAAATTATTGTTCAGAAAAATGTAATGTTTACTGAATGAATGGAAAAACAAGCTGATGCTTGAGCCATGTGGTTGATTAGACTATGGCAGCTTTGGAAAAGGAGAGGATCAGGTTCAAATCCCCGTGCATCCCATTTCCATTCTATGTCCTTGGAAAATTATTTCATTTTCTTCAGTTTCCTTGTCTATGAAATGGGGACAATAAAAGTTCAACCCTTTCTGGGTATCTGTAAATATTCCAGGTAATAGTTTAAATTTATTGTATTATTATTAGTAGTAGTATCATCATAATTATTACTGTTATTGTATGTACAGTTCCTTGTATGGAACCTAGTGAGTAATAAGTATTGGCAATTGATGATGATGATTAATGCTATCCTCAATATGACTGTATAGGGCTCAGTACATAGTAGGTTTTCAGTAAATACTTGTTGAATCAAGGAACACACACTGTGGAGCCAGATTGCTTAGATTCCCATTCTGGCTCCATCATTTATTAGCTGTGGGATCCAGGCAAGTTACTTCACTTCTTTATGCCTCTTTCCTCATCTGTAAGAACCAAACCAAACCCATTGCCTTCCAGTCGATTCTGACTCACGGTGACCCCACGTGTTAAAGGGTCGAACTCCTCCGTATGGTCTTCTTGGCTGTAATCTTTATGGAAGCAGATTGCCAGGCCTTTCTTCTGCAGTGCCACTGGGTGGGTTCAGACTGCCAGCCTTTGGGTTAATAGGTGACTGCTTGGCAGGGACCATAACTTACCTATAAAAAGAGTATAATAAGGGTACTTAACTCATGGGTTGTTATGAGGGTTAAATGAGTTGGCATGCAGTACACAATACTGGGGAAGCCAGCACAACTTGTACAAGGAAAGGTCATGGAAGCTCCACAGACACATCCAAACTCCCTGAGGGACTGAATTGCTGGGCAGAGGGCTGTGGGGACCATGGTCTTGGGGAACATCTAGCTCAATTTGCATAACACAGTTTATAAAGAAAATGTTCTACATTCTACCTTGGTGAGTAATGTCTGGGGTCTTAAAAGCCTGTGAGCAGCCATCTAAGATACTCCACTGGTCTCACCCCTTCAGGAGCAAGGGAAAATGAAGAAAACAAGATACAAGGGAAAGATTAATCCAAAGGACTAACAGACAACTACCACAGCCTCCACCAGACTGAGTCCATTACAACTAGATGGTGCCTGGCTACTACCACTGACTGCTCTGACCGGGATCACAACAGAGGGTCCCAGACAGAGCTGGAGAAAAATGGAGAACAAAATTCTAACTCACAAAAAAACAGACTCACTGGCCTGACAGAGACTGGAGAAACCCTGGACACCTTTTTAGCTCAGTAATGAAGTTACTCCTGAGGTTCGCCCTTCACCCAAAGATAAGACAGCCCCATAAAACAAAACAAGACTAATGGGGCACAACAGTCCAGGGAAAAGGACTAGAAGGCAGGAGGGTACAGGAAAGCTAGTAATAGGGAACCAAAGGTTGAGAAGGGGCAGTGTTAACATGTCTTATGGTTGTTAACCATTGTCATAAAACAATATGTGTGCTGTTTAATGAGAATCTATTTGTTCTGTAAACCTTCATCTAAAGTACAATAAAAAAAAGATATACCAGTTAATTTTGACTTGGTCTCAATTAAAGGCATCAAGTCTTGTTTACAATGATCCATACTTAAGTCCATGCAAGATAAACCAGGATGCTCAGAGTCTCTTGGAGTGACATAAAACAGAGTCAAAAGTTAAGACCCCTACAGACTCTTCAAGTGGATGAGTCTGTACTCCACATTTCCCTGGGCCTTTCAAAGTAAAGTTCAGTGATCACACAACAATATTGCAATTGGGTAAGCACCAATTCGGTTTATTTGTACTTATTGCTTAGGTTAAGAAGACTTGACCTTCTACAAAGGGGACTCATAGGAGCTTCTTGGCAGTAGAATTATCTGAAACAGATTGAACCAACTGGGTGTGAAAAGCCTCCTGACAACTCTGCTGGACTCATCAGACTAATTAGCAGTTTTTCACCACAGGCCTCAACTCAAATGCTCCCCTTGATTATAAGGTTTATTTCTCCTATTCTTTCATCTTGATCTGTTGTGCTGTTTGGAGCAATCGGCTACCTTTTTCTAACTTGAACAAAGGTCAAATAAGAAAGTTACTTTCCTCTGATCTATAAACATGGCTTTGGATTATTGTTTAGGATTGATAGCAATAAATTAAAATAGCAGAATATGCTAGAAAAATGAGTTGGCACATAGTAAGTACTCTTGCTCACAGGCTGTGAAGATCAATGAATCCTAAGATCGGCAGGCAAAACCGCAGGTAAGTTGCTAGCTCAAGTCCCAAGAACTGGAGGTCAGATGAACAGGAGCCAGCTGCACGATCCAGACTGAGCCAAAGCCCGTAAGCCTTGGCAGAATATCCACTTATATTCAATGCAGAACAAATGCCCAAGGAAGCTCCCTTTCAACTGATTGGCTACTTACAGCAGATCCCATCATAGAGGTATTCACATCATATCAAATTTCATCATGCAAGTTATCACAACATCATATGACTGTCAAACTGCTGAGAATCATGGCCCAGCCAAGTTGACACACAGCCTTAACCATCATAATCATTATCTTTATTCATAGTCATTATTTACCATGCCACAGATGAGGCCCAGTGCCACTCGCTGACCTCATAGTGTAAATCCACACACACATCTAAGAGGCCATAGGACCAAGGCTGGATAGATAGTGCCTTGTAGTTGATCCTGCTTCTGGCTTCCCAGTGCCCACACGCATACATGATCACATCTGTGTCCTCTACTCAGCTCCCCTCGAATGGAATCTAGACTACTCACCCCAGCTGACCCAGCCACTTCTGGGTGCTCCGCCAGGGCATTCTCCATCTCTGCCAAACTGATTCAGTACCTGCAAGATCAGCTGTTCCTTCCTTCATGGGTTTGCAGCAAATGCCAGGACTGGGGTGACCCAAGGCCAAATATCGGCTTAGGAGGGTCACATCTTCCCTTGGCACAGAGAGTAACTATCATAGGAAGCCTGAGACTCATGACCTGCCTGTGTCATGGACCCAAAAAGTGAAGATCTTGACAGTCTGTGCTAAGAAACACCAACACTGAGGTGCACACCAGGGCTCTGAAGGCCTCAGATGACAGAGTGGATGCTGGTTTTTCTTCCCAGAGCTCTGTGTCCTTAGCTCAAGCAGCTTCTACCAGTGTGAAATTTCCTAGAAGCCTCAAATTTTATCTTAATCATTTTTGTAAATTCAGCATCTTATTCCCCAATATATAATTGTTTGCTTTAGAGATAAAAAAAGTACTCGTTTTCCTGTAATATCCAAGAATTATAGATCTAGGGTAATTGTGTCTTTTCTCTCTCTCTTTTTTTTTTTTTTTTGTAGGGGTTGGGGTCATGGCTTTAGAGCCAGACAACCTCGGTTAAAATCTGGACTCCACCATGTGATACCTTTGTTACTTACGGCAACCTTCACTGCCCTGTGACTCAGTTTGCTCATTCTAAAATGAGCTAAAAATAGCATCTGCCTCATACCATTGTAGAAGTTTGGGTGATGCAAGAAGTTTGTGATCAGCTGCTAATGCAAAGGTTGATAGGTTGAGCACATCCAGTGATTCCGTGGAAGAAAGGCCTGGCAATCTGCCAAGAAAACCCCATGGAGCAGTTCTACTCTGTAACACATGGAGTCTCCATGAGTCTGGGGCTGACTTGATGACAGCTGACAACAGCAACAGCATAGCATTGAGGGCTGGGTTAAATGAGTTAATAGGTGTAAAGCACGAAGGAGAGTGCTTTCACATCCTAAGTACTCTAAAACCAAAACTGTTTCTTGAGTTCTTCTAAAAGTGGTCTCATTCAATATTTGTCCTTTTGCAACTAATTTCACTCAGTATAATGCCTTCTGGATTCATCCATGTTGTGAGATGTTTCACAGATTCGACATTGTTCTTTATTGTTGCGTAGTATTCCACTGTGTGAATATACCATAAATTGTTTATCCATTCGTCTGTTGATGGGCACCTAGGTTGTTTGCATCTTTTTGCTATTGTGAACAGTGCTGCAGTGAACATGGATGTGCGTATATCTATTCGTGTGACGGCTCTTATTTCTCTAGGATATATTCCGAGGAGTGAGACTGCTGGATCGTATGGTACTTCTATTTCTAGCTTTTTTAAAAAAATTGTACTTCAGGTGAAGGTTTACAGAACAAATAGTTTCTCATTAAACAGTACACACGTTGCCCTATGACAATGGTTAACAACTTCACTACAAGTCAACACTGTCCTTACTCAACCTTGGGTTCCCTATCACCAGCTTTCATGTCCCTTTCTTCCTTCCATTCCTTGTCCCTGGACTGCTGTGCATCATTAGTCCTGTTTTGTTTTATGGGGCTGTCCAATCCCCAGCTGAACGGTGAACCTTGGAAGTGACTTCACCACTGAGCTAAAAGGGTGTCTGGGGGCCATATTCTTGGGGTTTCTCCAGTCTCTTTTAGGCCAGTAAATCTGGTCTATTTTGTGTGTGTTAGAATTCTGTTCTACATCCGTCTCCAGCTCTTTCTGGGTCCCTCTGTTGTCATCCTGGTCAGAGCAGTCAGTGGTGGTAGCCAGGCACAATCTAGTTGTACTGGACTCAGTCTGGTAGAGGCCTTGGTAGCTGTGGTCCATTAGTGCTTTGGACTAATCTTTTCCTTGTATTCTGTTCTCTCATTCTCCCTTCCTCCCGAAGGGATGAGACCATTGGCGTACCTTAGATGGCTGCTCACAGGCTTTTAAGTCCCCAGGCGCTACTCACCAAGGTAGAATGTTCCCCGAGACCATGGTCCCCACAGCCCTCTGCCCAGAAGTTCAGTCCCTCAGGGAGTTTGGATGTGTCTGTGGAGCTTCCATGACCTTTCCTTGTACAAGTTGTGCTGGTTTCCCCAGTATTGTGTACTGTCTCACCCTTCACCAAAGATACCACTTATCTATTGCCTTTTTAGTATTTCTCCCCACCCCTCCCATCCCTGGTAACCAACAAAGATTATTACTTTTTGTGTGTAAACTTTGTCATGGGTTTTTACAATAGAGGTCTCATACAATATTTGTCCTTTTGTGATTGACTTATTTCACTCAGCATAATGTCCTCCAGTTTCATCCATGTTATGAGATGGTTCACAGATTCATCATTGTTCTTTCTCATTGCATAGTACTGCATTGTGTGTATGTATCATAGTTTGTTTATCCATTCATCTGTTGATGGGCATCTAGGTTGTTTCCATCTTTTTGCTGTTGTGAACAATGCTGCCATGAACATAGGTGTGCATATGTCTATTTAAGTGACGACTCTTATTTCTCTAGGATATATTCCTAGGAGTGGGATTGCTGGATCATATGGTATTTCTATTTCTAGCTTTCTAAGGAAGCACCATATCATTTTCCAAAATGGTTGTATCATTTTGCACTCTCACTAGCAGTGCATAAGAGTTCTGATCTCCCCACAGCCCCTCCAACATTTGGTATTTCCAGTGTTTTTGATTCATGCCAGTAGTACTGGGGTGAGATAGTATCTCATTTTGGTTTTGATTTGCATTTCTCTAGTGGCTAGTGATCAGGAGCATTTCTTCATTTGTCTGTTGGCCACTTGAATGTCTTCTTTGGTGAAGTGTCTGTTCATTTCCTTTGCCCATTTTTTAATAGGATTATTTGTGTTTTTGTTGTAGAGGTGTTGGATTTTCTCGTAGATTATGGAGATGAGACCTTTGTCTGACTTGTACTGTCCAAAATTTTTTCCCAGTCTGTATGTTCTCTTTTTACTCTTTTGGTTATTTCTAGCTTTTTAAGGAAGTGCAAAATCAGTTTCCAATGTTGTTGTACCATTTTACATTCCCACCAACAATGTATAGTGTTTTAACAACAGGTACATATACCAGTGGAACAGAATTGAGAATCCAGACTTAAATTGATCCACCCATGAGCAGCTGATATTTGACAAAGGCCGAAAGTCCATTAAGTGGGGGAAAAGACAGTCTTTTTAATAAATGGTACTGGCATAACTGGATATCCATCTGCAAAAGTGAAACAAGACCCATACCTCACACCATGCAAAAAAACTAACTCAAAATGGATCAAAGACCTAAATGAAAAATCTAAAATGATACATATCATAGAAGAAAAAATAGAGACAATTCTAGGAGCCCTAATACATGGCATAAATAGAATACAAAACATAACTAACAATGCACAAACAGCAGAAGGGAAACTAGATAACTGGGAGCTCCTAAAAACTAACACTTATGCTCATCAAAAGACTTCTCCAAAAAAGGAAAGACATCCTACAGACTGGGAAAAAAATTTTGGCTACAACATATCTAATCAGGATCTGATCTCTAAAATCTACAAGATACTGTAAAACCTCAAGAACAAAAGGACAAAGAACAAAAATGGGCAAAGGATATGAACATACACTTCACCAAAGAAAACATTCAGGCAGCTAACAGATACATGAGGAAATGCTCATGGTCATTAGCCATTAGAGAAATGCAGATGAAAACTACAGTGAGATACCATCTCACCCCAACAAGGCTAGCATTAATCAAAATACACAAAATAATAAATGCCAGGTTGTGGAGAGGCTGGAACACTTATACACTGCTGGTGGGAATGTAAAATGGTACAAGCACTTAGGAAAGTGATTTGGCACTTCCTTAAAAAGCTTTGGTTTTGGCAAGTTTGATTACAGTATGTCTTGGTGACTTTCTTTTGCCATCTAGTCTGTGTGGGGTTCGATGAGCTTCTTGGATAGATATCTTCTCATCTTTCATGACAGCAGAGAAGTTTTCTGCCAACAAATCTTCAGCAATTCTCTCTGTATTTTCTATTGTCCACCCCTGTTCTAGTACTCCAATCACTTGTAGGTTATTCCTCTTCATAGAGCCCCACATAATTCTTAGGGTTTCTTTATTTTTTTAAATTATTTTATCTGATTTTTCCTCAAATAAATTGGTGTCAGGTGCTTTATCTTCAGTCTCACTAATTCTAACTACTATTGCCTCAATTCTGCTCCTATGACTTTCTATTGAGTTGTCTAATTCTTAAATTTTATTGTAAATCTTTTGGATTTCTGTTTGCTGTCTCTCTATGGACCCTTGCAGCCTGTTAAATTTGTCAGTATGCTCTTCTATAACCTTCTTAAGTTCTTCTCTTGCTTTCTCTGTGTGTTCCTTGGACTGGTTTGTGTTTTGCCTAATCTCCTTCCTGATCTCTTGAAGGGCTCTGTATATTAATCTTTTAAATTCTACATCCAGTAACTCCAAGACCTTCTCTTCCTCCAGGAGGTTTCTTGGTTCTTTGTTTTGGTCACTTGCTGAAGCCACCATGGTCTGCTTCTTTATGTGATTTGATATTGACTCTTGTCTCCAAGCCATCAATATTATATTTATTTATTTTATGTGTGCTTACTGTGTCCTAGCTTCTTATTTTGTTTTGTTTTGATATGTCCAAATACACTGGTCGTGTGAGCTACTTTGATTATTGGTGTCTTTGAAGCTCTCACGTCCTGTCATCAGATGGTTAGAGCTGTTATTATATTAGCTATTATATAGCTATGTGAGCCCAGGAGTCCATTTACTTTTCTTGTGTGGATTCATCTCAGGTTTCCAGGTTGTCCGTCATCTAGTCTGTGGTGCAGGCTCTCATCTACAGTCCTAGATGGGCAGGGTTGCATAGGGGTGATTGGAGTAGGCACAGGTATCTGGTTGCAGTGGGGGGTTATGTGCTGTGCAAGGTAGAGGGCTGTCTTAGTCATCTAGTGCTGCTATAACATAAATACCACAAGTGGATGGCTTTAACAAAGAGAAACTTGTTCTGTCACAGTCTAGTAGGCTACAAGTCCAAATTCAAGACATCATCAGCTCCAGAGGAAGGCTTTCTCTCTCTGTCGGCTCTAGAGGAAGGTCCTTGTAATCCATCAGTCTCCCCTTGGTCTGGGAGCTTCTCTGTGCAGGAACCTCAGGTCCAAAGGACGCACTCTGCTCCTGGCACTGCTTTCTTGGTGGTATGAGGTTCCTATGTATCTCTGCTCGCTTCTCTCTTTTATATCTCAAAAGAGATTGGCTTAAGACACTGTCCAATCTTGTATACCTCATCAGTATAACTGCTGCTAATCCATCTTATTAGATCATAGTGATTGAATTTACAACACATAAGGAAATCACATCAGTTACACAATTATACAATACTGGGAATCATGACCCAGCCAAGTTGACAGATATTTTGGGGGGACGCAGTTCAATCCATGACAGGGGCTAACAGCTGCCCCTGAGTGCCTGGGTGGAAGGTGTGTCCCTGTTCCCAAGAGTGGGTAGGTGGGTGGGTTTTGCAGCCAGACTTTGGGCACCCAGTGCTGTTGGCTGTAAGGACTGGGAGACACCACTTATTCTTGGTCCCCTGTCTAGGTTGGCTAGATGGAGTGGATGGAGCCACCAGTCCTCAGGCCCCTGATGTGGGTAGGTGAGGACCCTGCTTAATGGGCAGGGGGAGTGTCAAATGTCATGAATCTGCCACTCCCCCTTAGCTGTTGTAGTTGAAAATAGGCTTCAGGTGTATACCCTGTTGTACTGTGCTAATGAAGGCCTATGCTGTTGCAATGTGCCCACACAGGTCTAGGCAGATGTGAAAGACATTCAGCCTCTGTGGACCCCTTATGCCTGTGCCTAGGCAAAGGGGCTGTGCTGCCCGGAGTTCCCAGCTTAGGGGAGCTGGCAGATTATTTTTTTCTGTTTGTTAATTTGTTCCCTCTCCAAAGCCGGGAAAATGGCTCGGGGTACATGATGGGTCCCACTTCCAGCCCAGGGGGTACAACAGTTGATGAAGCTGGACTAAGAATGGAGCAGACTGGCAAGGGGGCAGATAAATGGGGGAGAGGTACTTTCCAGAGGCAGGAAAGGTTTTTTTGATCCTGTGCAGTAGGTTAGATGCTTGCACTTAACTTTAGCAAATTCAGCTCTGCTTCTCCTTGTTTCTGGAGGCTTGAGCAGACTCTGCCACTAAGTTTCTCCCGGTATGGAAAATGCATCTCGAGCACTACTGCTTGTCTCAGCCTGCGTGTGCCAGCCAATCCAGGCTGCAGGGTGCCAGCCAGGTCAGATCTGGCAAATCCTGGCTGCTTCTGAAGTGTCTCTCCCTCCCCTTGCAACTCAGCCCAAATTCTTAACCTTGATGTTCAGGGCACCTAGACTGTCATATATACTCGATTCACTTTTTGGGGGGCTTCTTTATTGTAAGAGGGACCACAGGAAGTGTATGACTACTCTGCCATCTTGGTCCCGCCTGCCCTCAATCTGAGACAGAAAAGAGCAGATTGAGCAAGTAAGCAGGCAAGCAAGCAGAGATGGGGAAAGACAGATGCCACAGCACATGAGATCTCCACAGAACCAAGAAACAGAAGCTGAAAAGAGATAAGGACTATCCCCAGAGCCAACAGAGAGTCTTCCCTGTAGCTGGCACCCTGAATTCAGACTTCTAGCCTCTAAAACTCTGATTAAAATAAGTTTGTTAAAGCCACCCACGTGTGGTATTTCTGTTATAGCAGCACTTGATAACTAAGACAGTGACCTAGTATATGCTGTATCCTGGAGTGTAATCTATGTGCAATGGAGAAGAATGCGTGTTCTACTGATGGTGGGCTGAGTGTTCTATATATGTCTGTTAGCTCTAGTTGGTCTATAGTGTTCAAACCCTCTTATTTCCCTATTGATGTTCTGCCTACATATTCTGTCCATTATGAAAATATCTATGACTGTAGAACTATTTCTCCTTCCAATTCTATCAAGTTTACTTCATATATTTTAGGAATCTGTTATTAGGTACATATGTAATGGTTATATCTTCTTAACGAATTGACCCTTTTATCATTGTATAATGTCCTTGTCTGTTGTAACAGATTTTGACCTAAAGTCTATTTTGTCCGATATTAATCTAGCCATCCAACTCTTTTGGTTACTATTTTCATGGAATTTTTTTCCACCTTTCAAGTTTCAACCTGTTTGTGTTTTGGATCTAAAGTGTGTCTCTTGTAGAGAGCATATGGACACGTGAAAACTAAGGGAAAGAGGTCTTGTCCTAATATACAAATGGGAATCACTAGTATATATAGGGCAGTTGAAGTCATGAAAGGGGTTTTGAATGTGTGGAATGAGACAAGAATATGGTAAAAAACACAACCTTGGGGTACCCTTACTGGGAGATTAGGAGCAAGTAACTCAACCTTAGTTTCTTCATCTGTAAAAGGTGACTTTGTTAGGCCCTAATGTCCTCTCTGGAGCCCTGGTGGCACAGTGGTTAAGAGATGGGCTGCTAACCAAAAGGTTGACAGTTCAAATCCATGCTCCTTGGAAGCCCCATGGAGCAGTTCTACTCTGTCCTATGGGGTTGCTGTGAGTCTGAGTAGACTTCACAGCTATGGGTTAATGTCCTCCCCAGCCCGCCCGAAGAGCTGTAGACAATTGTATACACTTATTTCAGATTGTTGCATCTGAAGGCCATGAAGCCAGGGATCAAGTCTATTGTTTGTCATAGCAGATAACGGGTACTCAATAAGGGTTTGTTGAGTAAACAAATATCAGTGTTAAGTGGTTGCGTGCTTATCTTACATCCAGTCAACTTATGAGAGACACCAGTTGTGAGATTCTTTTTTTTTAGTGTTATCAGTCTTGGTTAATAACTAATTTTCTATAGTGAATTTAATGCCACAGTTAAGAATGCTTAAGTAAAGAATTGTCTCCTTCCACAGACAAGGCTTTTCTTCCATGGAAGATGGAAGGAGGTAGAATGAGACCATTTAAGAACACCAACAATACTGGTGATTAGGATATTAGAGTAGGGGACTCTGGCAACTCTGTAATGGTCTTCAGAAGCCAGAAGCGTGGAGGTGGTTGAGGCTGGGGACATTGAGGCCTGGGAGTATGTGGTGGAGGCAGCTGATGAGGCCCAAATAGCCGCTCAGGTGGGGAAGTTGGATGAGAGTCAGGTAGGGAGAGGGGGCGCCAGTCATGTGGGGGCAGTGATGACAGCCAGGTGGGGGATGGTGACCTCAGCTGGGTAGAGTGGAAGACCCCAGCCATATGGGACAGGGGGACCCCAGGTGTGTGGGGGAGGAGGACTCCAGTGGAGTGTGGGAGGAGGAACCCAGTAGAGTGTGGGGGGAGGACCCAGCCGGATTGGGGAGGCTGACCACAGGCAAGTTAGGGAGGGGGACTCCAGCTGTATGTGGGAGGGGGACCAAGGTAGAGGAACACAGTTGGGGAGGTGGGGGGGTAGGGTCTGGCAGAGGTCCAGGAACACAGTTGGGAGGAGGAGGTGGACTGTCTGGCTAAGGTACAGGAACATAGCTGGGAGGAGGAGGGGGAGAGTCTATCCAAGGTCTAGGAACACAGCTGGGAGGAGGAGGGAGAGGGTCTGTACCAGGTCCAGGAACACAGCTGGGAGGAGGAGGTGTAGGGTCAGGCCCAGGTCCAGGAAAACTGCTTGGAGAAGGAGGTGAATGGTCTGTGCAAGGTCTAGGAAACAGTTGGGAGGAGGATAGGGAGGGTTTGGCCTAGGTCCAGCAACAGCTGGCAAGAGGAGGGGTAGGGTCTGTCCAAAGTACAGGAACACAACTAGGAGGAGGAGGTGGAGGGTCTGCCCCAGGTCTGTGAACACAGATGGGAGGAGGAAGGGAAGGGTCTGGGCTTGTTGGAGGAAAAAGTTGGGAGGAGGAGGTCGAGGGTCTGGCTGAGGTCGAGGAACACACCTGGGAGGAGGAGGTACAGGGTCTAGCCAAGGTCCAAGAACATAGCTGGGAGGAAAAGGAGGAGGGTCTGGGCTTGTTTCAGGAACACAGTTGAGAGGAGGAGGGGGAGGATCTTGCCGAGGTCCAGGAACATAGATGGGAGGAGGAGAAGGACCTTGCAGATATCCAGGAACACAGTTGGGAGGAGGTGGAGAGTCTGTACAAGGTCCAGGAACACATTTGGGGGGAGGAGCTGTACGGATTCTGCAAGTCCCAGGAACACAGCTGGGAGGAGGTGCAGTAGGGTCTGGCTAATGTCCAGGAACACAGCTGGGAGGTGGAATCTGGAGGATTTGTCCCAGTTCTAGGAACACTGTTGGGAGGAGGGTCAGGGTCTGGCCAAGGTCAAGGTTCACAACTAGGAGGAAGAGGTAGAGTGTCCGTGTGTCCGTTCAAGGTCCAGGAACACAGCTGGGAGGAGGAGGGGTAGAGTCTGGCCAACATCCAGGAACACAGCTGGAAGGAGGAGGAGGAGGGTCTGGCTGAGGTCCAAGAACACAGCTGGGAGGAAGTAGAGAGTCTGGCCAAGGTCCAGGAACACAGCTGGGAGGAGTAGATGGAAGGTCTGTCCATGTTCTAGGAACACAGTTGGGAGGAGAAGGGGCAGAGCCTGTCCAAGTTCTAGGAACACAACTGAGAGTAGGAGGGAGAAGGTCTGGCCCAGGTGCAGGAGCACAACTCTGAGGGGGAGGGGAAGGGTGTGACTAAGGTGAGGAATACATTTGAGAGGAATAAGGGGAGGTTCTGGCTAAAGTTCAGGAACACATAGTGGGGAGTGGCCTGGCTAAAGTCCAGGAACATAGCTGAGAGGAGTAGGGGGAGGGTCTTTCCAAGTTCTAGGAACACAGCTGTGAGGAGGAGGGGGAGGATCTGGCCCAGGTCCAGGAACAGAGCTGGGATGAGGAGGTGGAGGACTGGTCCAAGTTCTAGGAACACAGCCGGGAGGAGGAGGCGGAGGGTCTGACCAAGGTCCAGGAAGTCAGCTGGGAGGAGCTGGTGGTAGGTCTGGCCTTGTTGAGGTACATAGTTGGAAGGTGAAGGGGTGAGTCTGCCCTAGGTCCAGGAACACAGCTGGGACAAGGAGAGGGAAGGTCTGGTTGAAGTCCAGCAACATAGATTGGAGCAGTAGGGGGAGTGTTACTGGGTGGAAACCCTAGGTTCTTACTTGGCATGACTTGTATTGGCCAATATAGGAGAGACCGTGGTGAGAGAACAGGAAAGACACCTTTATTTCATTGTACAAGGAAATGGAGTCAGTCAGAGCTGCTGCTGCCAAGGGCGGGTAGGCGAGTTACTTTTAAAGGGGTTTACAAGTAGGGAGTTCATACAAGTTACATCATCAACATTGTTAATCTTAGTACGCGGATGCTATTGGGTTTACATATAACCTCCAAACAAAAGGAGGATTCAAATGCAAAGCTTGGGCAAGGGTGGAGAGGGGCAGCAAAGGAAAGAATTTTTCAATACAACACTGTAGAGGAGGAAGCCAGGTAAAGAATATGGCACTCTACTTTTGCTCAATAAAACTTTATTCATGCAGAAAAAAAAAACAATACAGCACTGTGAGGACTCTGATTCCTCCCGTTTCTTTTTCGACATTGGTAGTTCAAGACCAGTGTACATTTTGAACTATAGCCTGGCTTGGAATTGTGTGACATATTTTCGGGGAGGGGCAAATATTGGACCTATGCCTTTCATTGTGGCTACTGACTATTTACTAAATATTAAAACAATGAGTGGCTTTCATGCCCTGTTTATGTGAATGTCTCCTTATAAGATTCTCTTTTTTTTCCCCAGACTGTCTTAGCTATTGTCTTTATACCTCAGGGCCCAGTTGATGTGTCTTTATGAGTCTTTGTGAGTCCAGCTTCAGCTGAGTCACATGCTTTATGCTCAAGGACTAGAAATAATGGCCCCAATATTATCTCCTAAATCATTCTTTTCATTTGACCAGAGATTTGAGATATTAATATGTGGACTTAGTCGAGCCCTTAGACGGCGGCCATGCAGGCTCTTTAAATTCATGGTGCTGGTTTTCCACCAGATACCATGTGGTTTGTCACCAGGATCTTAGGCAAGAGCAATGTCAATTGCATTGCCAAAGTGGGCAGACTCAATGTAGATCACCGTTTTAGCCCGAGGCCTTCTTTTGCCCTTCTTGTGTGTAAGAGAATCGAAGAGAAGTTTTATTATGCCTAATACTATCAGGATGCAGACTAAGAACATTACTGTCCCTTGCAGTAGTGATCTAGCCCAGGTACTTATTCGTGACAGTAACCAACCAGATAAATCTGGTGTTTGTAAGGGTGTTACAGTGTGTAACCAAGTAGCTTGCTCTCTAATTCTATGTATGTCCTGATCTACTTCTCCTTTGTTATTTATCCAAATGCAATAAGAGGTATTTGCTACAGCACAGACTACACTTTTTTGGGCTAATAAAAAAATCTTAAGGCTATTTTGTTATCTCATGTCACCTTGGCTAATGAGGTCAGAGATGACTGATGTGTTTTTATCTCATTAGCAACTTTGTCTGTTATTTGTCCCGTAATGACTGATACATTTCTTAAAAGATTTCTCCAATTTAGCTATACCATAATTAGGAATTAAAGCTACCAACCATACCCTGGGTTTTGGACCAATGGATTTCTTTTTAACTCTCATTTTACAGTGTGTAACAATTTAACATTAACTTCTCAATGTTTACTAGTATCATTATTATGAATATGTAAAGCTAATCTTAAAATTCTCAAAGCACATTGCCATGCATTCACCAGGAATCTAAACAAGAGATTGCCCACATAAACTCACTGTCAGTTGGAAAGGGATCATTTAAAAACAGTATAGTTGGAGCCACCACACACAAAGTTTGGCTAGAAGATACAGAAGGTATAGAAAAATTCACATGTGACAACCAGTTTTCATTAGAGAATACATGGTTAACAAGATGATATAGGGTGGGCCTCTCCTGTTGAAGGTCTATATGTATTGATTATAAAAATTCAAATAATACAGCAAAGTATTAGAAAAGAAAGAATGTTAACTCTTTGGCATCTGTATCCTTTCAAACTCTATTTTTAAGTAAGTATGATCATATTACATACACTATTCCATATTCTGCTTTATTCTCTTAATAATATACTGTTGAGATCTTTTTATGTCAAGAAACAAATTATGTGCATCATAATTTTCAACTATAAAAAATCCAGCAAGTCACTTGTGACTCCTACTGATCCTACAGGACAGAATAGAACTTCCCCATAGAGTTTCCAAGGCTATAATCTTTACAGAAGCAGACGGCCACATCTTTCTCCCAGGGAGTGGTTGGTGGGTTCAAACAACTGACCTTTTTGTTAGCAGGTGAGCACTTAACCACTGTGCCACCAGGGGGAGCCTATGCTAATTCCATGAATAATTGAATCAGTTGTCTATTTTGGACATTGAGATCAGTGATTTTCAAACCATAGGCTGTGGCCCCTTAGAGACTTGTGAAATGAATTTTGTAGGTTGCGAGCAGTATTTAAAAAATTAAAGTAGAATAGAAAATACTGAATGTATTGCAAATTATCAGCATAAATATTGTATTAACTTTTCTATAGTTATATTAACGTGTATGTGTATTGGATTGCAATACAAAATGTATTTCTTCCTATGAATCATGTTACAGTAAGTTTGGAATCTGTTGATTTGGACTTCTTTTTCCAATTTTACAGGATTATAAATAACCGTCTTGCACGTATGTCTTTGGACACTTGTCTGATTGTTTTCTTTAGGTTAACTTGCCAGCAGTGAGTTATTTTTTGGTTTCTGACACAGGCTAGAGGCTCCCATCCAATTTAGTCTGCCCTGCCCCATCCTTAAGTTGAATCGCTTCTTCTGCAGGGAAAAGAGCTAGTGCTCTTGTTTACCTAAGCTTAGCCCTCACCACCCTGGAGGACTCGGGAGAGCTGAGCACCGGAACCAGCCAGGAGGACCAGACCCCACCCATCTGCATGCTCACCTTGCTTGAGTACTTGTACGGGGCTGTCACTCCCTTCATGTGCTGCCGCAGCTCCTTGGTGAACTGGTCCTGGTCATGGGACAGGAACTGTGGGGCCAGGATGATAAACACCTTCACCACATGCAGCACAGGAGCGAAGTCACAGTGATTGCTAATTATACCCCTACCCATTGCTATAGAGTCGATTCCCACCCACAGCGACCCTATAGGACAGAGTGCAACTGCCCTATAGGGTTTCCAAGGTTTTATGGAAGTGGACTGTCACATCTTTCTCCAGCAGAGGGGCTGATGGCTTCAAACCGTCAACCATGCGGTTAGCAGCTGAGTGCTTAACCACTGTGACACCAAAAATGTAATGTTTATTGAATGAATGGAAAAGCAAGGTGATGTACGAGCCTTATACTTGATAACAGCATGGAGATTTTGGAAAAGGAAAGGATCAGGTTCAAATCCTAATACTTCATATTCTGTCTATGTCCTTGAAAAATTATTTCATTCTTTTAACTTCAGTTTCCTTGTCTATTAAATGGGGACAATAAAAGTTCATCTCTTACTGGGTATCTGTAAATATTCTAAGTGATGATACATGTGAAACATCTGGCTAGTTTAAATTTATTGTTACTATTATTAATAGCAGTAGTAGTATTACCATCAGAATTATTACTATTATTGTATGTACGGTTCCGTGCATGGAACCTAGTGAGTAATAAGTATTAGCCATTGATGGTAATAGTTAATGATATCCCCAATTTGACTTTATAGGGCTAAGTACATACTAGGTGTCTTAGGCTGGGTTCTCTAGAGAAGCCAAACCAGTAAAGCATATAAATATATATACAGAGAGAGAGAGAGAGAGATTTGTATCAAGTAAACAGCTCCTGCAATTGTAGAGGCTGGAAGGTCCCAAGTCTGTGGATCAGGATAGAGGCTTCTCCTGATTCACGTAGCCACAGCGGCTGGCAAACCCAAGATCAGCAGGTCGGAGAGCAGGCCTCTTGGTCGCAGGCTGTGAAAGTTGATGAATCCTAAGATCAGCAGGCAAGACCACAAGGTTTCTACTGATTTATGTAGCTGCAGGGGCTGGTGAACCTAAGATCGGCAGGTCAGAGAGCAGGACTCTTGCTCACAGACTGTGAAGATCAACGAATCCCAAGATTGGCAGGTAAGCTGCTAGCTGAAGTCCCAAGAACCAGAGGTCAGATGGACAAGAGACAGCTGCAGGATCCAGAACAAGCCAAAAGCCTTGGCAAGGTGAGCAGGAAGGAGGTAGGCAGCAGAGGGTGGAGAGAAGAAGGCTGACGGGGCCGTGAGCCGCCACAGGCCCTGCCCCCACGGGTACCACTCAGCAGATTCTATGTTGGGGGTGATCACATATCAAATTTCAACAAGGAAGTGATCACAACATTATACAACTGCCAAAACACAGAATCATGGCCCAGCCAAGTTGACTCACAATCTTAATCATCACAGTAGGTTTTCAGTAAATACTTGTTGAATCAAGGAATACACACTGTGGAGCCAGATTGCTTAGATTCCCATTCTGGCTCCATCACTTATTAGCTGTGTGATCCAGGCAAGTTACTTAAATTCTTTATGCCTGTTTCCTCATGTGTAAAAACCAAACCAAACCCATTGCCTTCCAATCAATTCTGACTCATGGTGACCCCATGTGTTACAGGGTAGAAGTGCTCCATAAGGTCTTCTTGGCTATAATCTTTGTGGAAGCCAATCGCCACGCCTTTCTTCTGCGGTGATGCTATGAGTTCAAACCGACAACGTTGAGGTCAATAGCCAACTTCTTGCCCACCCTGGAACCATTTCTATCTATAAAAAGTGTATAAGAGTCCTTAACTCATTGGGAGCCCTGGTGGCACAGTAGTTCAGAGCTTGGCTGCTAACCAAAAGGTCGGCAGTTCAAATCCACCAGCCAGCCACTACTTGGAGCAGTTCTACTCTGTCCTGTAGGGTCACTATAAGTCGGTATTCACTCCATGGCAATGGGTTTGTTTGTTTTGTTTTGTTTTTTTGTTTGGTTTTAACTCACTGGGTTGTTGCGAGGGTTAAATGAGTTGGCACATAGTACTCATTAAATATGAGCTGTCATCATCATCACCATCATCGTCATCATTCATAATCATTATTTACAGTGTCACAGATGAGGCCCAGTGCCACCTGCTGAACACACAGTGTAAGTCCACGCACACATCACTTATGCCCTCTGTGCCAGAGGACCAAGGCTGGCTAGATAGTGCCTTGAAGTTTCTCCTGCTTCTGGCTTCCCAGTGCCCACAGCAGACATGATCACATCCGTGTCCTCTAGTGAGCTCCCCTTGAATGGATCCAGACTGCTCCCCACGCCAACTCTGCCACCGCTGGGTACTCAGCCAGAGTATTCTCTACCTCTGCTGGACTGATTCAGTACTTGCAAGATCAGCTGTTCCTTCCTTCACAGCTTCAGAGGCAGATGCCAGGATTGAGGTGACCTATTGTCCAGGTATCAACTTTGGAGGGTCATATCTTCCCTTGCCACACAGGGTAACTGGCACAGGAAGCAAGAGACTTGGGACCTGCCTGTGTCCTGGACCTGAAAAGTGAAGATTTTGACACTCTATGCTAAGAACTCCAATGCTCAGGTGCACCCCAGAACTCTCACGGCCTTAGATGAAGGAGAGGGCAATGCTTTATCTTCCCAGAACTCTGGGTCCTTGCCTCAAGCAACTTCCACCAGTGAGAAGTTTCTTAGAAGCCTCAAATTTTATCTTAATCATCGATGTAAATTTGGCATTTTATTCCCCAATATGTGTTTACTTTAGAAATTTTTAAAAAACACCAAAAGTTGATTTCCTGTAATATCCAAGAATTATTGCTCTAGGGTAATGTGTCTCTCTCTATTTTTTTTTTTTTTTTTTTAATATTTTATT
>NW_004443971.1:341184-385026 GCF_000243295.1 Trichechus manatus latirostris
TTCATTTGATGTTCTAGGGTTTCAGGATTGTTGATTCTCTGTTTGGCTTAGTTTTTCGGATCTTTGTTGTGGAGGGACGGCGTGGTGCTTCTGCCTAGACCGCCATCTTGCCGGAGTCTGTCTCTCTATTTTTTTACTGTAGGGGTTTAGGACACGATTTTAGAGCCAGACAACCTCGGTTAAAGTCTGGACTCCACCATGTGATATCTGTGAGACTTAAGACAAACTTCTTTACTGCTTTGTGACTCAGTTTCCTCATGCTAAAATGGGACAAAAATAGCATCTGCCTCATACCGTTGAAGAAGCCTGGGTGGTGCAAGAAGTTTGTGATCAACTGCTAACACAAAGGTTGGTGGATTGAACCCACCCAGTGATTCCGTGGAAGAAAGGCCTGGTGATCTGCCAAGAAAACCCTATGGAACAGTTCTACTCTGTAACACATGGGGTCTCCAGGAGTCTGGGGCTGACTCAATGACAGCTAACAACAACAACATAGCATTGAGGGCTGGGTTAAATGAGTTAACAGGTATAAAGCACTTAGGAGAGTGCTTTCACATCCTAAGCACTTTATAAAACCAAAGAAACCAAACCTGTTGCCATCGAGTGGATTCCAACTCATGGTGACCCTATAGGGCAGAGTAGAACTGCCCCATAAGGTTTCCAAGGAGTGGCTGGTGGATTCTTACTGTTGACTTTTTGATTAGCAGCCTGAGCTCTTAACCACTGCACCACCAGAGCTCCATAAACCGTAAAGTGCAAGCTCTTAACCACATATGCATGCACTTGTGTAAACATCATCAAGATCATGACCTCAGAGTAGCTCTGGTTTCCAGATGACTCCTTCATGCCCTGTCCCACTCAGTATTCCCCAAAAGGTAACCACTAGCCATTGTGAAGCCCCTTAGTAGTAACCGGTGTCCTTGGGATGCACAAATGGTTGAGTGCTTCACTACTAGCTGAAAGGTTGGCAGTTCACACCCCCCCCCCAGAGGTACATCAGATGACAGGCTTGGCAATCTGCTTCTGAAAGGTCACAGCACTGAAAATCCTAAGGAACATAGTTGTACTCTGAAACACATGAGGCCGGCATGAGTCGGAATTGACTCGATGACAACCACCGCCAATAGCAGAGGTGAACAGAAAGGCTATGACTTAGAAGGATGGGTCTTGACTGCTCCACGATTGAAGCAAAGATCAGATCCGTGCTTGCTCCCTAGGGCAGGCTTCCTTTTCCAGGGAGAGCAGAAAGATCAGGAGAGGGACGGGAGAGCAGAAAGATCAGGAGAGGGATGGGCAGAAAGGATGGTGGCAGCAGCCTCCATTGTCTTGGGAGGTGGGGTTGTTTGGGGACCATAGGGCTTTATTCCTGGCCTGGCCCTGAAAGAGTCAGTTCAGATTCAACCAGTTCAGATTGATGGGACCACTGGCATCTTCGTTACTCTGGGGCCACATTGGCCCTAAACGCAATGATATTCACTAATGAACTCGCTGTGTGTGTCAGTGGTCCCTGTTATGGTTTATTATGTGTCAGTCTGGCATCCATACACGTCTTCTTAAACATACTTAGTCTCCGAATAAAGCCATGCTTCCACCAACATGGCCCAGCTATGCTGCATATAACTGAGTACAACTGTTTTGTCTGTGGGTGTTCTCATATATCCCTCCCAGTTTACCTCAGGGGTGTATATTCGGGACCCTCCATTCAACAGCTTTGTTGCTTGGCCTCTCTTGCTGATTATTCATGAGGTATATAAGAGTCAAGATGGGAGGAGGGTGATGCTGAAGAAATACTAAGATCATTCACAAAACTATTGGCAATTTAGGACTTCAGAGAGTTAGGGCAGTTTACATTTGAAAGAGAAAATGAACAAGAGATGTGATGAAATAGGCCCTTTCAGAAGAGAATGAATTTCCTATAAGATATTTAGAGTCTTTTGAGAAAATTGCTGAAGCCATCAAATTTTCGGGTAAAAAAACAGTCACCTTGTCATGGTGCTGTACAAATTAGCAATGAAGCAAAAGATGTCATGATACTCAATATATACTTTTGTTGGAAAATTTGTACCTGAAATCCTCTCCATCAATGCTGGTTCATTGTTTGTTCTAAGAATTAACACATAGCTGCAATTATAACCTAATTATTGTTAAATACAAAGTAAACTTATTTTCACACACTTCAGATGTTTTTTTCCCAAGGTAAATTCTCACAGTTATTTTCTTTTTTCACTATGTACTATTAAGTTTTGGATTCTAAATGGACTCACACTTTTTTATATTATTTCATTGTGATGTTGGTGAAAGTTTACACAGCAAATTAGGTTCCCATTTAACTATTTCTATACATATTGTTCCATGACTGTGGTTAGATTTTTCACAATCTGTCAGCATTCTAATTATTTGTGTCTACAAACCCCACCAAGTGGAACAGGCCGAAAACATTCACGCATAGCCATGAGGGGCCTCTGGTCTGTCTGGAGATCACGATCAATCTGCACTGCACCATTTCATCTCAGTACTCACCTGGCACCCACCCATAAAATCTGCCTTTCTAGATGAATGCCACATCCAACTAGGAGCCACAATGTGACACTCAGCCAGGACCAGGACCAGGATGGTCAAGTGAAACACCCATTTCCATTTTTTTGCTGTCTGCTTCTCCGCATCCTCTCGTGGCACACTGCATATGACTAAGCTCCTGGAGGCCAAGGCCAGACATCCTGTTTCCCCAGGGAGCTCCGAAGTGTTGATGTGGGGATATGAATGATGATACTCCCATGTGTAGGACAGAGACTTGAGCAAAAGTCTGGCTGGCTATGGGGCTGTACGACTCCTGGCAGCGTCCCTGGGCTTTGGCCAGTGCTACCATGAATGTGTGCACTCCAGCTACATTTCTGCCCCCATCACTCTGATTTTGCCTCTACCCATTATCAAAGTCTAGAGGTGACCACTGCAGCACTGTCAACAGTACCACAGGCCTCTACATATGGAGGCTTAGGCTGACCTTGGCTGTCTTGTGTCCTAGGCAATGGCACCAGTACTTAAAGTCCCAGATGGTTACACTTGGCCAGTGGAGGACTTTTTATTCCAGATCCACTCAAAAGTCTACATGAGGGTCTGCAGGCCATGGAGGTGAGGTCAGTGTCAAATGGGCGTGGCTAAGGCTTGTTTATTATCACCATGGAGACAGGCACCAGAAGCATTGGGCGGAGCTTCTGGCAGGGCCACATCACAATGATTGAGCCAATGGCAGAGGTCTGGCCAGCCTGGCTGACTCCCCAGGCCCCTTCTTGTTCATGTTTGAGATTTAGCAGCCACTTTGGGTACTGACCACAGAATTTCAACACACTCAGGGAAAAGCTGGCAGAGGGGAGCCCTGTTACTGACAGTTTCAAGGCACTGGGTGAGCAGGCCGGATACCTCTCTTTCACATACTTGAGTACATAAGTAAGCAATGCGTCCCCACTCAGCACTTATTTTCTCTGTCTCTCTCTGTGCCAGTTCTGGGACATCTTTTAATTGTCCTCCTGAGAAGCATCACAAGAAGGACAGCAGGAGAGGGAACCTGGCACTGAAAGGGAGAACACTTCTGGTGGTATTGGTTGCCCATGGGTCTAGAATAGTAGGTAGCCCATCTGAACCATCTTTGTTGTCCTGTGCCTAATGGGGAAACTATAGCTGCGGTGGACCCTGGAAGCTGGAGTTTGCAGAGCGGAGCCCCTCCCGCCACTGATCATTCAGCTGATACTTTGGGTCCAGAAACCCCACTGTGACCCTAATACTCCCCAGCATGTTTTCTCCTTTTCAGAATGGGCAACTGAGGGCTTGACATAACTAACGCCATAATGAACCTATAAGGTTTTCTCTTTTTTCTTTGCCTTCTCCCTTTTCGCATACCTTTGTTAATGGCTTTGTTTTGTGCATACCTTTGTTACTGACTCCGTTTTATGACTTTGGATCCCCCACAGGAATATTAGAGCCCAGATGTCAGAGATGTGTATCTTTAGCCAGTAAGTCCGGTTCCCTATCTCTTTAGTATGATAAAGAGTCTCTTATAATTATCTTGGAGTGAATAACAACACTTCTAACCTTTGTAAAAATCATATATAATCTCTAATGTAAAAATGCCTTTTGGGACTCCCTAAGGACAGCCTGAGTTGCTGCTGCGTCCCTAGTGGTGTACGCTTCCTGAATTAAAAACTTTCTCACTCTTTCTGACTTGGAGTAGTTTTCATTGGCTTGACTGCTCCAAGGCACGGATTGTATTTGGGTAAAATTTTTTGGTGCCCAATGTGGAGTTGAATTACTCAAGCCCTGGTTCCATCTCCCTAAGGACTGAGCCCCTGGGAAGGACCCAGGAAGACAGAAGGTGCACTCCTCCTCGAGTTCTGGAGGTGTCTCAACCTGTGGTGTCCCAGAGATCCAGTGATGGGGGAGAACTCCACGGGAGCGAGCTCCAGACGGAGGGAGAAAGTTTCCACTGGCCCTGCTAGGTAACTGAGCATCAGGTGGTAAATCCTCTGTAAAAGCCGCAGGGGCGTGTGTTCTTATAGACTCCCTCGAAGAATGGGTGACTAGGTTCCGCGAGGTTGGACGAGAGGGTTCCCCGGGTGCAAGTGGGTACCTAGGGAAGTAAGGTTCCAGCCGAGAGTCCACTAGGAACTGGACTTATTTAGGAAGGGATCCCCTAACAAGAGACGTCTTCAAGGTTTATGTGATCAGGTGTGGCCTCAATACCAGCTCCTCCAATTGGATGAAGTGAACTTTAAAATGGTTTTAGAGATTTGGGTACCATTATGAAGCTTGATCTGTTTTGTACTCAAACCAGCAAGTGAGATGAAAAGCTGTATGTAGAGTGTTTTATGACTTTATGGCATGAAAAAAGGATAAAGCCTCTGTTTTAGCCCGTCTTCTGCAGGCGAGTGATGATGATGGGGTAGGAGATGAAGAACCAGAGGATGTTCTTCTCATTCCCCCACCTCAGAAAACCCCCTCAACACTCATTTATGACCCCTTCCGTGGTATCAGAAGATGAGGACGGGAAGGTGTTAAAGGAGGGGCGGAAGAGGCGGGACAGATACGGTCTCCCTGCCCTATACTAGGAGTGGGGCATAATTCGGCCCAGTTCCCCAGGAGAGCTTTACCCATTCCGGGAGGTGCCAGTCCCCATTGCAGAAGGGCCTCCTCAGATGATTTAGATGCATAATCCATTCCTGGCTTCTGATTTGTACAGTTGGAAGTGAAACCTTCTGGAGTATCAGTTAGATCCACATGCTATGACTGAACATTTTTCTCACATTTTTGCTACCCATCATCCTACAAGGGCAGATTGTCAGACTTTATTAGATGCACTCATGGCAGAGGAAGGATGGATGGTCTTAGCAAAAGCAGAAGGAAAGGCAGAAAAAAAAATACAATGAAGAAGGGGCTATAGATGGAATACTAGCAGAAGAAGTGGTACTGGCTAAGGAGCCAAGGTGGGACCCGAATACAGCAGATGGCAGATGGAGTTTCATAGCTTTCGAGGGTTCCTCCTGTACGGGCTAAAGCATGGTGGCACCTAGGCACACAAACTTTAGCAAGATCAAAGAGATCATTCAGGGGTCAGAAGAAAACCCATCGGCCTTCCTGGAAAGGCTCATGATGGGATTCTGTAAGTATACAAATGTAGCCCCTGAACTGCCCCGGAATGGTCCTCTAATCAGTATGACTTTTATCTGATGTTCGAAGAAAATTACAGAAGGTAGAAGCAGGACTAGGAGCCCTGTCTCTAAGTCAGTTGGTTGAAATTGCATTTAAGGTTTTTACAGAGATCAGGTAAAAGAGGCCGAGAAAAAGAAAGAAAAAGACCAGGACAAGAGGAAACAGGCCAATCTACTGGCTACTGCTCTAGGATTGCCTGGAGAAAGGTGAGATCAAGGTAAGGGCGGGTCCTGACTAAAGAAAAACTAGTGTGCATTTTGCAGAAAGGAGGGACACTGGAAAATGAGTGCCCCGAAAGAAAGAATGGAAAAGGGCCAGGCAAGATTGAAAAGGGGGAGAAGCTTTTTCAAGGAATTATGAAAGAGCAGGAGGAGGATTCTGAAGGATGGAGACAGGGGGAGACAACTTTTGATTTACCTCCTAGTGACCCCGTGGTAAAAGTTACAGTGAGAGTACAACCAGTGGACTTTTTGGCTGATAACTGGAGCAGCCTTCTCGGTACTCACCTGGAAGCCTAAAGGGACTGCCTCGACCAGCAGTACTCAAGTTGTCAGGGTGACTGGAAGAAAGGTGACCCGATCTTTTTGCAGCCAATGGACTGTGAAATAGGGGAAATCAAACTATCCCACCAGTTTCTATACATATCTGAATGCCTGGTTCCCTTTTTTAGGGCAGGATTTCCTAAATAAAGTGCATGCTGAAATCTCTTTTGATAAAAAGGCCTGTCTCTAACAGTAAGGCCAGCAAACGCCTGGAAAGTGCAAACAGCTCTCTTAGCCCTCACCCAACTGGTGGTGTCCCCTGTGTCCAACTCATGGTTCAAAGAGTGATGCCACGGCCCCATGGGTTTGGGCCAGTGGCTGGCTAGGACGAGCTCGGACTGTCCTCCCTGTGGTCGTGGAGCTGTTACCCAATGTCATGGCTCCTCGGATTAAACAGTATCCACTGAGAGTTGAGGCTTGTCTGGGACTGCAGGGACTAATCACTGGATACATGGAGTGGGGACTCTTGCGAGAGTGCCATCCCCATTCAACATTCCTGTTCTGCCTGTAAAGATGTAGACTGGTGAGTATACCTTTTTGCGGGCTCTTAACAAAGTTGTGAGGACCCTACACTCAGTAGTCCCGAATCCAAGCACCCTACTCGCAGCTATCCCACCTTCCTATACTCATTTTACTGTTTTGGATTTGAAAGATGCTTTCTTTTGTGTCCTGCTGGCTGCTGAGAGCCAGCTGATCTTTGCTTCCGAATGGGAAAGTGACAAAAGAAAGAAACAGCTCTGTTGGACTGTGCTACCCCGAGGGTTTAAGAACTCCCCCACTATTTTTGAAACAACACTGGCCCAGGATCTAGAGCGTTTGCCTCCCCTCCCTGAGCAGTGGTCTTTCAGTACGTGGACAGACCTCCAGAAAGGAAGCGAGTCTGAAGAAGACTCCGTCACGAACACTGTGACTGTCTTGAATTGTTTGGCTGAAGCTGGATACCGAGTCTCTTTAAGAAAGTTACAAGCTAAGCTCACAGAGGTAAAATACCTAGTTTCTTCATAGAAACCATCTGTGGCTTAGGCGTCTATCAGGCTACTCAGGGGGCGGAGAGAGATCCTTTCAAATGGACTCCTGAGTGTCAACAAGTCTGTTGTGATTCAAAGTCCCCGTTGATGAGAGCCCCAGCCCTAAGGCTGCCAGATTATCAAACACCCTTTGAATTGTATACAGATGAGAAAAGAAGAGGAGTAGCTGGTGGTGTATTAACCCAGTTGTTGGGATCCTGGAGACACCCTGTTGCCTATTTCTCTAAAAAAAATCTGGACACTTTCTCAAAAGATTGGCCAGGCTGCCTCTGAGCAGCCTGCCTCCGAGCGGTTGCTGCAGCTAACATTATCCTAAGGGAGGCTAACAAATTTACATTGAGACATGATACTATCACGTTTGTCCCTCACGCAGTGACTGTAGTACTGGAACAAAAAGGACGTTATGCAAAAACTTCTGGGCCCAAGATTTCTGGCCCTCAAAGAATAAGGCCCTTTCGAGCTAAAATATGGCAACTTGACTTTTGTGAAGTGTTCAAAAATAAACATCGGATTAAATATTTTCTGGTGTGTGTAAATTCTTTTTCAGGTTGGGTAGAACCTTTTCCCTGCTGCACCAAGACTGCTAGAGAGCAGTACAACAGGTTTCAGCTGCCTTAAGAATAAAGTGAAAAATCCACACAGCATGGAGACCCCAATCTAGTGGAAAGGTTGAAAGAATGAATCAGACCATAAAACGTCATCTTAGTAAACTGTGCCAAGAGACTAGGCCGTCCTGGACAGATGTCCTGACGCTGGCCCTCCTCCAAGTCTGTATTGCACCTCAGGGAAAACTTAAAATTAGTCCTTTTGAAATACTTTATGGGAGACCATATTGTCTCAACCAACTCTCCCCACAGTCCTCCACCCAGCCCCCTAATGTAATGCTGTCTAAATATTTGCTTTTGCTAACCAAAATTCTTTCCCAGTTGCATCGGGCGGTGTGGATCCAGCAGTGTGGATCCAGCAGAAGTTCCCTCTTGAGATAGCCGCGCTCTCTTCCCAGCCCCACGACCAGGTGCTCCTTCGGAAGTGGAAGGACCTCCGGTTACAGCCTAAGTGGACTGGACCCTTCACCGTCCTACTCAGCACTCACGCAGCCATGAAGCTTGCAGGAGTCAAACCATGGATCCCTCATTCCCTTGTCAAGGCCTGCCCGGTCTACAGTGACAAGAAGGAGTGGAAAGCTCAACCCATCCGCGGCCTGCAGTTAAGACTTTCTAGGGTTAAAAAGTAAAAATGTTTTTAATGCTAGCTTGGATGAGATTACTATTAGGGACAGAATCATTGTCCCTGAGATAAACGCTTCCCCCCAACCCCTTGTTAAAAGATGAAAATTTTTGGATCTATATTGCTAGAGAAGTGTTAAACATTACTGATTTATGTCTAGATGGAGGGAGTTTCATGCCAATTCAGCCCTCAAGTCCTGTCTCATTGAGATCTATACTCCCCTAGAGGTGTTGAGAAATTTCACCATTTTTAAACACACAAAGAGTTACAGTATTCTGATATTTATAGCTGGGGGCCTGTTACAAAATTCATGGAAGATTTGATTTTTCTTGTCTGCCAGATCTTACCTGGCTAAAAATCTTATTCGTTAATAGAATTGGAGTAGTTGTTATAGGCCTGTTAATCTGTTGCTGTCTCCAGTTTATGCCTATATGTGAGGTGACATTCTCTGTCCTGAGTCAGACTGTCTAACGGATGGCTGAAACCCATCACAGGTAAAAGACTCAATCCTTTTGCTTGAAACTTTTGGATTTAAGGGAATAAGTTGAAACTTAGTATGGGTGTATGTGACCACCCAAGCTTCAAAAGGGGAGAATATGTGACTCTAATACACCCCAGTATGTTTCTCCTTTTCAAAATGGGCAACTCAGGGCTTGATGTAACTAATGCTATGATGAGCCTATAAGTTTCTTTGTTTCTTTGCCTTCTCCCTTTTTGCATACCTTTGTTAATGGCTTTGTTTTATGACTTAGGATCCCCCACAGGAAGAGTAGAGCCCAGATGTCAGGAAATGTCTGGTTCCTTATCTCTTTAGTATTTGGTTACATCTAACAAGTATCTGTAAATGTGACACCCAAGTCTTAATCCATAATATCTATATTGTTTAGTTTTGCCTCTTTTGAGCTTTTTGTAAATTTAATTATAACTGTGTCTGGGTTCTTCAATGACTTGTTTTCTTCAGAATGCTTTTGAGTTTCATACATGTTTTTGTCTGTAGCTCTAGTCTGCCCAAGTTGCTATGTATGAATGGGCTAAAATTTACCTACCCATTGTAGAGTTTACAGGATTTGGGTGGTTCAGGAGTAACTTTTGCTCGTGTGAATATTGCTCCATTGTCTTTCCAAACTCCATGTGCAATCACTCTCTAGTGAAGGGGAAATCATTGAGTTGTAGATCATAAAAACCTGTTACCCGTTGAGTTGATTCCGATTCTTATAGCAACTGTATAAGACAGGGTAGGACTGCTTCATAGGGTTTCCAAGCAGCGACTTGGTGAATTCCAACTTTGAATTTTTGGTTAGCAGCCAAGCTCTTAAACACTGTGCCACCAGGACTCCTGTAAATCATAGCCAAGTTCTAATTTACTAAAAGTGCTGATGCATTTAACAAATTTTCCCTCCCACAAAATAGGCTTACATATCTTGTTTGTTCCATCTACTTATCTAATAAAGTAATTTTTGATTTTGTAATCAGTTCATAAAACCATATCTTGCTTTGATTTTATTGTTCAAGACTCTTACTTGAACGATACTGAAAAGTCTGTGCATATTTTCCTATTGTTAATTTATACCTCCATGACTTTTTAGGCCTTCTTTATAAACTTTGAAAAATTTTCCCCTATTGTGTAACGTATCTTCTCACTCATTTTGTTGCCCTTTGATGAACTGTTGTGAATTTTAATATAGTTGAATTTGTCAATCTTTTCCTTTATGTCTTCTTATTTAAAGTTTTTTCTCTATCTGATGTCATAAGACCATTTGGTTATAACTTCTGAAAGTAGTATTTTACATTCTCATAATTTAAGCTGATCTATGTGGAACTGAGTTTTGCATGTGGAGTACATAGGAATAGACTTCCAATTAGATAATTATTTGATTAAAAAAAAAAAACAAGGCTTTTGCCTTCTACTTGATCCCAACTTATGGTGACCACATGTGTTTCAGAGTAGAACTGCACTCCATAGGATTTTCAGTGGCTGATGTTTTAGAAGTAGATCATTACACCTTTCTTCCAAGGTGCCTGTACCTCACCTTTAACCTCCAGCCTTTTGCTTAGTAGCTGAGCACTTGATCATTTACGCAACCTATTAGTTGACTATTCCCCACGTATTAAAGTGTGAGTGGCTTCTGCCACTGCCCTGCATTGCTTGCTGTGTCATGAATCAACTTTCCATAGAGATTGGTGGGTCTTTTCTGGGGCTCTTTATTTTTTTCTATTGGTCTATTACGTAAGCCTATAATGATACTGTACTGTCTAATATGTTATAGCTCCATTTATAAAATAAGTATATACGAATACAATTTTATATATGATACATGTGGACAAGCCCATTCCTTATTCCTTAGATTATCTTGGGTATTTGTGGACATTTGCAAGTACATATGCATTTTTGAAGAATTTTTGTGAAGTTCAAAAAAATAAAATTGGTTGAAACTTTATTGAAGTACATTGGAAATAATGATCTATTTGTGAAGAATAGTTGTCTAAAAGCATGCACTTTTATTTCAATCTACTTAGATATCATTTATTAATGTTTTATAATTTTGCCATCAGGATCTCTTGTTAATTACACTCCTTATTGATGCATTTTATCCTTACTAAAAATGTGTTATCTCTTTAAAATTAATTTCACAAATGTTTCATGCTAACATATATAAATGAAATGTTTAAAATAAATCTTACGTTGATATTTATTTTGTAATCTGAATACTCTCAGTCCTATAATCATCTGCACTTTCTTTGAGGATTCTGCATATACAATTATTTTACCTAAAAATAAAGATTGGGTGTTTTTTTTTTTTTTTTATCTTTAACATTCTTACTTTACCTTTTTTTCTTTTTTGGTATGTATCGGCTACAACCTCTAGGATAACGTTAAATAGGAATGGAATAATGGATATCCTTGTTTTTTCTCTCCTGTTACTAGAAGTGTTGCATTTTCAGTAAGTATGTTCTTTGATGTACATTTTTTATATATGCCCATTTTCATCATTTCTTAACTGATTATGGCCATAACCTTCTAACATATCTCTCAGCATTTACATTTGCCCCCTCACCCCACAGCTTCTTTAAGTTCTTTAAGAGCGGTCATATCATTTTCCGTCTCTGATCAAAGGCGTAAAATTGCTCTACATGGCACTCAGATGGGAAGCCGGGTCTTTTCAGAAGCCAGCACTTTCCCCAGAACATGACATGCCCACTGGCTCCAATCCCCTCTCCAAACTCCTCTCCTGTCACTCTCCAGCATCTCACTCTGCTCAGGCCATGCTGGGGTTTGGGTCTCCCTAAAACATACCAGGCACACTCCCACCTGCTGGCCTGTGCTCTGACATTTCCTCCTCCTGGAACAGTCTCTTCTCAGCTATGCCTTCAGTCATTCCTTTGCACCTTTCAAGTCTTAGATCATTCTTTTCAATGAAGCCCACTCAGAATACCCTAACTAATACTGCTGCTCGCATCGTCAGCGCTGTCAGTACTTTGCATTCCAATAATCAGCTCTCAGTCTGGTAGTGAACCTGGGTCCCTGGGCAGTGACTCACCTGTGCTTCTCTGCTTCTCCCCTCTCCCACTGTGGTGAGACAGAAGCCTAGATGGGGCTGAGGTTGGGTATTTCACTACTCCAGGTCTGTTAGACTCAGGTGAAACAGTTTTCCTTGAGAGCTGGCCTTGTGAAGCAGAACAGATGCTCTGGTTGGGTTTCAAAATGGCTGCTTTTCTACCGGCCCCCATTAGCAGGACAATGGATTTTTTCTCTGATCTTCACACTGAGACCTGGTAGGATTCATGGAGGTAAAACTCACAAAACTGTTCAGGTTTCTGTAGGACGGGGCTCCTGGCGTATTTATCCCTGAAGCTTGTGCACACCAAGCATGGTACTTACTGATCCTAGCGGTTGTTTCTTCTCCTGGGCTGCCGCTCTGGAATGATCTGCTTATGTGTCCCTCCAGCGTTGGGGGCAGTCGCTTGCCCTGTGACCTCAATACTCTGAGTTCAGTATGTTCAGCTTTTTTTTCTTGAGGATGAGTGATGACTTCCAAGCTCTTTACGTATTGGACCAAAACCTGAAAGTCTTCCTTCACTTGTGTTTTGTATAATTACTGTTGTCTGTTTTCTTTTACTTTCTTGATAGTATTTATCCATGCTGCTTTTATTCTTCTGGTGCCACAATTTACATGTTTACCCTTTGCTAATGACTGTTTCATTTTGTGAATAACCAATGTATCTTCCCTTTCCCAGCCATGTAGGGCAGTGGTGCTGTTTGACTCCTGTGCCTCTATGTTGGGAGTTCTTAAAGTTGATAAACATCAGAAATCTACATAAGTGTTTGCAAAATCATTACAAAACACGTCCAAGTTTTTAGAATTTAAAGTGCAATTTTTTTTTCTTAGTAAGCAAGATTTCAGTAGTGTTTCCTAAAATAATTATTTTGCTTTTCCCAGCACTAACTCACTAAAGATAAATATGCTTGTGTTACTGCTTATTCCCTGAGTGGTGCATTTTTCATAGAACTTAACCACCACGTGACATCTTGCTATAGTTGTTAGTTGCTGTGGAGTCACTTTCTGACTCATAGCGACCCCATGTGTTCAGAGTAGAACTGCTCCATAGGGTTTTCAAGGCTGTGGCCTATCAGAGCAGATTGCCAGGCCTGTCTTCTGAAGAACCTCTGGGTGTCTTTGAATAGCCAGCCTTTCAGCTAGCAGTCAAGTGCTTAACTAGTTGCTTCACCCAGGGAACTTGGCATTATATTTTGTTTATTCACTGCCCACTCCCAAAGAAGTGATAATCCACGTGCGTGTGAATATGTCTGTTTAATTTTGTATCTGCTTTGCCCATGTGAAGTAGGTTCTGTGTCAATATTACCTAAATAAATTTTGATAAATGAAAAGAGCCAGATGTAAGGGCCTGAAGGGAAGCGGTCTTGCCTGAGACACAGGGCTCTGCCAGGAGGAGATCCAGGTTATCTGAATTGAATAGCATCTCTGGCAGATGATTTACTCTTTGAAACCTGAGACAATTCAGGCAAGTATACCTGTTTATATGGTAATGATTAAATGGTAACAAATTTATATCCAACAGCATGCTGCCTATTTTTAATAGAAGATATATGGTAGAGAACCTCTGAAACTAATGAAGACAATCAATGTGAACAGACCTTCAGTCAGATTCCATGTCTTTCTGTGTTCAAAAGAACTCCTATGGAAGCATATCCCTCTGAATGCCTGGAGTGTGGAAAGTACTTGATCATTCATCACTTAGGCATCATACGAGATCTCCTGGGTGCAGTGCCTTTCAGTGTAAGGAATGTGGAGAAGCCTGCAGTTGTCCCTCTTACCTCAGCACTCCTGTGAGAACTCTTACTGGAGGGAAACATTATAAATGTAAGGAATGTGGCAAAGCCTTTAGTCAGTCCTCATAGCTCACTGTATGTATAAGAATTCACAGTGGAGAGAGGCTTTATGAATGTAAGGAATGCCACAAAGCCTTTCATTATTCCTCAAGCTTCACTAGACATATGAGAAATCACAGTGGAGAGAGGCCTTATAAATGTAAGGAATTTGGGAAAGCCTTTATTCAGTCCTTAGACCTCATTGTATATATAAGAATTCACAGTGGAGAGAGGCCTTATGAATGTAAGAAATGTGGCAAAGCCTTTCGTCAGTCTTCACATCTCACTGCATATGTTACTCGCTGTAGAGGGAGGCGTTATGAATGTAAGGAATGTGTCAAAGCCTTTAGTCAGTCCTCATAGCTCACTGTATGTATAAGAATTCACAGTGGAGAGAGGCTTTATGAATGTAAGGAATGTGGCAAAGCCATTAGTCATCCCTCAAACCTCACTAGACATATGAGAACTCACAGTGGAGAGAGGCCTTATAAATGTAAGAAATGTGAGAAAGCCTTTAGTCAGTCCTCAGACCTCAGTGCACATATAAAAGTTCACAGTGAAGAGTGGCTTTATGAATGTAAGGAAGGCAGCAAAGCCTTTCATCATTCCTCAAGCCTCACTAAACATTTGAAAACTCACAGTGGAGAGAGGCCTTATAAATGTAAGGAATGTGGGAAAGCCTTTAGTCAGTCCTCAGACCTCGCTGTACATACAAGAATATACAGTGGAGAGAGGCTTTATGAATGTAAGGAATGCGGCAGAACCATTAGTCATCCCTCAACCCTTGCTAGACATATGAGAATTCACAGTGGTGAGAGGACTTATGAATGTAAGGAATGTGCAAAACCCTTTAGTTGGTCCTCACATCTTGCTATACATATGAGGGCTCACTATGGAGAGAATCCTTGCGAATGTAAGGAGTGTGGGAAAGTTTTTCATCAGTCCTCAAACCTCAAGTCACATATAAGAACTCACAGTGGAGAGAGGCCTTATGAATGTAAGGAACTTGGGAAAGTGTTTAGTAACTCCTCAGACCTCACTGCACATGTAAGAATTCATAGTGGAGAGAGGCCTTATGAATGTAAGGAATGTGGCAAAGCCTTTCGTTTGTCCTCACACTTCACTGCACATAGAAATCACTGTTTAGGGGGGCCTTATGAATGAATGGAAGGAATGTGGCAAAGTGTTTAGTCGGTCCTCACACCTTACTATACATATGAGAACACACAGTGGTGAGAGTCCTTGTTGCTGTAAGGAAATGTGGGGAAGCCTTTAATCAGCCCTCACGCCTCTCTGAGTATGTAAGAATTCATGATGGAAAGAGGCCTTATGAATGCACGGAATGTGGTAAAGCCTTTCATTAGTCCTCCCATCTCACTGCACATGAAAGAATTCACAGTGGAAAAAGGCCTTAAGTAAGGAATGTGGGAAAGCTGTCACCAGTCTCCAGTGCTTACTGAATATAAATAACCTCACAGTGGGAGAGACTTTATGAATGTAAGGAATGTGAGAAAGCATTTAGTTGTCCCTCATCCCCCACTGAATACATAAGAAATCACCCTGGAGAGAAATATTTTGAATATATGGAATATGGGAATTCTTTTGTGAATCCTCAAACCTCAAGAATCATATAAAAATTCACAGTGGAGAGAGGCCATATAAATGTAAGGAATTTGTCCATATATAAAAATTTTTATGATGAAACAACCAATGTTCAATTGCAGACATTCACTTCACCCTTTAATATAAGCAAGCCACTTTTCTTTAAAAAACCCAGATCTTTGTTGTTCCATACACCAAATGAAAATTTCTCCAGTTGTCCATGAAATATCTATTATAGTTGTTGCATTTTTTGAACTAGTATTCAAATAAGATTTCCACATTGCCTTTTTGTTTGTAGATCTTTTTAATCTGTCTTACACAGAAACATTCTCCTGTTTGTCTTGTAAAATGTTAAAATGTTCAGCATTCTGATAAAACCTTTGACAACCAGAACCTGTGAATGTCAGAAACCTGTCAGAGAAGGAAAACTCACTGGGTGTTCATGAGGTAGGATTCTTAATAGAAAGTGAGAGAAAAGTGGTAACCACCCTGTTAAGGATGGAAAACATGTGAGACTTGGAAAAACAAGGCGGTCCCATCAAATTCCAGCTCTCACAGGTTTCACTGTATTTGTTTTATCATGACTTTGTTTAGTTTCTCTTCTGTATTTATTGTAATGTAGACATTGAGTCTAGCACAGTTCTGCATAATAGAAGCATAATGCAAGTCAAAGATGTAATTTAAAATATTTTAGTAGCTATATTGTTACCATCAAGTTGATTCTGACTCATAGCAACCCTATAGAAGAGAGTAGAACTGCCCTAGAGGGTTTCCAAGGAGAAGCAGGTGGATTCGATCTGCTGACCTTTTGATTAGCAGGCGGGCTTTTAATCGCTATTCCACCGGGACCATATTATAACATTTAAAATGTAAATGTGAAATTTTTAATGAAAAATCTTATTTAACCCAATATAATCAGGTGTTATTATGGACTGAATTGTGTCCCCCAAAATATCTGTCAACTTGGCTGGATCATGATTTCCAGTATTGTATGATTGTGTACCATTTTGTAAATCTGATGTGATTTTCTTATGTGTTGTAAACTGTCACTATGATGAGGATATGTTTATGAGGTATACAAGATTGGATAGTGTCTTAATCCAATCTCTTTTGAGATATAAAAGAGAGAAGGTAACAGAGACACATAGGAACCTCATACCACCAAGAAAGCAGTGCTGGGGACAGAGGTTCCTGCCCAGAGAAGCTCCCAGACCAAGGGAAGTTTGATGACATGGACCTTCCTCCAGAGCAAATGGAGAAAGCATTCCCCTGGAGTTGATGCCCTGAATTTGGACTTGTAGCTTACTGGACTGTGAGAGAATAAACTTCTCTTGTTAAAGCCATCCACTTGTGGTTTTTCTGTTAGAACAGCACTAGATGACTAAGACAGGTATTATCAATGTAAAAATTATAAACGAAATTAACAACTAAAATAATCAATATTAATTTATTTATGAGACATTTTACATTTCCTTTCTTTTGAACTCAGTCTTCCAGAATCCAGAAGCAACACATCTCATAAATTTTACTGTTGAAAAAGTAGATTCACAATCCCAGGTTACTCCAAACATACTTTTCCAATAATTGAGTCAAGTCTATTGTTATATTTAAATTAATTAAAGTTAATTCAGTTTCTTAGTTGCACTAGCCTCATAAGTTGTTGACACAACCCTATTAGTGTTTGAATGCCAAAGAAGCCCAGGGATTACTTTGTACTTTCCTGTTGCAGACTTGCAATCAACCATTTCCCCCTAAACCTCTGGTTCTTTTTAAAAGTTAATGTCTGTGCAAAACACAGGCTCAGGGCTGAACCAAAACCTGTTGGCATTGAGTCAGTGTTGTCTCGGCCTTTCAGTGAACATCTAAAATAAATATTTTCTTACACCATAAATACATATTCTTATTCCCAATACAAATTTAAGATTATAATTTTTTTAATGTGGAAGATATAGTGCTGGACAATGTTAAATAGGCAAACTAAATTTATTCAGGCTGTTGCGATAGGAGAGGGACCGCAGCATAAGTCTGAGTTCAGCTCCAAAGAGTGAGGTGAGGCAAGGGTTTTTTAGTGAGTTTTGGGTGACATGAGGTGCTGGAAACTTACTAAGAGGAAGTTGACAAGCAAAAATAGGGCAGGAGGATGGGTTTTAGGCAAGAATTCTAATGGTTTTTAGAAATATTTGCTCAAAACTTATTTATTAGGCTGAAGCGAGGAATATTCATACAGTAAACAATGTAAAAGGGCAAATCTTGTCACTTTCTGTTCTTTTGTATTTGTATCTCTTTTATTTTTTAATAAAAGCCTTGGTTCTTAGTTACATTTAAATAGTTGCAATATAATTATACTAATAGTACTACTAACTAAAAATTTATTCCATAAAGTATTGAGTTTTTTCACCTTTCTTTTTGTACTTACTGGTTACACGTTTACATAAAGGATATTAACACAAGATTACCATGCTCAGACATTGGCTTGAACACAAACACTCTCCTGCATGGTTATGTGATCAGTTTGATATTGTTTGCTGCTATTGAGTTGGCTCCAACATGTGGTGACCTTATGTATGTTGTTTTTGTGTGCTGTAGTGTCAATTCCAACTCATAACAACCCCATGGGACAGTAGGACTGTCCCATGAGGTTTTCTTGGCTGTAATCTTTACAGAAGCAGATTGTTAGGTCTTTCTCCCATGTACCACTGGGTAGGTTTGAACTGTCAAGCTTTCTGTTAGTAGCCAAGTGCTTAACCATGGCACCACTAGGGCTCCTTGACCTTATGCATAACACAACAAAATGTTGCCCAGTCTTGCACCATCTTCATGGTCATTGGTCTGTGTCATGGATTGAATTGTGTCTCCCCAAAATATGTGTATCAATTTGGCTAGGCCATGATTCCCAGTATTGTGTGATTTTCCACTATTTTGTCATCTGATGTGATTTTTCCTGTGTTGTAAATCCTACTTCTATGATGTTAATGAGGTAAGATAGGTGGCAGTTATGTTAATGAGGCAGGACTCCATCTATCAGATTGGATTGTGTCTTCAGCCAATCTCTTTTGAGATATGAAAGAGAGAATTGAGACAGGAGGACCTCATACCACCAAGAAATCAGTGGAGAGCAGAGCCAGGAGCAGAGCACATCCTTTGAACCCGGGGTTCCTGCGTGGAGAAGCTCCTAGTCCAGGGGAAGATTGATAACAAGGACCTCCAGAACCAACAGAGAAAGCCTTCCCCTGGAGCTGACCTGAATTTGGACTTCCAGCCTCCTAGACCATGAGAGAATAAACTTCTGTTGTTTTGAAGCCATCCACTTGTGGTATTTCTGTTATACCAGCACTAGATAACTAAGAGCATATGTTTGAGTACTGCCTTCCAAACTAGGGGGCTAATCTTTCAGCACTGTATCAGACAGTGTTACTTTGTGTTCCACAAGGTTTTCATTGACTGATTTTCTAAAGTAGATTGCCAGGCTTTCTTCCTAGGCTGTCATAGTCTGGAAGCTCCACTGATACTTGCCCACCATGGGTAACTCTGCTGGTATTTGAAATACTGGTGGCCTAGTTTCCTGCATCAGCAACGTATCAGCCACCAAAGTATGACAAACACACAGGTGGGTAGTGGCAGTTTGATATGCTAGTATGTTTACTTGTTTGTATTTACATTTAATTTCAAGGTTTGCTTTCATTTTGAATTATTCCTTTAATATATAAAACTTTCACATGGTTCAAAACTAAAAGACTATATGAAAATGTGTATTCAGAAGGCTGGCTTCCTCCTATACCAACTGTGCTCTGTTAATATCACCACAGTTGCTAACCATCTCCATTTTAATTGTTTCCTGTGTGTCATGGATTGAATTGTGTCCCCCAAAAATATCTGTCAACTTGGCTGGGTCATGATTCCCAGTATTGTATGATTGTGTAATCTGATGTGATTTCCTTATGTGTTGTAAACTATCACTATGATGAGTTTATATGTGATCTCCTTATGTGTTGTAAATTCTATCACTGTGATGAGGTTATACTGATGAGGTTTACAAGATTAGTGTCTTAATCCAATCTCTTTTGAAATATAAAAGAGAGAAGCGAGCGGAGACACATGGGAACCTCACACCACCAAGAAAGCAGTGCCGGGAGCAGAGTGCGTCCTTCGGACCTGAGGTTCCTGTGCTCAGATGCTCCCAGACCAAGGGAATATTGATGCATCACAAAAACTTTCCTCCAGACCCGACAGACAGAAAAAGCCTTCTCCTGGAGCTGATGCCCTGAATTTGGACTTGTAGCCTACTGGACTATGGGAGAATAAATTTCTCTTGTTAAAAGCCATCCACTCGTGGTATTTCTGTTAGAGCAGCACTAGGTGACTAAGACACTGTGTAACCTTTCAGTGTTTCTCAGAAAATTCCTTCCACAGAATACATAAATGTATGTTATTTATCATGTTTTCTTCACATAAATGTACTTTTTTCCACTTAGCAATGTAGAGTGGATATCAATCTAGTTTAGAAGAGGCCAAGGCAGATGCTTTGGCAAAGGCTGTGCATGTGTTCAGTAGAGCTCAGGAGGGTTAGTGGGTGTTTTACTTCTGTCTCCAAATGTCCTTGGTCAATATTGTTATATGCTATTGAGTCCATTCCAACTCATAGTTACCATATAGCATAGAGTAGAACTGCCCCATAGGGTTTCCTAGGCTGTAATATTTACAGGAACAGATCTCTAGGTCTTTCTCCTATAGCATCTGGTGGGTTCTAACCACTAGTTAGCAGGGAAGCACTTACCACTGCGCCACCAGTGTTCCTTCCTTGGTCAATAACCATGTGTAAATATCCTGACAGTTCACCTAATAGTACCTTGTTAGGCTGTGCTCATCAAGTGCTGAAGAAAAGAACCAAACTCCTTGAAGTCTTTATTTTTCCTTTCGCATATAGATTGAACATTTTCAGTTTTAAACATATGGTTCAAATATTTACTTTTAATATCAGTTATATAATTCCTAGCACTTCAAAGTGCTTCCATTTATGGACAGGTATTTTATGGAGGCTAGTCTCTGTGAGAAGCCTTCATGGTGTAGTGGTTAAGAGGTTAGCTGCTAACTAAAAGGTCGGTAGTTCGAATCCACCAACTTCTCTTTGGAAACCCTATGGGGCAGTTCTACTCTGGCCTGTGGGGTCACTATGAGTCGGAATCGACTTAATAGCAATGGGTTTGGTTTTGTTTTATTGCTGGTTTTTAGTCCCTGTGAAGGAACCCTGGTGGCATAGTGTTCAAAGCACTCAACTGCTAACCCAAAGGCTAGCGGCTTGAACACACCAGCTGCTCCACGGGAGAAAGATGTGGCAGTCTCCTTCCATAAATAGTTACAGCCTCAGAAACCCTATGGGGCAGTTGTACTGTGTCATTTGGGGTCGCTATGAGTTGGAATCGACTCGACGGCAATGGGTTTGGTTTTCTTGGTTTAGTCTCTGTGAGCCATCACCCATCTGTCACTTTGTCGTACTCTGGTGGCTTACATGTTGCTATGGTGGCTGGAAGGTACACCATCAGTATTTCAAATCCTAGCATGGTCACCTAGATGGACAGGTTTCAGTGGAGGTTCCAGATTAACATGGGCTAGGAAGAAAGGTCCAGCAATGTATTTCTGAAGAGTAGCCAATGAAAACCCTGTGGATCAGAACAGGGTATTCTTTGATGAGAATCAAACATGCCAATGATTGTGAAAATGGTGCAGGACCAAGCAACTTTTCAGTCTATTACACATAAGAACACCAGGAGGCGGAGCCTAATGGGCAGCTGACAACAAAGTCTCTGTGAGAGGAACTCACAGACTTTAGAAGGGTTTGAGATTTCTCAGCTACAGATCTGCAGTTCTGAGTGGCTCTATTAAGTGAGGCTAATGATCCTCATAAACATTATTAAATCCTTCTGTGTCTAAACACGTGTTTTATTCATGAAGTGTCCGAAGAGGGCGTAAAGGAAGGAATACTGACATTTTTAAAATCTGTTCTGGGAGCCCTGGTGGTGCAGTGGTTAAGAGCTATGGTGGCTAACCAAAAGGTCAGCCGTTCGAATCCACCTGCCGTTCCTTCTAAACCCTATGGGGCAATTCTACTCTGTCCTATACTGTCCCTATAGGTCGGAATCGACTCCACAGCAACGACTATGGAATTTTTTTTTGTTTTGTTTAAATGTAATAATAACAACCTCAAAGTACTATAAAAATCATCTTTTCTCTGCCACCAGAGTTGAGACTTTTCAGTTTTAAACCCAGGGTTCCGATTGTGCAGACTTAAGAGTCAAACCCCACCTGGCCCTGACAGGATCACATTTCTATGTGTGTGATTTAAAGTGCTGTGGAGACCTGGATTTGATTGTTTAAGTTGAAGTCTGGACAAAGGATCCCTGACCTCTGGGGATCCTCAGGTCTTCGCCCATGGAGAGTAGAGGGAACACGGAGCCCACAGGAGGGTTCCTAGTGAGTGAGATGTGAGTCTTGGACCCTTTTTCCCTTGCCGCTGACCAGTCCCCTTTTTGCCTGGGGACACCTGTATTTCCCTTGGTGGAGACCTTCTGGAGTCAAGTTCCTGCCAATCCCTTTACTTAGCTATGCGACCACAAGCAACTTACCGGACTTGCTGTGCCTCTATTTCCTTGTTCTTAAAAATGAATAAACTACGTCTTTCTGGCACATTCATCGCCCTAACTCTCGGACACTGCTACCTGGCCCCACCTCTCAGCCTCACTCCCCAGGACGCCCCAGCCTGATGCTCCCCCCACGTCTCTGAGAGATCTCACCACATTTCTGCTCTCAGCCTGTAGGGCCCAATAGCTATTGGGACACTCAGGCTGCTGGATGCTCAGTTGCACTGGGGCCAGTGGAGCGGCCTGAGGAGGGACGGGCCGTTAGCACCAGAACTGCCTAGAATCCCACCTCTGCCCCACATCAGGTCAGCATGGAAGTCCCAGCGGCCCCACGTCTGAGTCACATCAGCCTCACAGTGCACAAGCCTCCACCTCCGCTCAGAAAGTCCTTTGATTTAAGGTTATTTCTCTTTTATAAGAAAAATTTCTAAATTTCCAATATATGTGGCCTATATAGTCTGACCTTAAATTGTTTGAGACATGAACTTAGAGTAGGCAGGCAGTAGCCCCGATCAACAGGACGCCAAAGTTATTCTGTGGATGAGAACGGTGAGTTCTGATGGGCTTAAGGACATGCAGCCCCAGAAATTCGGGCGGAGGATCAGGCCCCGCCCCCTACTGGCCCCGCCCCCATCCCCACCCAGCTTCTGCACCAGCCCCGCCCCATTCAAGCAACTTCCGGCCCAGGCCTGGTCCTGTCCACGCCCCGCCCCCTGCACTGCTCCGCCCACACCCCGCTAACCTGCACTTTCCGGCTAACCCGGAAGCTCACTGCTCTGAGCAAAGGTCTTCGCGGTGAGTGAGTTTCCGTCTTTTCAGTTCAGACCTGTGCTTGGCGTCCTTTCCAGCTCTCCTCACTCCGTCCTCCACACCTGCACGGGGGTCGCTGCTGACGTTAAAGTCCCTGCATCGCCGGCCCCACGCAGGTCCCCTTCCCCGCCGCGCCTGCCTCGTCGGCTGGCCCAACCCTGTCACGTGGTGAACTGGCCCTTAGTCACGATACTTTATGAAAAACGCTGCTTTCGAAAGTCAGCCTGTTGCATACACAAAAACATCTATTTAGAAGATGACAAAATAAATAGACATGCTGTTGGGAGAACGTATCAAATAGTTTTCAGATGTGGAAAACAAGTAAAAATTTCCTGCCTACCCAACTACCTCGCGGTAAACTGCACTTAGCTTGGCCTTGCCTGAGCAGGTGTTTTATGTGCATTATGTGTGCGCTTTGTCCATTCATAGTGGTGTCATTTTAAACATTACCAATAGGGACCACACACCCGCTCCTGTGCAGCTGTAGCTTCTGCTGCTGAGAGAGGGGCCCAAGTCTCAAGCTGCAGGAAAAGGTCCTGGTGGCTCCTGCAGGGGAAGGCGTGGGTGGGACTTGTTCCCTGGAGGCCCGAGGGCCACACAGGTGCGTGGTGTTGGGGTGGAACACCGTGACAAGTGAGGAGTCCTGGGCTGGCTGGAGTCACTGGGCTCTGAGGCAGCTAGCCGGGGTCAGGGCACCCGAGGCCCACTGTCTCCAGACAGGTGACTTCACCCTGAGTGTGCACATCTCACCTGTAAAGAGGATATTGAGGTGTGGATCCCTGTCCAGCTCAGGCACCCGCACTCTCCCTCAGCACCTCCTGACCAGCACCTGCTGCCTCCACAGCCAGAGAGGCAGCGGCTCGGACAACGAATGCCTTCTCTGATGACCCCAGAAGCTAGGGGTCTGCAGGCCCAACTGAGAAAGGTTACTGCCCAAATGTCACCTTTGAACCCAGAACTGTGCCGTCTTGGGGGAGTTGCCGCACAGTGCTTGGGCTTCAGGGAAGATGCCAGGGACTTGGTCCCCACAAGAGGTGGATGTATCACTAGACCCCATGTACCACACTTGTTGGCGCTGTGCAGGGAAGGGATACAGGGTCAGAAGGTCTTTGGTGTGCTTTTCTTTGCTTTTTGAATAATGGCCAGCTCCCATCTCCCTCAGGGAGACACATGCCTCCTATGAGTCCCAGGTCCTGAGTTCCCTCCGACCTTGTCTGCAGCCACTCAACCACTCTCTCTGCTTATCAGTTCCACACACACCTGCCTCAGGACCTTTGCGCATGCTGCATCATACCCTAGAACGTCTGTCATTTCTTATCCCAGGAGCCATCAGTCTTTGTTCAGACATCATATTTAACCCCAGACTGCCTTGACCACCCAGGTGTGCTCCTGCACCCCTGCTGGCTTTGTTTCCTTCAGCATCTTTCTTCTCCCACTGGAGGTAACCCATGAGGGCAGGCTCTGTGTGTCCCAGGTCCTGCAATCAGGTGGCGTGCACAGAGCAGGAGCATAACCAGCCAGGTGGCAGCCTTCCACCTGATCTGATAGTTAACACCTTCCCACAGGTGTTCGGTGCCCTCACACCCCGTAGGTAGACCTGCTGGGGACACACCCTGCCCACCCTTCACGCCCGGGAGGAGAGCCTCGCTGGGGCGCCTTTGATGCCTCACAGCCTCCCCCTTCTCTCTCAGGAAGCTCTGCCCCAGACGTTTGCCTTCTCCAGCATACCTGCGCCCTGCTGTAGTGGACAGGGGCAGCCTGGCAGGGGGAGTGCAGCAGTGGAGGCCTTCCCTCTCCCACCCTCAAACACCTGGCACAGACTGATCTTTTTATTGTCTCTAGTTTTGTCTTTTCCATAGTGTCTTCATTCACTTAGCAGTATGCACTTAAGGTTCATTCATAGAATTCCATGGCTTGATAACTCACTTTTTTATTGTTTAGTGTTATTCCATCATCTAGATGTACCACAGTTTGTTAATCCATGCAGACGCTGAAGGACATCTTGATTGCTTACAGTTTTGTGCAATTTCAAATAAAGCTGCTATAAACGTGTGCAGGGTTTTTATGTGAGCATACATTTTCAACTTATTTGGATAAATAGTGAGGAGCAAGATTGCTGGGTCGTATGGTTTGATGGTTAAGGTTGTGTGTCAGCTTGGCTGGGCCATGATTCTATGGTTTGGCAGTTAAGTAATGATGCAGTTTGGCAGTTATGGAATGATATAGTCATCCTCCATGATGTTATCTCATGTGATCAGACAATCAGTTGTAAGGGGAGTTTCCTCAGTGGCGTGGCCTGCATCCAATATATATGGACATTCTGGCAAAACTCGCTTGCTTGCTCTGGATCCTGCAACCGGCTTGTCATCATCTGACCCCCAGTATGGCTTGCCGATCTTGAGATTCTGTGGCCTCCATATCCTGTGATCCAGCAGCCTGTCATCTGACCTGCCAGTCTTGGGTTCCTCAGTTCCTGCAGCTACGTAAATTAGTAAAAGCCTCCAGTCTGATGCCTGACCCACTGACTTGGGACTTGCCAGCCTCTACAGTTGCATGAGCCATTTTCTTGAGATAAATCTCTCTCTCTCTGTCTCTCTCTCTATATATGTGTGTGTGTGTGCATGTATACTTCACTGGTTTTGCTTTTCTAGAGAACCCAGCCTAAGACATAGGGTTAGCCTATGTGTTGCTTTGTAGAAGCTGCAAGACGTTCTTCCAAAGTAGCTGCATCATTTTGCGTACCCACCAGCAATGAATGAGAATTCTTGTTGCTCCATGTCCTCATGAGCATTAGAGATTGTCAGTGTTTTAGATTTTAGCCATTCTGATAGATGTGTAGTGGAAGATATGGTGGAAAACTCAGTAGGACATCCTCATCTAGATATTTAGGAAGCACATATGACCTTCCCAGGTATCTGGTTTCAGTCATGAAACCACTACATGGAGTAGATTGTCATCTAAAAGGGGGTTGATTCAGATAGACTTCAAAAGGAAGTCTTCCAGATAAAACCACTTCAAAGACTAGCACATCTATTTGGGGATGAGGCAGCTGAAGAGGAATTATAACAAAACTGAGAGTAAGACTCAACTTATAAGTCAGGAATTCCCCAAGGAAAACAAGCAGAGAGGCCAATCTTGCCTCATTAACCACAGGCAGAAATTAGCATTTACAACATATAAGAAAATTATATCAATCACAAAATGGAGGATAACCACACAATACTGGGAATCATGGCCTAACCAAGTTGACACATATTTAGGGGAACACAATTCAATCCATGACAAACATCAACAGAAAATGATAATGAAAATCCGGCCAAAAAAGGCACCATTGAGAGACAACTGCTTTTATTTTGGTGAATTATACTGTTGGTTTGCATGTACCATAGGTTTCTTTAAAAGATACTTTATCATTTCATTAATAAGTTTTGTGTATTTTTCACATAGCATTAAATATTTTTACACTATCATGTTAATGAAGAGACCTGGTAGTGGAATGGTTAAGCACACAGCTGCTAACCGAAAGCCAGGTGGTTTAACCTACCCAGCTGCACTGTGGGAGAAAGACCTGGCAGTGTATTTCCATAAAGATTACAGCCTAGATAACCCTAGTGGCAGTTCTACTCTGTCACATATGGTCGTAAGGAGTCAATATCTACTTGACTGCGCCTAACAACAACGACAACAACATCATGTTAAAACCAAAGCAACAAACCGGTTACGGTTGGGTAAATTCTGACTTACAGTTTATTGGTCCAGTTGTGCAGATTTTTGTTTTCTTTATGTTGAGATGTAATCCATACCGAAGGCTGTGGTCTTTGATCTTCATCAGAAAGTCCTTCAAGTCCTCTTCACTTTCAGCAAGCAAGACTGTGTTGTCTGTATCTCGCAGATTGTTAATGAGTCTTCTTGATGCCCCGTCCTTCATATCGTTCATCTTCTTGGATTATTTGCTCAGCATACAGATTGAATAAGTTTGGTGAAAGTATACAACCATGATACACAATTTTCCTGACTCTAAACCACGCATTATCCCCTTGTTCTGTTTGATTGACTGCCTCTTGGACTAAGTAAGGTTCCTCAAGTGCACCATTAAGTGTTCCGGAATTCCCATTGTTTTAGGCACACAATCTTAACTATCACACCCGTTCTTCTCAATGTTAACTAGAGATGCATTTACAACCCGAGTTTGGTTCACTTTGATAGTTAGACAATGTCTCAAGCTAATTAGCTGATTGTTGAACGTTAGCTGAACTTGATGTTTCCATGAAACAGTGCTGGAAGATTATTGTTTCTTTAATTAGTAGACTTTACTTTTCAGAATAGTTTTAGATTAACATCAAAATTGAGCAGATAGAGCAGAACATTTCCATGTTCTTCCTCATACTCACACTCACACTCACACAGTTTCCCCTAGAGTTAGCATCTTACTTTAGGGTGATTCATTCATTATAATTAATGAAACAATTTTAATACATTGTCATTAACTAGAGTCTGTATTAAAATTTTGCTTCACACTTTGTATTATAGAGTTGTACGGGTTTTGATAAAGGTGTGATGTCATGTGCCCACCATTGCATTATCACTCAGAATAATTTCACTACCCTCAAAATCATTGTTTGGAATGTTATTATTGATTTAATTTCTTCATAGATATAGGCCTATTCAGATGATCTTTTTTTAAGTTTTGGTAGTTTGAGCTTTTCAAGGAATTGGTCCTTTTCACCTAAGTTATAAAATTTGTGGGCATAGAGTTATTCATGATATTCATTTAGTATCTACTTATTGTTCATAGCATCAGTAGTTGTAATCCCTCTTTCATTTCTGATGTTAATAATTTATGTCTTCTCTCTCTTTTTTTCTTATCCTAGCTAGAGACTTATCAATTACATTGATCTTTTCAAAGGCTCATTTTTGGTTTCATTGATTTCTGTATTTCCTGTTTTCAAATTCATTGATTTCTGCTCTATTTTTTTTTAATGTTCTTCCACTGGCTTTAAATCACATTGCTCTTCTTTCTCTAGTGTCCTAAGTTAGAAACTTAATTTTTTTATTTAAAATTTTTATTTTCTAACGTATACATGCAGTCCTACAAATTTCCCTCTAAGCCCTGCCTTTGGTGTATCCCACAGATTTTGTAAAGTTGTATTTTTATTTTATTCAGTTCAGAATGTTGTGTCTTAAATTTCTCTTGAGAGTTCTTGTTAGACCTATGTGTTATTTAGAATGTGTTGTTTAATCTGCAAATATTTTTGGGATTTTCCAGGAATCTTTCTCTTGTTGATTTCTGTGTTAATTCCATAATCATCTGAGAGCATACTTTATATGGTCTCTATTCTTTTAAATTTGTTGAGATGTGTTTTGTGGACCACCCTGTGGTCTATCTTGGTGGATGTTCTGCATGAGCTTCAGAAGAATGTGTATTCTGCTGTTTTGGGATGAATTATTCTATAAATGTCAATTAGATCCTGTTGATGGATGGTGCTGTTCAGTTCAGCTGTATCTTTATTGATATTCAGCCTGCTGGATCTATCAATTAATGATAGTGGGGCGTTGAAATCTGCAAATATAATAGTGGATTTATCTCCCATCTCTTTTAATATTGATGTCATTTACTGCACTTTCCCATATGGTGTATTCACTCAACAAATTGTGGCTATTACTTTGAACAAATTGGTACCTGCTAGATAAATTAAGAATACGAAAAACTAAAGCTTTTATTTTACCTTCTTTTATTCCTTCTTTAATCTTTTCCCTTTTTTCATGTAAGTTCACATATCTGATCTATGACATTTTTCCTCTCTCTGAATATTTTTTTTTAAATGTTTCTTGCAAGGCAGATCTGCTGCTGACAAATTTGCTCAGTTTTTGTCTGAGAAAGTATTTCTCTTTCACTGTAAATTTTATATAATAATGTTTCTGGATATAGAATTCTAGGGAAGTGATTTTTTCTTTCAAAACTTTAAAATTTTCACTCCACTCTGCTCCTACTTACATGGTTTCTGAAGATAAGTGATCTAATTTTATCCCTATCATCTCCCTACCCCAACTTCTTTCAAGATGTTCTCTTTGCCATTGCTTTTATGCAGGCTGAATATGATATGATTATATGTATATATATGTTTTGATTTATCCTGATTAGTGTTCTCTGAGCTTCCTGGTTCTCTGGTTTAGTGTGTGTCATATTTTTTGGAAAATTCTTAGCCATTATTACTTCAAATATTTATTATGCTGTTTTCTATCTTTTTTCTTTTCCTGGTATTCTATTTGGCATATGTTACACCTTTTGTAATTGTCCCACAGTTCTTGCATATTCTGTTATTTATTTAGTTTTTCTGTTCCCATTTCTGTATCAGAGGGCTCCATTAACATATCTTCTAACTCTTGATTTTTTTCCGTGGCCTATGTATAGTCTACTGATGAGCCTGTCAAAGGCATTCTTCATTTATGTTACATAGTTTTTTATTACTAGCTTTTCCCTTTGATTCTTAGAGTTTGCATTTCTTTACTTACATTACCCATCAATTATTTCATGTGTTCTGTTTTACTATAAATCTCTTGAGATATTAATCATAGTTATTTTAAATTTCCTATATGACAGTTTCAAAATCTGAGCCATCTATCAGTCTTGTTCTGATTCATGCTTTGTCTATCTAGACTGTGTTTTTCCTTGCCTTTCAGCATATCTTGTAATTTTTTGATGAAAACCTGACACTGGGTCCTAGAAACTAAGGTAATTAGCCTTTCAGTGTGACTTTTATGTGAATCTGGCTAGGAGTTGGGCTGTGTTTAATTTTTGCTGTAGCTTTCAGTTCCAGAGGTTTAGTTTCCCTTAGTGGAAATCAGGCTTTGCAGTGACAACACAGTGAGTTAGCCCCATGTTCCTGAAGGAGCATATTATTGACTTGTTCGAATAATTTCATGTGCTGGCAGGATGGCAAAATCCATTAGGTTGAGGACCAGGTGGAGTGCAACTGGTCTGTCTGATAGGAGAGTACACAGATGGGGACAATTTTCTGCTTGATAAGGAGCATATCTAGTCATAGATGAGAACTCATAGCTAGGCTTTTGGAGGTGCTGTGAGCCACAAAGATGTCATGGAACTGCATACAATTTCAGGCCTTACTCTACATTTGACCCCTTAATGCCTTGACATCAAACATCTATTTAGTGATGACTGATACTTTTAGGAAGTATGAAAAGTACCTTCCTAGAAAATGAAATATTCAACTTGACCAAGAGTGAGGAGGCCACATAGTGAGGTGGTCATCAAAAACATGAACCTTAAGGTTCCACCTTTTATGGCCAACAAAGACTTGAGGGAACTGTGTGACATTTCTGTGAAGAGTGTGCATCCATAGAAGGCAAAAATTTTGAGTAATCAATGTCTCTGTCAATAGTGACAAACAGTGAGATGTCCATTTGTCATTTTTAAACTTAAATGGGAGTTATTTGACATGTCTGCTAGGCCTTCAATTAAACCATCTGCTCGGGGCCTATCTGGGAGTGAAAGTCCCAATGAATGTCTTCTCCAGCAGCACTGTGAATTCTGAGAAGTAAAATGTGTATCTTGTTCACTATCAGTAATGTATCAAACTCTGAAGGGGAAGATATTCCCAGTGTTCTTTACCCCAAAGGATCAACCTTGGACAAGGAGTTGTTGTTGCTGCATTTGGCTAGACTAGACAGCCAGACCATAGGCCATGGCCCACTAATCTGTTAAAAGTGTACAGATGGGGCCATTTCCTGGTGAGAGTATCCAGTGATAACTGCGTGAAGTGTCGCCATTGTGCTAACTCTTAGGTCCTGTCCTTTTTCAGAGGGCATCCTGGTTAAAGGATGAAAAGTAGTAACATTCTTCTGAGCTCTATCACTTATGATGATAGCGTTACAGTACATGAAATCTATCAGCTCCTTTTTCTCTTCACTCAGGGGTCTTCCAAGGTAGGTAAGGGGACTTGCGGGAAAGGTGCCAATCTCCAGAAACATAGCATCTTGCAAGAAACTGAAGTCAGGGGAGGCCACCCCTATTTGCAAGCGATGTATGCCAGAACAACCGATTTTGGCTCTATCCTGCATCACGGAGGCCTAGGTAGCCATGCTAAGCTTGTGAGATGCTGCTTCCATGACCCAAGGTGTAAGGGGCCACTAGATAAAAATGGTCACGGGCTCACGGTCTGTCAGAGGCCCTATATCCAGGAGAGCCTAGTATGTGTCCAGAAATTGCTGCTCTAATACGACAGGGACAAGATGTACAGTTTCTTACATCAGAAGCCCATTGGCAATGTATGGCCATCATTAGTAGTCCAGAGACTTCAGGAAGCAATAGAGGAGGTTCCTAAGCTTCTAGAACAAAGGAGTCTATTAGAGCATGAGTGCTTGTTAATTTCAATTTGGGTAGATTCTAGAAACTTTTGTTGTAGGGTGCCAAATTAAAAGTGTGCCAATCTGTAAGGAACAGCCTCAGTGATATTAAACAAATTTGTAAGTAAGGAACATGTTACCTCCAGAGCCCAAAAGGACTAAAAGATGTTGAGCTTATATGTCCTTAATGAGTGTGTCAAATCTTCTCAGACAAGGATGCCATCAATGTAATGTCATACCTGAGCTCCTGAAGAAAGGTGGATGCAGTTAAGATCTTGCCTGCAAAGATTGTGTGTGATGGCAAGGCTTTCTGAGGTGTCCCATAGGTAGTCTTCTAAAGGTGTACTGTGTCCCTTCGAAGGCGAAGTCAGACTGCAGGTAACAGGCTGTTGAAGTAGCCACTAAATAGAAGTTGGCCAAATCTTTAATAGCAAAATACTTAACTATTGCTGAGTGAATTGAGTTAATGATTTCAATAATAATTGAGTCTTAGAATGAGGTCCTTAGTGAGTGGGACCACAGCATCAAGTTTGCAGTAAACCACGATTAAGCACTATTCATTCTTTCCAGATTTAAGAGCAGGCAAAACTGAGCTGTCAATTGGAGACGTAATATGCCTAATCAGTTTTTACCAAGTAGTTCTTGTACAATGAATTTCAAACCTTGAATCTTTTTTTTTACACTTAAATTGGGTCATATTAACTATTTCAACTGGGTGCCATGGCATCCCATTTTGTTAAGCCAATCTGTAAGTGCCAAAGACTTCTTTTATTCCTCATGCTGTCAGAGTATCCGTGCCCACTGTGGGATATTCTAAGGCAATCAGTGCTATGACTATGGGAAATGTAGGCAAGAAAATAGTTCTTGTGGTTAAAGTGAGGCATACTTATTAGTATTCTGCTTTACGTTTAGTTATTCACCTAGTATTATGGGGTATACCATGTCTAATTTAGTGGGAATCCTAGGTATGATGTAATTTAAAACTCAGTGTTAAGTCATGAAGGTTTGTCAATTGTGCTTTCCCACCAGATGTTGAAATTATTCAGAACCTACATTGTAGAGGCACAAATGCCAATGAGAATCCTTTTATCTTTTTGCTGTATAAAATATTTTAGTGAACGCTCTACTGCCAGTTGGGTTGAATTGTGGATCCTTGCTTCAAAATTTTATTCATTTGTCTCATTTCCCCCTTTATTGAGGATTCATTCTTTTATTCCTCTTTTTTTTGTGTGTGTCTTTATTTGTCAACTGATATAATTAAGGTGGGTGAAGGTCCTCTCTACCCTGTTCATATTTATAAATTTCTTCCTCATGCAAGCTTCAAACCAATATAATCAGGTTTAGGGCCTTCTCCTTGACAATCGATGTATATTTTAAGAACGCTGGGCTTAAGTCATGTTTGAACTGATGCCTTTGTTTTGCCATAGGAATACCATGGGTGTTTTTGCCATAATTATGATGATTAGATTGTTTGTTGTGATACAGTCATAAACTCCATTAATGTCAAAAATACATAGACTAGTGAATAGAGACATAAGTTTATTAGTGTTTACTAGGGGTGGGAGGGAGAGAGGGGAAGAGGGGGCTGTTTGGTTAGGGGACATTGAGCTTCTCTTAAGGGTGATTGGAAATTTAGAAATGAATAATGGTTATGGTTGCACAACATGATAAACACTATTAACGTCACTCAATTGTCCATATGGAGAATGTTGAAAAGGCACGTTTTGTTACACATATATTTATCACCATCAAAATACTCTACAAAATATACTACATAGAAATCCCAGATGCTTCTAGTCAGAACAAAGAGTGACAGTTGAGAGACACCATGAAGAACATTCTGTCAAATTTTGTAAACTCTGAGATCATTCTTTACCATCTGTCCCAAAAAAGATAAGAATTTGGGAGATATTTTCATGGTACTTGATAGCATTACCATGAGAAGCCCTAGAAATGCTCAAATCCTGATAGACACATGGTCCAATAACAGTGTCAAATAAGAATTTAAAGCACCACTTAGTTATTAAGCTTGTGTCCAGCACCTTTCTTTGAATTATCTTGTACAACTGGGTTACAGAACATCAATACTCAACCAGTGCCTCCCCTCTGTAATAAACTACCCCACTGTTGGGTAGCTGTTGATAGCATGGACATCTACCTCTCTCAATAAATCAATACACATGGCATAAAAACTAAAACAGGAAGGAAAAATATCACGATTATTAGTGGTTACTTATCAAAGGTAGAATTTTGGTGTTTTCAAATCTTCCGTAATTGAATATCTTTATAATGAAGTTAAGGAGCCCTGGTGGTACAATGATTAAGTGCTCAGCAGTTTGAACCCATCCTGGGGCTCTGTGGAAGAAAGACCTGGTGATCTGCTTCCATGGAGATTACAGCCAACACATAACATAGTTCATAAAGAAAACGTTCTGCATTCTACTTTGTGTAGCGTCTGGAGTCTTAAATGCTTGCGGGCAGCCATCTAAGATACGTCTATTGGTCCCATCACCTTCGGAGCAAAGGAGAATGAAGAAAACCCAGGACATAAGGAAAATATTAGTCCAAAGGACTAATGGATCACATGAAACACAGTCTCCACCAGTCTGAACCCAGAAGAACTAGATGGTGCCTGGCTACCACTATCCTTTGCTCTGACAGGGATCACAATAGAGGGTCACAGACAAAGCGATAGAAAAATGTAGAAAAAAATTCAAATTCACAAAGAAAGACCAGACTTACTGGTCTGACAGAGACCGGAGGAACCCTCAAGACTATGGCCCCTGGACACCCTGCTATGTCAGAACTGAAGCCACTCCTTAAGTCCACCATTTAGCCAAAGATTAGATAGGTGTATAAAACAAATAATAACATGTGTGAGGAAGGTGCTTCTTAGTTCAATCAAGTATACGACACCAAATGGGCAATACCTGCCCGAAAGCAAAGATGAGAAGGCAGGAAGGGGCAGGAAAATTGGACAAATAGACACGGAGAACTCAGGGTGGAAAGGGAAATGGGGAGACTGCTGACACATTGTGGGGATTGGCAATCAATGTCACAAAACAACTTGTGTGTAAATTTTTTAATGCAAAACTAATTTGGGCTGTAAACTTTCACCTAAAAAAATAAAATTTACACAAACAAAAAAAGATTACAGCCAAGAAAACCCTATGGGGCAGTTCTACACTGTCACATGGGGTCACTATGAATTGGAAGTGACTCAAGGGCCCCGAACAGTAACAACAACAACCACATGATCAAGTATTAATAAATAAATATAATATTTTGCCTAGAATTGAATTCAGTTCCTCAATAACATTGCATATAATCAAGTGAAAAATCTATTGAAGAGATGATGAATTTAGCAGCAGCATATGTGGACCCATTGAGGCTGAATATGGTTTGGGAAAATGTCAAGATACTAACAATTTAGCTGTGCTTCAAAACAGGCAGGAGGAGATGTAGGACCATCTTTGAATCATAGCATCTGTTTTAGTAGCAATTACAGATTGAATATTTCAAGTTTCTTTAGTTTGCCTTTGGCTACAAAGCCAAGAATGCTTTCTCATTTCTTTCCTGCTGTTCTCAGTTGCCTCTCTTCATGAAGGATTGCCCAGGTGTAGCTCAATTCGTACTTTTTAACTATCACATCCATACAGTCTAGACCCTTGTCCAAGCCAAGCAAAAATCCCTGAGTAATTTATTAGCAATACCACTAGTGTATTGATATTTACTTTGTGTCTTCCTAGATTCTCCTGCCGGGCAATTGGAGAATCCTTCAAGTGGTGAATTAGATGTGGAGTCCCCATCTAATGCGGAGGTGATGTCGCCTATCTTTATCTGAGACAGAAATGGTACGTTCTTGAATTCCTTCTTTTTCGATTGCATTCAGAAATGAAAGATGATGATGTACATTGTAGATATTAGATATTGTTTTTCTGGGGTTGGGTGGGGGCTTGGAAGGTCAACTCCGACCACCTGATACATGATTCAAGTGAGCATTTAAAAATCACAGCATGAGGTCATGAACTGTATGAGGGGTTCATTTCTCAGCCTCCATTTCTCTTTGGAATAAGAATTTTGTGATTACCAAACAAAATGACCTTGAGGGATACAACCTCCAGATGAAGCTTGTGCCTTTTCCACAGGTGACCTCTACAGTTGCTTTCGGAGTCTTTGAGTTGACCACTGTTTCCTATTTGGTTTTCTAATGCCATCAAGAGATCAAAGACCTGGGAAAACCGTACACAACATTAACTGATACCTCATAGTCATAGCTTTTCTTTTTTATACAGGTGCTGGTTGCCTTAACATCAAGCAAAAATGCTATATATTCTGTGATGGGTCAATTGCTAAGGAAAAAAATTCTAGACATTAAAAAAGGTGGGAACTTCCTTGCTGGCTTTCATCTGGAGAGCCACTGTGAGTCGAGCTTCCTGGTGAATGAGGATTGGGGTGTGGTGAAAGAAACATATTATTCAATTAAATAACTATGGTCATGTTTCTGCTGTCTCTGAAAGTAGCTGTGGTCCCTTAGATGTTGTGAATTTTTGTGCATAAAGGATGCAGGGTGTCTATGTGTCAGTCTATATGGTGTGATTGTCCATGTGTGTCCATATATGTGGATGAGTGTTTCCCCAGGAGATATGTCCCATTTGCACAGTACAATATCCAGTGTCAACCTTGTAAAAAAATCCAGTCAGCACTGAACACTTTATATACATTAACTCATTCAGTCCTTAACACAGTCATACCTGGGAGTTTGATTACTATCCCAGCTACTCAGATGGAGAAACAGAGGTACAGAAAGTAATGGCACAAGTTGTCAAGCTCCTCAGTGGAAGAGCTAAAATGTGAAACTAGGCATATAGCTCTAATTTTGATGTTCAGAACTGCTGAAATGTACTCATCAGTTATGCATGAAATCATGATCATCAAGCAAGGGAGTTCCAGCATCTTCATATATGCCTAGAAATATCCAAGGCTACAGTGATCCTAAACAATGTCCATCATTATTAGGAGCCTCTTTGTTCTCATGTGGCCCTAGCAGCCCAGTAGTTCAGTGTTTGGCTGCTAACCAAAAGGTCAGCAGTTGGAATCCACAAGCCACTCCTTAGAAACCCTATGGGGAGGTTCTACTCTGTCCTATAGGGTCACAATGAGTTGGAATCGACTCGATGGCAACGGGATTGGTTTGGTTTTTTGGTTTTGTTCACATAGAAGAATGTAGCTATTGGTTCATATTACTGTAGACTTTGGTATGGTCATTAGTGTGAAAAGCACATAGAAATCGCACGATTCCAGTCAGCTGACAATTCTGAGTTTTGAGGCACCAACAGGGTCGCAATGAGTCGGAACCAACTCGATGGCAGTGTGTTTGTTTTTTCTTGTGTTTGGTAGGACAATTTAGGTCTTCTTCTTCTTGTCAGTGCTGTAGTCATCTCTCAGCAATCTTTCTTTTTCTGATGCAGATGTGTTGCTTTTTAAGGTTCTTTCTTTTATAATAAAATTCAGAATTATAGTGTGTATTTGAGTTCTATTTGCATATTGACTATTTCAATTTGCTTTAAGCTGCCTTAAGTTACAAAGCCAAGGTCTGTTTCTCAATTTTCCTCCCACTCTCATTTGCCATCCTTGTTCCATCAAATAGGATGACCCAGCAACAACTCAGTCTCTGGTTGTTAACCAGTAACTTAGATACACTATAACCTTGTTCAAGTAAAGCAAATATCCCTGAATAATTCATGAGTGATAACGGTAATATATTGTCAGCTAATCTGTGTCCTCCTAGCTCCTTATGATGACTCACTGGAGATAATTTATCTGGACGAGACAGATGAAGAATTCTCATCTGATGACAAGGTAAGGTTGTCTTTCTCTTTCTGAGGTGTAATTGTTGCTTTCCTGGGGTCTTCCTTTTTCAGTGGAATTCAGGTATGAAATTCTAACCATGTAAATTACAGATGGTATAGACAATTTCCTTGGTGAAGTGTGTGGGGAGTGAGAATCTCTTATCAACTGTTAGCTTATTGAAGAGGTCATTCACAAGTGGGAGCATGAGGTCATTCACTGTATGGTAGGGGGCCTTTCCTCAGCAGTGATTTTTCCTTGGATTAAGAATTTTGGAATTTGCCATACCAAGTAGATATGAGAGATATGACTTTAAGCAAAATGTTGTGCCTTTTCTACAGGTGTGCTCTGTGCTTGCCTCAGTGGCCTTAAACTCACCCACTTTTTCTAATCTGCTTTTCTAAAATCACCAAGAGAATAAGAGTTCTGTTTAAATACTACACAACATGATCTGATTCTCATATTGTCTCCTTTATTTCAAGTGGCCCAAGTACAAATAAAAATGGTACGCATTCTGGAATCAGTTAATTTCTGAGGAAATATATAGATAAGAGGCGGAGCTTTTTTGCTGACTTTTATCTGAAGAGTCACCCTGATTTAAGCTTCCTGGTAAGAATACCAATTGGGGGTGGGGTTGAAGAAAGTGACTTTCCAGGTACAGACCATGGACGTGTTTCTCCAAGTAGCTGTGTTCCCTATAGATGTTGTAGTTTGTGTGCATGGGGTTGAAGTGTATCTCCATGTGATCTGCTTGGTGTGATTCTCAGTGTACAGGTGTTTGTGTGTTTTTGTGTGTTTCCCTCGGTTTATGTACCCCTAAATAGAAAACTGCTAATGTAGACTTTCTCAATCAAAATGTCCATCCCAATATATATGAGTATATATTCTTTTCAAATTCTATTGTTTAAATATGGGCAGTTTATTGTATGTGAGCAATACCTCAATAAATGCTAGGTGGAAAATTGCATCATCACTTAGGAAAATATCCACAAAGTTTTAAATGCACAAGAATTTGTTTGAGATTCATTGTAACTGGGTCAATAACTTCATTTAGTAATACATCTCACTCTTAAGTAGGCCTTTCTGTTTCCTCATGGCATTTTGCTTGCTCACAATATAAGAAAAACAATAATAGCTGTCTTTATTTCAAATGTAATAAAAGTGAGGCTTGAGAACACAACTGAATTCTGCGGGGTCAGAAAGACAACAAAAGGGGAACCAGGTGCTACAGTTTAGGCCCTTTCATCTCAGTTCCCACGTGCTTCCTCTAAAGCCCCTTTTGCCTGAGGGAAAAACCCAAAAACCAAACCCATTGCCGTCTAGTCGATTCTGACTCATTGCGATGATACAGGACACAGTAAAACTGTCCTGCAGGGTTTCCAAGGAGTGGCTGGTGGATTTGAACTGCCAACCTTTTGGTTAGTAGCCCAGCTCTTAACCACTGCGCCACCACTGCCTGAGAGAAACTCTAAACTGGTGCTGTGGAAAAGTATGTGTCTGATAGCTTATGCCACACATGGCTTTTGTGTGCTGAGGCAAAAAAAAATATGTAAAATGAAAAGAAACAAAATTTTCAGGGACTGAGCATCAGAGTAGGCACTTAACTTCCTAGGGTAGAGAAAGATAAACTCAGCAGTGTAATAGGAAAATCATAGTCATATATTCTGTGAAACCTACTAGTTGAAGTAGGCTTTTGGTTTCTTCAGAGGGCCTTTGCTGGGAAACAAGTCAAGGTACTTATTTTAAATAAATGTAAATATCAAATGAGACCAATCACAGCTTTCCTTTCCTTTTAGATCATGAATACTGTACATTGTATTTTAGTAGAATTTGATTGCCCTGTAGGTATCAATGTTTTTTCCTCTACAAAACAAAAACATGAGACAGCTCAATTCAAAAATGTCACTTGTTTACCCCAGAAACTACCTTCTGAAGATAAGACTGTCCCAGAAATTCTGAATTCCTAGATCACATTATCTTGAAGGTACTGTGGGAATCCTTGGTGTGTGAGATTCAAAGTAAAAATGGGTGATATCAACAGTGAGGACCGTAAGAAATCAGAGACAGCTTCCTCGTGGACTCCCTGGTTGATACCAGAACCCAGAGCTTTCCACTGGACCAGAAGAGGAACAAGATTTAGAGGAGGAGAGAAAGAGAAAAGAGACAACCACATCATGTGAGGCTAAGTGGATTCCAAGGTTTCGGGATCAGGAAAATTAGTACAACATCATCACTTGAGCCATCCTTACAATGATATTTGTTCTCTTGTTGAGTGAGAATGAGGCAGGACTCAGCTATCATGTCTGGTGTGAGCATTGTATAGACATCTTCCTAAAATCCTGGGGAGAGGTACTTCCTTCCTGTTCCATCATCATCGCCTCCTACCTGTGTGACATCCCAAGCTCTTTGCTTTGTGACCTAGATGATTGCAATTTCACCAACAGAAATTGGTGAGAGGCAGAGAATAGAAATCAGGTGTCCACTTTTCCAACTAAGGGATATTGGAAAATTTACATCTAATCTTGTGTTGATCTTCTCTAATGGTCTAGGAAACTTATGGGGTTCTTGTGAAGATCAAATGTCTACCAAGCATCTAAGGCCATCCTAGGCACAGACGAGTCTCTCAATGTGTGGGGTTGGTTGTTGCTTTCTCTACCACAAGGTCTGCCTTAGTTATCTAGTGCTGCTATAACAGAAATATCACAATTGGATGGCTTTAACAAAGAGAAATTTCTTCTCTCACAGTCTAAGAGTCTAGAAGTCCAATCTCAAGGTGCCAACTCCAGGGGAAGACTTTCTCTCTTTGTCAGCTCTGGGGGACGGTCTTTGTCATCAATCTTCCCCTGGTCTAGAAGCTTCTCAGCCCAGGGACACCAGGTCAAAAGACACGTTCCCCTCCTGGTTCTTTATTCTTGGTGGCATGAGATCCCTCTCCTCTCTGCTTGATTCTTCCTTTTATATCTCAACAGAAATTGAGTCAAATTACAACCAAATCCTGTAGATTAAGCCCTGCCACATTAATATAACTTCCTCTAATTCCACCTCATTAACATCATAGAGGTAGGATTTACAACACACAGGAAAATCATATCATAACAAAATGTGGACAACCATACAATATTGGGAATTATGGCCTAACCAAGTTGACACACATTTTGGAGGGACACAATTCAATCCATAGCAAGGTCCAACACAAAGCCAGGCCCATTATATGTGCTCCTTGGATGGGTTGGATTGCTGAATTAGTCAATTAATTGGAGAGGTTGGCAGTATATCCTTGATATTTCCTCCAATATCTGTAAAACTGAGAACAATATATATTGGTGGAGGCTGACAAGGAAATGGGCAGTAATTAGAAGATGGAAACCATGTAGGGAAGAAGTGGGGCAGGCAAGAAGAGGAGGGCAGTGTCAAGCACCAAGTCACTGAGACAGTAACTGCCTTTTTGGAGTAACGTGGTGACACAGGTATTCCTTCTTACTCTACGTTACAGAATTTGAGATCTGGGAAAGTACTGTGCAAAGAATGGGGTCCAGAGGAGGCTAAATCCATCCATGAGGAGCAGGGGTCCAAGTTCTCACCTTGAACCAAACTCTTCTCTTTCCTTACCCAAGGCCACTCTATCAAGGTAGCGGTAGAAGACTACTTCTCAGACAATGAAGATTCAAATCCAGAGAATGGCAGTCTGCAGATAATTTATTCCCTCTGTCTTTTTTTAATCCTCTGTCTTATTCATAAACTATTCTTTTAGCTCTTCCCCAGTCCCTCATTTCTTGGTCTCATCTAGGTAGTTGAGGTCTTTGTATGATTATTGTTCAGATGCTCAACATTCAGCACTTCATAGATGCACATTTGGTTTTTGTTGAGAGATGATCATATCAAAGCTGAACCTCCAGAATAGCCGGTATGAGTGTAGGTATGAGGGTAGGAGCAAGCTTCTTCCATTTGGAGATGCAGTGCAGGGTGAGATAACATTCTCACCTGAGCCTCTGTGACAGGTGACAGATGCACTGATGTTGATGGAAACTTGGTTGTAGCATATCTCAGATTTGGTCAATATTAGTTTGTTTTCATAGGCTCATTCGTTCATTAAATGTTTTGAGGACCCACTGTGCTGAAAATTGATTTTAAGATCTAGACGAGGGCGAATAAGATGAAGTCCCTGCCCTCGTGTCTTATATTCTAATCTGGAGATAAAAGAAATAAGTGAGATAATGAATAAACAGATTATGCAAGTTGATAAACAATGCAAAGGGAGCCTAGGATGAGGTGACAGATAAAACAGCATAGATCTGTGTAGAGAGAGAAGTCGGGGAAGATCTGTCTGAGGAGGTAACAACAAAGTTGAGACATGAATGATGAGAAGGAGGAAGTGATGTCCAGATTTGAAGGAAGATCACTATAGGCACAAGGAAGAGTAGGTTCAAAGGCCTTGGGGTAAGAGTGAGTCTAGATGAAGAAGAGAAAGTGTGTGGTTGAGGCTGAAGGAAAATTAATATTTAAGCCTTCTCCCAGTCTCCAACGGTCTCCCCCATCCCACCCCTGACATCTCAAAGGTAATGGGAGAGTCTTGATTTCTCTTTTATAGGCCTTGATTTAATTAACATGTCACCAGCTTCACTTCTATCCCAAGACATAACCATCTTTAGACTGGATGAATGTAACAGGCTTAAAAAGTGGGATTCCACTCTTGCCTCTATGCCCTGACACTCATTCTGTCAGTTCGTGAATATGTCAAGCTCTTTCTTTTCTAAAGTTCAGAGAATCCAACTTTCTCCAGATTTCTCCTCCGTTGGCCTGTTTCATAGCCTTTATCACACTTTTCCCTGTTTAGATAATTTGTATTTTTTAATTAAAATATTTCATTGTGTTTTTGGTGAAAGTTTAGGTTCCCATTTAATAGTTCCTACACAATTTGTTCAGTGACATTGGTTACATTTTTCACAGTGTGTCAACTTTCTCATTTCCATTCTGATTGTTCTGTTTCCAAGGATCTAGTGTCCCTGACCCCTTGCCTTCTTGTCTTTGGTTTTGAGTAAATGTTGACCATTTGGTCTCATACAGATGATTTTTTAAAGGAACACAGTACTGTAGTTAATAGGAAGGCATAGGAGGAATTTAAGTAGGGCAGGGGTGTATGCATGTTTATACTTGAGAAATACACAATGGTGTGTGTAGAAAGTGGTGCAATGTGGAGACAGGGCCATAAAAATATAGATCATAGGACAACCCTGACATGTCCACCCGTGAGGACTTACAGGCATTTGTCAGTCTCTCTTAATGAACATGTTACAGTCCTTTATCGGCATGTCTATGTGGATGTGACTATTGCAAAGCTTATGATCCTAGAACCTTTCTGTCTGTTGCTCCACGCAAGTCACTCTAGCTTCAGCCTTCTCTTTCAAGGTCCAGGTGTGTCACAGACTGAATTATGTCCCCCCAAAATATCTGTCAACTTGTCTAGGTCATGATTCCCAGTATTGTATGATTGTCTACCATTTTGTCATCTGACGCAATTTCCGTATGTGTTGTAAATCCTATCACTATGATGGAATGAGATGGATTAGTGGCGGTTATATTGATGAGATCTACAAGATTAGATAGTGTCTTAAGCCAATCTCTTTTGAGATATAAAAGATAGAAGCAAGCAGAGAGACATGGGAACCTCATACTACCAAGAAAGCAGTGCCGGGAGCAGAGCACGTCCTTTGGACCTGAGGTTCCTAAGCTGAGATGCTTCCAGACCAAGGGAAGACTGATGCATCGCAAGGACCTTCCTCCAGAGCCAACAGAGAGAGAAAGCCTTCTATTAGAGCCAGTGCCCTGAATTCGGACTTCTAGCCTACTGGACGGTAAGGGAATAAACTTCTCTTTGTTAAAGCCATCCACTTGCGGTTTTTCTTTTATAGCAGCACTAGATTACTAAGACAAAGTGGAATCATGATATATGGTGGAGTAAGGCTTGCTATGGCTTCTAGAGTGATGCACGAAGACCTGGATCACAGGAGGGAGGGTCTTCAGCACCAGATGCCACCATAAAGAAGATCCTGTTATTGCCATATGGGCTGTCTGCTTAGCAGCTACTGCTCTCCACCTGGCTTCTGGAAAAAGGGATGCAAGGCGCTACTGCCAGCTGAAGCCACATGCCCAGATATCCATGTTCAACATCCAAATGGAACTTTAGGAGTTGACTGGGAGCGTCTAGGCCTCCTCTCCTGTCTGTATCACTGTCAGTTGGATATCGGTTACTTTTTGAAAGTGTGACTGGGGCAGAAGAAGGTATCCAGATAGTTCTAGTTGTTGACTGTCTCTAAATTTTCCCATTTTTGTGACAACTATATAATTTATAACTCTCCCCTAAAACATTCATAATAAGTAAATGTATTTCATGGAAAAATTATTTGTTATAACAAAAAGTAGAACTAACTCACCCATTTTTACCTTTTTGTTGATGTTGTTAGCTGCTGTCAAGTCGGTTCTGACTCAAAGCGACCCTGTGTACTACAGAACAAAACACTGCCTGGTCCTGTTCCATGCTCACAATCGTTGTTATGCTTGAGCCTGTTGTTGCAGCCACTGGGTCAATCCATGTTGTTGAGGGTCTTCATCTTTTTTGCTGACCCTGTACTTTACCAAGCATGATGTCCCTCTCCAGGGACTGATCCCTCTTGACAACATGTCCAAAGTATGTAAGA